>NC_073634.1:67320000-67637500 GCF_029407905.1 Bubalus kerabau
TTGATTTAGGTCATACCTGAATGGACTAGTAGTTTCCCATCTTTTCTTCAATTTAAGCCTGAATTTTGAAATAAGAAACTCATGATCTGAGCCACAGTCAGATCCAGGTCTTGTTTTTAATAACTGTTTATAGAGTTTCTTCATCTTTGGCTGCAAAGAACATAATCAGTCTGACTTTGGTGTTGACCATCTGGTGATGTTCATGTGTAGAGTCATCTCTTGGGTTGTTATAAAAGGGCGTTTGCTATGATGATCATGTTCTCTTGAAAAAACTGTTAGCCTTTGCCCTGCTTCATTTTGTACTCCAAGGCCAAACTTGCTTATTTTTCCAGGTATCTCTTAACTTCTACTTTTGCATTCCAATCCCCTGTGATGAAAAGGACATCTTTTTGGTGTTAGTTCCTGAAGATATTGGTTTTTCATAGAACCTGTCAACTTCAGCTTCTTTGGCATTAATGGTTGGGGCATATACTTGGATTACTATGATGTTGAACCATTTGCCTTGGAAACAAACTGAGATCATTCTGTTGTCTTTGACATTTCATATGCTTTTGCCTTTTCATACTGTCCATGGGATTTTCCAGGCAAGATTACTGAAGTGGACTGCCATTTCCTTCTCCAATGGACTGCATTTTTTCAGAACTCTTCACTAGGACCCATTCATCTTGGATGGCCCTACACAGCATGGCTCATAGCTTCAATGAGCTATGCAAGCCCCTTCACCACGACAAGGCTTTGATCCATTAAGGAGCTGTGAATATTATGAACCACTTTATGCAAATAAATCTTGAATTTATGTGAAAAAGACATATTCCTTGAAAAGAGAAACACAATGTACCAAAACTTATATAAGAAAATGTAAAAGATCAGAATTTATCTATATCTATTTTATAAAGTTGATTCCTTATTAAAATCTACCTAAAGAAAACTTAAAATTTGGATGACTTCACTGGTGAATTCTAGCAAACATTCAAGGAGGAAATAATACCTAATGTATACAAACTCTTTCTGAAAGTAGACTATGAGGGAACTCTTCTCAATTTCCTTAATACTCAGATTTGATGGAAACATTAACATCAAAGAAATTCACTGACAAATATCTCACAACCATGGACACAAAAATCTTTAACAAAGCCTTAGTAAATTTAATCAGTCAAGATTCAAAAAGGATAATGTGTGGGTGCTAAGTCACTTCAGTTATGTCTGACTCTTTGCAACCCTATAGGCTATACCCCGCCAGACTCCTCTGCGCATGGGATTCTCCAGGCGAGAATACTGGAGTAGTTTGTCATGCCCTCCTCCAGGGGATCTTCCTAACCCAGGGATTGAACATGCATCTCTTATGTCTAAAGCATGTTCTTTCCTACTAGCACCACCTGGGAAGCCCCAAAAGGTTAATACATCACATCTAAATGTATTTTATCTGAGGAAGACATGGTTATTTTGACATCCAAAGGTCAACCAATGTAATTAATAATATTAAAAAGCCAAAGGAGGAAAACATACATCACAATAAATGCAGGGAAAAAATTTACAATTTTTTTTTTTTTTACAAAATTCATTATATAAACTCTCAGCAAACTAGAAAAAAACTTCCTAAAATGATATCTTATTTAAATTTTTGCACTGATTTGTTATACTGAGGCTAAACATGCTTTTATGTGTTCCTTAGAATTTTAGATTTTCTCCTCTACTTAGGGTTTCCTAGGGACTTATTGTTTATCTTATCAATTTATATGATTTAATAACATGTCATAAAAACTGCTAATGTTCACCAATATCTACTTCTACTCTTTCCCAGGCTTGCAGCTAAGCTATATTTCTCAATTCCTTCCCTATCATCCTTGCATCTAGATGAGACCATAGACCTGAATGCTGATCAAAGGAAAGTGAACAAAAGTATGTATGTCATTTTCCAACTGATCCTATGTAGTATCTCATCCAAACTTTCATTCAATAACTGCATTTGCCTCACTTTCCCATTTGGTATAAGTCAAGGATTCTGAGGATGTAGAGAATTACAGGTGAAAATAACCTGGATCTCTTGAGTTACTGTCTGTCAGAGAGCCATTCAGGAGACCCACCCAGTTGGTATACACCCACAGTGAACTTTGTACAAATGAAAAAGAAACTTTACAAAAAGGCACTGAGATTCAGAGATGTCACAGACCAATCGTACTTACAAACTGCATTGCACAGCACAGTTTATCATAAATATATTCTTTCCCAAATATTTAATCTTGCACAAACAAAAAATATGTAAATCTTTTTTCTTTCCTTTATTCATTCATTCAACAAACATTTTTTTTGTTTGTCTCTTATGTTCCAGGCACTATTCCAGGCACTAAGGGTATAGCAGTGGAAAATTGAGACAAAAATCTCTACATTTATTGTTTTTATATTTTGATGCAGAGAAACTGACAGTAAATCATTAAAGTAACATCACATAGAATAGGGACTATGGATGAAAATAAAGTCAGAAAATAAGTAAGGAATATCAGGATGAGGTTTTACAATTTTACATAGTATGGTCTGTGAAGGACTCACTGAGAAGGTGTCATTCAGGCAAAGATTTAAGAGAAATGAGAGAGTCGTGAAGATATCTGGAGGAAGAATGACCCAGGCAAACGAGAAAACAAATTTTTAAAAATTCCCAAGGCAGAAGAATGCCTGATGTGTTCAAACATACATTCAAGGAGCCCAGAATAGCTTAAGCAGAGTGAGAAAAATAGAGGTGACTTCAAGATCATGTGAAAGAAGTAAGATGTGGGTGGCAGACTAGTAAGGCCTTCTGGCTGTTGTGAGGATCTGAGCTTTTCCTCCGAGTCAGGCGAAGCCTTTGTTAAAGGTCTGACATGACAGGCTCTGGCTGCTCTGAGGAGCCTGAGCTGCAGCTGTCAAAAGGAAAATAGATCAGTTAGAAACCACTGCAGCCACTCAGGTGATTGATGATGGGGGCTTGGACCAGTGGAATTGCCTGTAAGTGGTGAGAAGTGGTCAGATTCTAGATATATTTTGAAGATAATGGTCAACAGGATTTCCCACTCAGTCGGAGGTGGGGACGAGAAAAAGAGAGAACTGAGCAACTGGAAGAAGGAGATTGTCATTTTCTGAGATGGGGAAGGCGTACATGCCTGAGAAGATCAGGAGTTTCATGTGGAAGGTGACAGCCTGTGATGTTTATTAGACTTCCAAGTGGAGATGTCAAGTGGGCAGTTGGATATATGAGCCTACAGTTCAGGGGAGAAGTCTGGGCTGGAGACATACATTTCCAAGTAGTCAACGCTTACTGGTATTTAGAATCATAATTCAGGATGAGATCACCAAGGGGGTGAGCCGAGATAGAGAAGAAGATGAAGGACTGAGCCTCCTTTGGCTCAGAGCTAACAGTCCATATGTTAAATTTCTTCCATGTTCCAGGGCTCCACTATGCTCTTAGTCAGTGGAAACGGGTATGGTGGAATATACATCTGGGATATGTACTCTGGGAACCATACTGGGAACTCCCTCAGTCAACTCCTGCTCCAGAGTACTCACTACATCAAGAATGTGGCTTTATCTGTTGTGTCTCCTCTGTGATTTATTGTATTCTGTAGACCCTTTGATTTATAATGACTAATAAAAGGGATGCAAGAATTGGCACCAGGCCTGCAGCAAAGAAACAAAGAATGTCATTCTGGGTGTTAAATGCAAATTCTGAGCTCACTACAAGTGCCTTCACTACAGTGACAGGAAATGATAAAAGTTAGCAGGCAAAAGGGGAAACTCTTTGATATTATGTAAGTACCACTGCAACCTGTAGGGATCGTCCCATAACTGTAATCAGCAGTGGCTCAGAGGAACTGTGAGAGGACACATTTGTGACCTCAAGAGATATAAAGAGCAGAGAACAGTGATGGCCAAGAACACACCTCTCAAGGATGCTGTTGGGCTGATGCAGTGAGTGCTGCCTATTCTCAAACCCCGAGGTACATTTCCTCCCACCTCAAACAGGGTGTGGAAACGTGCCGATCACAGTGACGCCAGACCACCTTACCAGGTTGCCTTTGACTTTGTTCCATTCCCTAATGTACAAATCTTTTGTGTTTTATATCATCAAATCCATAGATAGTTTCATTTCTTCATTGTACTTATGCTTAGAATATTTCTAAATCCAATTTATTTCTAGTATTTTTAAGAATCACCATTATTTTTAGCAAATATTCCATATTTCTTCAAGCAGATGGATCAAGAAGCAGAAAGTTGAGTTATGTTGTTGTTGCTTTTTAATCTTGAATTCCCCCTTTGGCTGTAAGGACAGTCCTTGGGTATATGAAGGACCAGCTGGGGTCCCCATCCTGAGCTCAGTCTCCCCCACCCTGTACACACCTGGACCTCTCTTTTTTAGCATCCTTCTAGAAACAGAATGACCGCTGCTGTGTTGGCACTGTGGAAGGGGGCGAGTTGGCACACCCATGAGAGGGCTATGACTCTAGAAGGTACTGACTTAGTTGCTTCACACCCAGATTCCTGTTCTCTCCAGGACGCTCCCAGTTGCCCTGATGACTTTCCGTCTCTTGTTATTCTCAGTGCTGTCCATGTCTCTCTGAGTTTCAGGGTCCTGCATGACCTACTTTTTCAAAGTGATAAATTCACATGCTGTGGTTAGAACTCTTGAATGGGGCCTGCTGTCTCCTCTGCTGAGGGGCCCTGGGTAATAGCAGAGCACAGGGATGTGGTTGAACAAACTGAAGTCTCTGAAGACCAGAACAATAATCCTGTTCTGTCTTGGTTTAGTGTGTCGCACAGGACAACAAGGGCCATCCCTCTGGGCCTCACTGTCCTCACCTTTAATGTACCATCTCTAAGATCCTTCCCAGATTAAAGAGTCCATCATTCTTTGATGCAGTATCACATGACACTTTATGTTCTCTTTCAGGGAAGATGGAGTAAGAAAAGGTATTGCCAGAAAAGAATGGATTATCCTAAAAACATTGCTGGAGTGTCCTTGTGCTCTGGTTCTAGGAGAGAATTACCTGCTAATGCTGTAAAGTATGCACTGTGTGTAATGAATTAACTCCTCTCCTGGGCACCCAGAATGGTACTGGTACCTACCAGCCGTGAGAATATCAGAGAAAAGACACTGAAAACCTTTGTTTGTGTTCAGTGGCTCATGTAAGGAAACTAAGTTGCAAAACTGTGTTAGACTTTGATGGACATTATGTGGCTGGGGCTGTGTGTGTGTCTGTGTGTGTGCCTGTGTATACATGTTGTGCATGTAAGAGCTGAGATGGGAGGAAATTGCCCTTGAAATAATCCAAAGAAATCCACACAGCCAATGAAGTTGGCCTCTGCACTCTCTAGTGCCATAAACTATGAACCTAAAGTCCTGTGTCCTCCTGTCCATAGGAAAAGTCTGCTCTTGCCATTTCCCCCACCCCTGAACTGCAGGGGTATGACCCAAATTTCTTCTCTTGGATACTGGATGTAAAGGACCACTCCATTACAAAGGGGTGTGGAGGAGCATTTGACTTATTTCAGATCAGTCTGAAAAATGCTGTGTTCAATGAATTTCTTTACTGCAGAACATTTCAGTGCCTTCAGAGATCAGAGATCAGTCATTCAGTCGTGTCCAACTCTTTGTGACCCCATGAATCGCAGCACACCAGGCCTCCCTGTCCATCACCAACTCCCGGAGTTCACTCAGACTCACGTCCATTGAGTCAGTGATGCCATCAAGCCATCTCATCCTCTGTCGTCCCCTTCTCCTCTTGCCCCCAATCCCTCCCAGCATCAAAGTCTTTTCCAATGAGTCAACTCTTCGCATGAGGTGGCCAAAGTACTGGAGTTTCAGCTTTAGCATCAGTCCTTCCAAAGAAATCCCAGGGCTGATCTCCTTCAGAATGGACTGGTTGGATCTCCTTGCAGCCCAAGGGACTCTCAAGAGTCTTCTCCAACACCACAGTTCAAAAGCATCAATTCTTTGGCACTCAGCCTTCTTCACAGTCCAACTCTCACATCCATACATGACCACAGGAAAAACCATAGCCTTGACTAGACAAAACTTTGTTGGCAAATTAATGTCTCTGCTTTTGAATATGCTATCTAGGTTGGTCATAACTTTCCTTCCAAGGAGTAAGTGTCTTTTAATTTCATGGTTGCAGTCACCATCTGTAGTGATTTTTGAGCCCAGAAAAATAAAGTCTGACACTGTTTCCACTGTTTCCCCATCTATTTCCCATGAAGTGATGGGACCGGATGCCATGATCTTCATTTTCTGAATGTTGTGCTTTAAGCCAACTTTTTCACTCTCCACTTTCACTTTCATCAAGAGGCTTTTGAGTTCCTCTTCACTTTCTGCCATAAGGGTGGTGTCATCTGCATATCTGAGGTTATTGATATTTCTCCCGGCAATCTTGATTCCAGCTTGTGTTTCTTCCAGTCCAGCGTTTCTCATGATATACTCTGCATATAAGTTAAATAAACAGGGTGACAATATACAGCCTTGACGTACTCCTTTTCCTATTTGGAGCCAGTCTGTTGTTCCATGTCCAGTTCTAACTGTTGCTTCCTGACCTGCATACAGATTTCTCAAGAGGCAGATCAGGTGGTCTGGTATTCCCATCTCTTTCAGAATTGTCCACAGTTTATTGTGATCCACACAGTCAAAGGCTTTGGCATAGTCAATAAAGCAGAAACAGATGTTTTTCTGGAACTCTCTAGCTTTTTCCATGATCCAGCGGATGTTGGCAATTTGATCTCTGGTTCCTCTGCCTTTTCTAAAACCAGCTTGAACATCAGGAAGTTCACGGTTCACATATTGCTGAAACCTGGCTTGGAGAATTTTGAGCATTACTTTATTCATTTTGTTACTAAGTAAGGGGCTACAGCACATATGTTACATTGATAGTCTTTGCAAATCTTTTGTCAAGAGAACCCTCATTAGACTACAGCTTCTGGGACGAAAGGTGGAAACCAATGAAGTTCCATATGAAGTGTCCCTGGCTGTTCCATATCTTTATTAGAATCTTGAACTCAATCTTGGAGAGCAAGTTTAGAAAAAAATCTCTTGGCCAGTAGAGGTTTGCTGACTGAAATCCCATCTATATTAGGGGGCTTGCCTTCTTTACCTGTAGGTAAGGTTGGCCCTGCTTTCACCACTGAAGGAACACACAGCCTGCCTTTCAAGGCATGCTTCACTCCTACTCCCATCCACCAACCAGAAACCATTTTTTAGGTTTGCTTTGGGAGAAAACTCTAGTGGACAATGCTAAGTGTTTACTTGCTCTTTTCCATAAGAGCCCTTAATTCTGTCTTCCCTAAAAGCACAGACAGAATGCTTTCTACCAACATCCCAAGAAGTTATTGCTACCCAAGGACCAAAACATTCTCTTGAAGAATGCCTCCATTAACCTCAGACTTTAATGCATTACTTTCAAATCCAATAAAACAATTAAAAAAAAACAAACAAAAAAAGAATAAATAAAGTGGGTAAATACATAAACATTTCTATAAGCAAATCAAAGTAAAATCTTTAAATGATTTGAAAAGACCCTGATGCTGGGAAAGATTGAGGGCAGGAGGAGAAGGGGACGACAGAGGATGAGATGGTTGGATGGCATCACCGACTCAATGGACATGAGCTTGGGTAAACGGGGGTTGGTGATGGACAGGGAAGCCTGGTGTGCTGGGGTTCATGGGTCACAAAGAGTCAGACATGACTGAGTGACTGAACTGATGATGATATAAATACAAAAGCTTAATTTTCATAACTGTTCCCTAGACACTTCCTTGGTTTTTAGGAAAGTTATACTTCAAGGCCAAAATGAATAGAAGAGTTTCTCCCCCTATCTCAAGTAAGACTCCAAAACCTTAATGGTTTTAACATTTTATTCATAAGGAGTTGTTCATATTTTCTTGATCTGTTGACTCCAGCTTCATATTCAAAATGATTTATGAAAAATTATCAGATTTGTATAGACTTACAAAAGCTAAGGTTCGAGAAGCAAAGGGTGCCAGTAAACAGACACTCTTAAAAAAATCTAAATTCCCTTCCCTGCCCAACTCTAACAGAAACACTAAAGGGGCCTTTGATGAACAATTGGGGAGCCGACCAAAAGACCCAATTTCAGTTTCAACAAGTCATCAAATATTATATGAGTCAATTACATAAACATTGGAATTTCCCGACATCTGATTCCAATAGCAGGAGAGCAGCCCAGGTTCACAATGGAGATTTCTCAATAGGCAATGCCGTTTTCCAGGTAATTAAAACTGTTTGTATAGGAGAGCAGATTTATCTTCTGAAACCATTTTAGCGCTAGTGCTCTCCTGAGTGGTATCAGTTGACACACTGCATAATCTAGAACAGACTAATTGCTGCATGATTTCTAATTTTTCTGCAGCCATGTAAATGAGCCGAAGTCTGCACAGGTGGAGCCCATTAGAGTGAGTGATTTCCCTCTCATGTTGTTATCTTCATTTGCCGTTGTCTTATCAACTCCAAGTAGGAAATCCGCTGTCATGAAAAGCAGGCGAGGGAACAATGTCTGGCTGAAAAGTCTTGTTTCATTATTTTTTAATTCGTATAGTCCTACCTGTTTAATGCAGCTTTCTGATTAGCATGCTAGGCAGCCAGTAATGCAGTTTTATTTAAATAAGGAGGCAGGGCTTTCATTTAAACTAAGAAATCATCTCCATTTCTTATCAGGGAACAAGGATTCATGATTCAATAATACATGAATTTAATAATGCATAATGGTAGAGTTCACAGGTACTAAATAGCAATACCAGAGTGGGTTAGAATGCTCCATGGGTCATCGTCTCTGAGTCCCAATCTGGTCTGTCCATACCTCCTCCCTCATCCTTTCCATTATTTCCTGTCAGTGAAAGAGCTATGCGGTTTGCCATATTCCTCTGACGCTGCCAAAAGCCCAACTCGAGGGCTGCATCTTCACTTTATGACTGTGTTTAATAGCTGTTAAACTGCTGGACTTCGGACTCTGCAAGAATTCCCAAACTGGACCCATGGGAGACTTGAAAGGATTGGGAGGGAGAGGATGGGGAAGAAAGGTAAGGAACTTCATTCCCTACCACTAATTGCTCTTTCCATGGAGGCATCACTCCATCACTTTATTTTAGTAAGGGGAAACAGTCTATAGTGCATTTACAACATCCAGGGCCACATAATCTTTTCATAATTCTACATATGTTTCACAGCTCATGGGTACCTGAGTCTGGCAGGTCAATGACAGTTCAGCTTAACATTCCTTCCCTTTTGGTTTGTGTGGCTCTCTTTGCTGAGGGCTACCCAGTGAATACCAAGAGAACATTTAGAGATACCAAGGGAACATTTTGTGCAAAGATGGGCACAATTAAGGACAGAAATGATATGGACCTAACAGAAGAAGATATTAAGAAGAGGTGATAAAAATACACAGAAGAACTATACAAAAAGATCTTCATGACCCAGATAATCATGATGGTGTGATCACTCATCTAGAGCCAGACATCCTGGAATGCAAAGTTAAGTGGGCCTTAGGAAGCATCACTATGAACAAATCTAGGGGAGGTGATGGAACTCCATCTGAACTATTTCAAATCCTAAAAGATGATGCTGTTAAGTGCTGCATTCAATATGCCAGCAAATTTGGAAAACTCAGCAGTGGCCACAGGACCGGAAAAGGTCAGTTTTCATCCAAATCCCAAAGAAAGGCAGTGCCTAAGAATGTTCAAACTACCTCACAATTGCACTCATCTTACACGCTATCAAAGTAATAACTCAAACTTCTCCAAGCCAGGCTTCAACAGTATGTGAACCATGAACTTCCAGATGTTCAAGCTTGATTTAGAAAAGGCAGAGGAACCAGAGATCAAATTACCAACATCCATTGGATCATCAAAAAAGCATGAGAGTTCCAGAAAAACATCTACTTCTGCTTTATTGACTATGCCAAAGCCTTTGACTGTGTGGATCACCACAAACTGTGGAAAATTCTGAAAGAGATGGGAATACCAGACCACCTGACCGGCCTCCTGATAAATCTTTATGCAAGTCAAGAAGCAATAGTTAGAACTGGACATGAACAACAGACTGGT
Source organism: Bubalus kerabau (assembly GCF_029407905.1). Lineage (NCBI taxonomy): Eukaryota > Metazoa > Chordata > Mammalia > Artiodactyla > Bovidae > Bubalus > Bubalus kerabau. The sequence continues at coordinate 67,330,078 of NC_073634.1, forward strand.
TCCAAATCAGGAAAGGAGTACGTCAAGGCTGTATATTGTCACCCTGTTTATTTAACTTATATGTGGAGTACATCATGTGAAATGCCAGGCTGGATGAAGCACAAGCTGGAATCAAGATTGCTGGGAGAAATATCAATAACCTCAGATATGCAGATGACACCACCCTTATGGCAGAAAGTGAAGAAGAACTAAAGAGCCTCTTGATGAAAGTGAAAGAGGAGAGTGAAAAAGTTGACTTAATACTCAACATTCAGAAAAATAAGATAATGGCATCCTGTCCCATCAGTTCATGGCAAACAGATGGGGAAATAATGGAAACAGTGGCTGACTTTATTTTATTGGGCTCCAAAATCACTGCAGATGGTGACTGCAGCCATGAAATTAAAAGATGCTTGCTCCTTGAAAGAAAATTATGACCAACCTAGACAGCATATTAAAATGTAGAGACATTACTTTGCCAACAAAAGTCCATCTAGTCAAAGAGATGGTTTTTCCAGTAGTCATGTAAGGATGTGAGAGTTGGACTATAAAGAAAGCTGAGTGCCAAAGAATTGATGCTTTTGAACTGTTGGAGAAGACTCTTGAGAATCCCTTGGACAGCAAGGAGATCCAACCAGTTTCAGTCCTAAAAGAAATCAGTCCTGAATATTCATTGGAAGGACTGATGCTGAAGCTGAAACTCTGATACCTTGGCCACCTGATGCAAAGAACTGACTCATTTGAAAAGACCCTGATGCTAGTAAAGATTGAAGGCAGGAGGAGAAGGGGACAACAGAGGATGAGATGGTTGGATGGCATCACCAACTCGATGGACATGAGTTTGAGTAAGCTCCAGGAGTTAGTGATGGACAGGGAAGCCTGGTGTGCCTCAGTCCATGAGGTCACAACATGGGGTCAGACACAACTGAGACTGAACTGAACTGAACTGATCATGGTAGACGGCGTGCTATCCTGCTTGATATTTAAAGTCAAATGTGCAAGGAATTTCAGCCTGCCAACTGAATTCCCTGAGTGGTTTGACCAATAGGAAAGTCAAATAAATCAGACATACATTGCTTTTTGTGATCCATTTGTTTGTTTTTCATTGTCTTCAATTTGGAAAATTAGATAAAGCCGGCCCACTCCATGCTTTACTGCTTTCATCTGAATATAAGGGGTTAAGCTTTCTTTTTTTTTAAAGAATTTGTAATTTTTTTATTTAGGAGAAAATAAAAATGCACATGTGAAATCTTGTTGGCACAAGTACATGAGCACAAAATGTGCTAAATTTGTAAGAATGATTAATTAAGCATTTAGAACTTTTTCATGTGCTCCAGAGTGTTTCTCCATAAGCACAAATGTGTGTTACTGTGTGACCTAAATAAAACTATCTTATTGGCTTCAGTGAGATTATGAAACCAAATGTGTAATGTGGTCAGTAATACTATGGAAGAATTCCATTCTGCTTGTTTCAGGACAATGAGCACTAAAACCACAAAAATATGATAACCTGTTTGCAGTCAGGATGGTGTCTCAGCCCTTTTTGCATATCTCTCAGAATTATTCATACACAAAAATCTGTCCCCGACTACTTGCCTATCATATGTCAGCCACTGTTGGAAACTGGGTACAAAAACAATAAGTAAGAGATAAGTTTCCCCTCAGGAAGCTCCCAGTCAGGACAAATGGGAAGAGAGAAGATACACACAAATCCACACAGTGATGTAAGAGAGCTGAGTGTACAGCGCTGCAGGAGCACAGAGAGGAAATACTCCAAGAACTAGGCACTGAGTAATTCCTCAAAAAAGACTTGTGAAATTGTAATTTCAAGGGTCTGTTCCCTGAGGCGTAATTGAATTGGTGGTGCTCTGTGAGAGTCAAGAATTTTTACTCTCTAGCCAGTCGTGTAGCAGTGGATCTGGTTTTGACGTATTTTATATGATTCCTTTGGCCAAAATCACTTGAACAAACTAGGCAAGGAAAAACCCAGTAAAAGCAATTCTCAAAATGTTTTTAAAATCCAGTTCACTCTTCCTTAGAGTTTACGGGTTTGTAAATATATGCATGAAAGGAGATTATTCTATGTTTACTTTTATGTCTTTATAATTTATATTCCTCCAGAAGCCTTTAAGGTGAATCATAATAAACACACACATACATAAGCACACAAGTGCTAGGGTGGTTAAAATAGAAATTTAAAAAAGAAAATAGAACCAATAGAAGGGCAGTTGTACCAGGATCAACGCGTGAGATAATTACGATAACTAAGCTTAAAGCTTCCTGGAAGTTGAATACATTTCTGTGTAAATACTTGAGGGAATACGGTTCACACTATAGTTCTTTTCACTGGTCTTTTGCCCATTTCTCCTCCCTGGGTGAGATGGGGAGGGGGTGGTAATAGCACAGAACATCCATAAATCAACTCTAATCTCTAATGGTATTTTCCATGCACAGTCTTATAGAAGGTCATAGAATGAATTTTTCACCCTCAACAGAATTTTGCTTTCTGTAATACCCCCACTTAAGAAGATTGTAACCTGGGAATTTTTCCCAGGGAGTCAAAATGGGATGTCAAATTCATTATCCTGCACCCTGCTTAGAGCACTAATCCAGACTCCTCAGCGACAGAAACTTGCTTCACAGGTGGTTGCTGAAGTTACAGTATTTTTCTTTATATTTAAAGTTAATCCAGTTCAGTATCAATAGCAAATCCTCTTAAAACATGTACACAGGAGGCCAAGCCAGTATTTTGACATTCCTGGCTGGGAATGATGCCATTAACACCTTCAATTAATCTCCATGCAAAGTCATTAGGTGGCCCAGATTCAAGACCATATGTTAAGATGTTATTAGTTTCCCTGCAAAGGGAGCGTTTGGTCAGTTACAACTAGAAACAGATGCCCACCAGTAGGATCAGAAGGTAATAGTTGCTTTAGTTATGACACCTCTCATCTCACCCATCACCAGGATGGGGCAGGGACCTTCTTAATTAATTACTGAAGTTAGGATTCAACAATTTCAGGTCCTTTATGAAGTTTACTAGGATCAATTATAAGCAGCAGAAGAGAGAGGAATATAAAATCCTTAGAGGAAACTGATCTGGTTGAATATCTACATCTTAGAAAATTATCCAGTATACCTCCTGGAATGTCAGAGAAAATAATAAACTGAGTATCAGAAAGGCTTCCCTGGTGGTTCAGATGGTAAAGGATCTGCCTGCAATGCAGGAGACCCAGGTTTGATCCTTGGGTTGGGAAGATTCCCTGGAGAAGAGAATGGCTACCCACTCCAATATTCTTGCCTGGAGAATTCCATGGACAGTGGATAGTGTATATAGCCTGGCAGGCTATAGTCCATGGGGTCACAAAGAGTTGGACACAGCTGAGTGAATTTCACTCACTGTCACTCAAGTATCAGGAGAACATGATTTAAATATTTATTGTACCACTATGGAGGTATGTGGCCTAGGCAAGCTTGACTAACATTGCTGTTCTTCATTTTTTCACTCCTAAAATGAGAAGGGGGAAGATGTGGGGAGAGGGCATTATTAAATCTTAGTGCATGGGAAACATATCTTAAAAGTCACTCTTTAAATTCAAGGTGTGTCCAGTCTTTATAACTGACAAATTATATTCTCTGTAGAATAGTATGTATTTGGGTGTAAACCCTTGCAACAATTTGGGCTATTGGTCAAATCCATTTAAATTAATCTATGGTGGAGATCAACATCTCTTGATTGTAAGCCATTTGTCTAAGAGAATCACTGAATAGTTTCCAAAGTACAATAGACACACAGTTCTGTTTGATGTTCCTAAAATGTATGCAGATGATACCACTCTAATGGCAGAAAGTGAAGAGTAACTTTCACCCTCTTGATGAGGGTAAAAGAGGAGAGTGAAAAAGTTGGCTTGAAACTCAGCAGTCAGAAAACTAAGATCATGGCATCTAGTCCCATCACTTCATAACTAATAGATGGGGGGAAAATAGAAATAGTGGTAGATTTTATTTTCTTGGTTTCCAAAATCACTGTAGACAGTGAAGCAGCCACGAAATTAAAAGACACTTACTCCTTGGAAGAAAAGCTATGACAAACCTAGACAATGTACTAAAAAGCAGAGACATCACTTTGCCGACAAAGGTCTGTATAGTCAAAGCTTTGGTTTTTTTCAATAGTCATGTACAAATGTGAGAGTTGGACCATAAAAATAGCTGAGCACTGAAGATTCGATGCTTTCACATTGTAGTGCTGGAGAAGACTCTTGAGAGTCCCTTGGACAGTATGGAGATGAAATTGGTCAATCCTAAAGGAAATCAACCCTGAATATTCTTTGGAAGTACTTATGCTGAAGCTGAATCTCCAATAATTTGGCCATCTGATGAGAAAAACGGACTCGTTGGAAAAGAGCCTGATGTTAGGAAATATTGAGACAAGAGGAGAAGGGGGCAACAAAGGATGAGATGGCTGGATGGCATGACTAACTCAATGAACAAGAATTTGAGAAAGCTCTGGGAGATGGTGAAGGACAAGGAAGCCTGAGATGCTGCAGTCCATGGGGTTGCAAAGAGTTGGACATGACTTAGTGACTGAACAACAGCAAAGTGTATGGAATGGAAGAGAACCATTCACAAGATAGCATGCACACCCTGGAATCTGAGTGAGATTTGTAGATGCCTTGCCATTTACCAACGTGAATCTCATTCAGTGAGCTTGCAGTATTCACTTAAAGGCTCTTATTTCTTAAACTTGAGTGAACATACACTGGAATCATCTCAATGCATTGTAAAGGCGCAAATGCTTGGACTCTACCACCAGTAGGTCTGGGATGGACCTGAGAATCTGAATTACTAACAAATTCCCAGGTGAGGCTGGTGCCGTGTTCAGGAAATCATGCTTTCAGATAGCTTCACTTTATCAGATCAGATCAGTTGCTCAGTCGTGTCCGAGTCTTTGCGACCCCATGAATCGCAGCACACCAGGCCTCCCTGTCCATCACCAACTCCCGGAGTTCACTGAGACTCACGTCCATCGAGGCAATGATGCCTTCCAGCCATCTCATCCTCTGTCTTCCCCTTCTCCTCCTGCCCCCAATCCCTCCCAGCATCAGAGTCTTTTCCAATGAGTCAACTCTTCGCATGAGGTGGCCAAAGTACTGGAGTTTCAGCTTTAGCATCAGTCCTTCCAAAGAAATCCCAGGGCTGATCTCCTTCAGAATGGACTGGTTGGATCTCCTTGCAGTCCAAGGGACTCTCAAGAGTCTTCTCCAACACCACAGTTCAAAAGCATCAATTCTTCAGCACTCAGTCTTCTTCACAGTCCAACTCTCACATCCATACATGACCACAGGAAAAACCATAGCCTTGACTAGACAGAGCTTTGTTGGCAAAGTAATGTCTCTGCTTTTGAATATGCTGTCTAGGTTGCTCATAACTTTCCTTCCAAGGAGTAAGCGTCTTTTAATTTCATGGCTGCAATCACCATCTGCAGTGATTTTGGAGCCCAGAAAAATGAGGTCAGCCACTGTTTCCAATGTTTCCCCATCTATTTCCCATGAAGTGGTGGGACCGGATGCTATGATCTTCGTTTTCTGAATGTTGAGCTTTAAGCCAACTTTTTCACTCTCCACTTTCACTTTCATCAAGAGGCTTTTGAGTTCCTCTTCACTTTCTGCCATAAGGGTGGTGTCATCTGCATATCTGAGGTTATTGATATTTCTCCTGGCAATCTTGATTCCAGCTTGTGTTTCTTCCAGTCCAGCGTTTCTCATGATGTACTCTGCATATAAGTGAAATAAACAGGGTGACAATATACAGCCTTGATGTACTCCTTTTCCTATTTGGAACCAGTCTGTTGTTCCATGTCCAGTTCTAACTGTTGCTTCCTGACCTGCATACAAATTTCTCAAGAGGCAGATCAGGTGGTCTGGTATTCCCATCTCTTAAAGAATTTTCCACAGTTTATTGTGATCCACACAGTCAAAGGCTTTGGCATAGTCAATAAAGCAGAAACAGATGTTTTTCTGGAACTCTCTAGCTTTTTCCATGATCCAGCGGATGTTTGCAATTTGATCTCTGGTTCCTCTGCCTTTTCTAAAACCAGCTTGAACATCAGGAAGTTCACGGTTCACATATTGCTGAAGCCTGGGTTGGAGAATTTTGAGCATTACTTTACTAGCGTGTGAGATGAGTGCAATTGTGCAGGAGTTTGAGCATTCTTTGGCATTGCCTTTCTTTGGGATTGGAATGAAAACTGACCTTTTCCAGTCCTGTGGCCACTGCTGAGTTTTGCAAATTTGCTGGCATATTGAGTGCAGCACTTTCACAGCATCATCTTTCAGGATTTGGAATAGCTCCACTGGAATTCCATCACCTCCACTAGCTTTGTTCATAGTGATGCTTTCTAAGGCCCACTTGACTTCACATTCCAGGATGTCTGGCTCTAGGTCAGTGATCACACCATTGTGATTATCTTGGTCGTGAAGATCTTTTTTGTACAGTTCTTCTGTGTATTCTTGCCATCTCTTCTTAATATCTTCTGCTTCTGTTAGGTCCATACCATTTCTGTCCTTTATCGAGCCCATCTTTGCATGAAATGTTCCTTTGGTATCTCTGATTTTCTTGACGAGATCCCCAGTCTTTCCCATTCTGTTGTTTTCCTCTATTTCTTTGCGTTGATCGCTGAAGAAGGCTTTCTTATCTCTTCTTGCTATTCTTTGGAACTCTGCATTCAGATGTTTATATCTTTCCTTTTCTCCTTTGCTTTTCGCTTCTCTTTTTTCACAGCTATTTGTAAGGTCCTCTTCTATTAAGTGAAAATAAAATTAGACAGATGTGGTTTTCAAAGGTGTTTCCCATTCCTGAGTTGCCCAGAGGGGAATTTTCTTTTCCTCCCCCCATGAGAGTAACTGCATTTTTATCAATTGCATTGATTGGTTACTTGCATGGGAATTTATTTGATAAAACATGTTCCAACCCATCCCAAATATGTTTGAAAGCCAAGACACTATAATTGGAAGGTTTCTAAGCTCTCTTCAGAGCCTAACCTTCTACGAATATCTGTGACTTGGTAATAAAGAAGAACCTTGAACATCTTTTCATTGTGATATCCTGGTATTGTGCAAACCCAATAGAGTGTCATGAATAATCCCCAAATTACTAGTTTGCCTCAACTTTAAGAGTGGCTAAGAAGTAAAGCAGAAGCTCCGATACTTTGGCCACCTGATGGGAAGAGCCAACTCATTGGAAAAGATCCTGATGCTGGGAAAGATTGAAGTTAAGGAGGATAAGGGGATGACAGATGATGGGATGGTTGGATGGCATCACCAACTCAATGGACATGAGTTTGAGCAAAATCAAGAAGATAGTGAAGGACAGGGAAGCCTGGCATGCGCAGTCCATGGGGTCACAAAGAGTCAGACACGACTGAGCGACTGGACTAAGATATAAAGGAGGTTTCATAAGCCTAAATCTCCCAAGCTCAGCATCATTTGTCATCTCAATAACTTGAATGTCAACACTGCTCTGAGGAAGGAGAGGACTCACTTCCAGGAGGGGAGCTAACGTTTTTTGAAATTTAAGTAGCCAGCCAGCCTTTCCCCTGGTACTTTGATGTTAATTAAACATTTGCTGCTTCAGAGTCTCCATTTGTTTCCTCATTTTACTCCTGTGGTCTAAGTGTTGAACCTGCATTTAATAAACACCAGCAGAATAACCCCTTTGGGATTGTCAATATCAGTAGCTCATGGGACACAGAGAGAGTTTTGAGGGTAGTGAACCTGAAGATCATGGTAGTAGATGGTGAGCAGGTGGTGACCTGGTGAACTTCAGAAGTCTAGCAGAGCATTGTTTAGGTTTCTGAAGTCACTGAAAAAACTGCTAGTGGCCTGAATGTTAAGACCTTGTTGAATAGTAATAAATATTACTATTATTGATGTTATTGTCTATCAGGTATTGGTTTCAAACACTCCACTATCATCACTTCGTTTTCCTAATGTACATTTCCTCGCACACATTCTTCTAGTTCTCTCCATAACACCCGAGGTAAGCATTTTTCCCCAAAAAGAAGAAACGGAGGCCCAGAGTGGTTCAATGTCATTTCTGAGGTCTCTTAGTTAGAAGAAGCATGTGTAGTTGGAAGTTGCACCCAGGTGTGTGCTAAGTCGCATCAGTCGTGTCTGACTCTTTGCGATCCCAAGGACTGTAGCCTGCCAGGCTCCCCTGTCCATGGGATTCTCCAGGGAAGAATACTGGAGTGGGTTGCCATTCATTTCTCCAGGGGATCTTCCCGATCCAGGAACAGAACCAGAGTCTCCTGTGAGCCTGCACTGCAGGTGGATTCTTTTGACACTGAGCCACCAGGGAAGCCCAAGAGAGCCTTGCTCAAGACTCAGCCCACCAGAACAGTTATCAGCTTTCAAATGGCCTGCCCATCCCCTTGTTTCCTGAGAATCTGAAGATTTACACTGAAGACTGGCAGCCATGTTTCACATGGGAGATCACTTCCTCAGGCTGCTTCTAACCCCTTGCTGATTTCTTTCAGATTTCAGGCCGAGGGTCCTCAGGCCAGGCTGAGCTGGGGCCGCAGCAGCCTTTGTAAGTGGGTCAAGCTGGACCTCGTCTAGTTGACTGCTGCCCAGGGAAGACATAGTTCTTCATTGTCCATGGCACTCGGAAGCAGGAATCAATTAACTTTTAGGACAGGAAAAATAGATCACTTGGATTGCTGAAGCAGGAATAGCTTCTGTAGCAATTAAGGGAAACCAGTCCAGAGAGGGGATAGCTGTGTCCATGCTCAGGAGCCAGGTGGAGCTTCAGAGAGTGCACTTAGCGGCCAAGGCCTGGGAAGTGCATCAGCCGGCCCAGTCCACGCAGAACACCCTTCAGAACTTGGGGCATTGTTCAGAAGGATGGAAAAAGATGAGCTGGAAAACGTCAAAAGTTACCTATTTGATTCTCAGGGCAATTCCCTGATGGCATTAAAAATGCAAAAGAATGCCCCTGTGAGCTGTCCCTGTGTATTCTAATGATACCTCTAATACTGTTTAGGAATCAAGAAAAACTGATACAGAACAATTAGTTGTTGTTCCATGAAGGAGCCAAAGAAAGCAGCCTGGGACTTCATTTAAAATTAACTATGAATGACATTAGATCAGTGGTCCCCAACATTTTTGGCACTGGGCACCAATTTCGTGGAAGACAATTTTTTCATGGACTTGGTGGGGAGGGGTGGTTTTGGTTTCACCTGCTGCTCACCTCCTGCCTGGTTCCTAACAGATCATGGACCAGTACCCATCTGTGGCCCAGGGATTGGGGAACTCTGTTAGATTCATGAGGTAGATAGTATAAGCCACGTTTACCAACATGTTACTGAACACGCTTAAAAGCCTGATCTAAACCTGGCAGTAGGTGCAGGAGTCAGAGCCACCCTCACCCATCAAGATGCCAGGCTGATGTACTGATCCGTTCCACCAGATGCCCTGAAGACAGATGGCACATTCCAGACAACAGAGAAATCAAGGGCCATTTACAACTTTTGCTGTGAAATGTGGGATGCAGGTGTGTTTTGGTCTTGCTATAAATCCTCACAAGGTGCTACTTCATTCTAAATTGCAGCCCCAAGTCCAAAGCAGGAATATTGCAATGATTTCCAAGTATCAGCCTTATTGTACAGCACTGCCAGGCCAGGCAGCACTTTAAACAATTAAAAATGACCATAGATACTCATGAAAGACGATCAGGTAGCTCTCCAGGTACAAACCAGAAAACATCTCTGAGATAACAGTATTAAATGAAAAGCATAGGTATATGAGGCCTATATTTTTACATGAGCAAATTTACATAGATATACTAGGCTTATATTTTTATGTGAGCATATTTAAGTAGGTATACTAGGCTTACATTTTCTAGAAAGCTACTCTAGAAGCTATGACAATGACTACTTTTGGGGAGAAGGACAGAGGATAGAACAAAGAAGGGGAATTTCTATTTTTCATTTCACACATTTTCATAGGCTTTGAATATTCCCCCCCCCACTGCATATATTATTTTTACTTTTGAATTGTTAAAATCAAAACTGCTCTCATCTACTATCATCAATAACTCAGCCATTAAAAAGAATACATTTGAATCAGTTCTAATGAGGTGGATGAAACTGGAGCCTATTATACAGAGTGAAGTAAGCCAGAAAGAAAAACACCAATACAGTATACTAACGCATATATATGGAATTTAGAAAGATGGTAACAATAACCCTGTATATGAGACAGCAAAAAAGACACTGATGTATAGAACAGTCTTTTGGACTCTGTGTGAGAGGGAGAGGGTGGGATGATTTGGGAGAATGGCATTGAAACATGTAAAATATCATGTATGAAACGAGTTGCCAGTCCAGGTTCAATGCACGATACTGGATGCTTGGGGCTGGTGCACTGGGACGACCCAGAGGGATGGAATGGGGAGGGAGGAGGGAGGAGGGTTCAGGATGGGGAACACATGTATACCTGTGGCAGATTCATTTTGATATATGGCAAAACCAATAGAATATTGTAAAGTTAAATAAAATAAAATTAAAAAATAAATAAAGAAAAAAAAGAAAAGATATTTTAAAACAAAGTAGTGGGAAGGGTGTGGTCTTATAATAAAGGGTTGTCCATCCAATTAAGTTTTAATTAGCTGAAACAAAACAGAAAACAAACATAAATGAGTAGGCATTTCCCCCCAAAAAAGTTATCTTAGTGATTATTTGCATAGTCCCAAATGTCCACTCCAAAATGGCAGTGGTTTTGCAGCCTGTCTGGGTGTTGATAAAGGTGACAGATGTGGCTAGAGGGTGATGGCGGGATGTGATTTCCATTTGCTGGCCTTCCCCTGGAAGAGGGGGGTGGCCCCTCATCCCCACCAGAGGCGACGCCCCCCAGGGGGCCTCCTGAGTAGGCAGTTACCCTCCTGTCTGTTTTAGTCAGATTCTGCGCCTGCCTTCACACATAACTGCTGGGGTGGGGTGTTGTGTATGAGCATGTGGCACATGCCAACTTGTTTCAGCCGAATCGTGCCTGGGAAAGGAGCATCAAAGGATGACAAGGGATACAGAGATGCAGAATGAGATAAAAGAGACCAAATTTTACTAGCAATCACAGCAAATATCTCCTTGCGTAAGTGAAGCCAATTACTGTATTATTGCCTCCGTTTGCACTGTGCACAGTAGGGATGTCGCTGGCTAATGGTTTGCATGGAGAGTTAATCACTTTGATGCATTTCTGGCTGATCCCAGCAAATTATGTTTTGGTTCCACTATATTAAACACAAGAGCCGGGGATTATCATTAATAAATCTAAGGCACAGCATGCATAAATCTTGAATAAATCAAATATCAATTACATAGGCAGTATCTGCTGACTTCTGCTTTCATCAAATAATATATTTGAAATAGGTGTTATTCCAATTTGTGGAAGTCACAGGGATCTTCGTTCAGGGAACACAGACCCCAAACCCCAAAGAGGGAAGCAGCTGAGTGGTTGCTGGGAATGCTCCTCGGTGGCGCTCAATCTGTGAAGACTCTGTTTAGACGGCTGCACAGAGATCTGGAGAGAGAGCTGTCCTGCCGAGGAAAGTGCTTCCAGCTCTGTGCCATGTTCATCTAGCTACCTTTTAAGTGAAGCAGGAGAGATGGAAGGGAGATGGAAGAAAATGTCCCGAGTGTCTGGCCATCAGGTGGAGAAACAGGCATTTGAGGGGATATGGTATTAAGGTCCCAGGAGGCAGAAATCCCTTCTGATGTGAAGACAGAGGGATGTTTTATGACTGTGAAGCCATCTGAAAAGTGAAAGGTCATGAGGGTAGTGTCTAGGACCCACTGGGGCAGCGAGTCCTTCCCACTGCTGTTTACCTTTATGGAGCTCCAGGCACTGGGCAGGATTCCAGGGGGGAAATGTCATCCTTACCAATTCCAGCAACCTCCCAGATGAGGGAGCTGTCAGTATTTCTTCTTACCATCTAAGGAAACTGAGGCATGGGAGGTCAAATAACACGTCTGCGGCCATCAGCTCTCACATGGGCACAGCAGAAATCCAATTTGGACCTGATGACATGACATGTGATTATACTGGTGTCATGGTAGTGGTGTATAAAACAGAAAAAAAAATATGTGTGTCCCTGGGACAGGGGATAGGAAAGGAGGCATCAAAAATGTATGTTTATTTTAAAAAGGCATCTGTTTGTCATCCATCAAGATAAAGGAGTGTTTCTTTCTTTTTTATATATATTTTTTATTTTATTTTTTAACTTTACAATATTGTATTGGTTTTGCCATATATCAACATGAGTGTTTCTATCCATCCGTTCCTTCCCTGTGTTCTCCCATCAACAGGCCGGAATCCCTTCCCGTCAGCAGGCCAGAATCCCTTCCATGTGAGTGGTTTTTCAGGACTCCCCTGGGGCCTCTTCACAGAACTTTGTAGGTTAAACTCATTCTTGGGGAGGGTGGAGCTGGGTTAGGAAATGTTCTCAGGGCACTGGCTCATCATGACAGGAGCAACGATTGCCTCATCTGTCCTCTCCAGGCAAAGGAGTCAAGACCAGCCGTGAAATTAGCTAAAGTTGTGCACCTGAAGCGTCCGGAGGCCTCTGCTGAGGGTGGAGACGGTGCCTCCGAGGGGCAGGCAGAGTATTTCACAAACTGCTTGTCCTGACCTGAATATGCTAGCCTATCAAACAACGCTGTGTCCTTTTACCATTTCTTTTATCGCACTTGGCATCAAAAGAAAGTAAGGAAATCCAGAAAGAAAGGAAACCCAAAAGAAAGGAAACCCAGAAGCAGGCCCCAGAGTTGAGCCAGCTGGGACCCCTTAGGTTTACATTTTCAAAGCAGAGGTAGGTGGGAGTCAAGGCCATCTCTTTTTGGTTCACGGATCCTGTGAGATGTTTCGGAGGAAGCACTTCAAGGAAGCTGAGTAGGAAGAGCTCTCAGATTTCATCAGGCCTCGGCTCCCCTGCATGCCGAGCTGTACCACATCAGACCTGCTGGGCCCCTGACCACATATTTCTCCCGTTCTGCACTCTGCTTTCTATATCAGAACCTGCACTGGGATATTGAGAATGCTCGCTTGTCGACAGATAAGTGAAAACTGATGTGATATCACCACAGAGATGAGCATAGATTTTCAGAGTTGCAGACCCACTTGTAATCATACAGTACATGACATATGGTTATAGAGACCAAGTCGATTAACTTAAAATATTTGTAATGTTTCAAATCTAGCTCTTGGGTTATTTTTCTTGGGATCCATAGGGACTGCAGGTTTTGTTCTGTTTTCCTATTGGTTTTTCTGATCAGCCTCATGCAGGATTTACAAGCACATCCTCAGATAGCGCATCTGACTCAGATTAGATAAAAGGCATCATCCTGGTAAAGGAGGCTTTCAGGCCACAAAATCACTTTCCACCGATCAGGTAATTCTGGTCAAAACAGTATTAACAAATGGGCTTCCCTGGTAACTCATATGGTAAAGAATCCAACTGCGATATAGGAGACTGGGGTCCCATCCCTGGATCAGGAAGATCCCCTGGAGAAGGAACGACTACCTACTCTAATATTCTTGCCTGGAGAATTCCATGAAGAAACGAGTCTGGCAGGCTAAAGTCCATGGGGTCACAAAGAGTCAGGCACAACTGAGTGACTAAGCACATATACCTCCCTTTTGCGTCAATACTTACACACACACACACACACACACACACACACACACACTGTTAACACAGGGCAGCACTTTGGCTGGGAGGAGGGGGAACCAGATGTCTTCCTCTCCAGGGGCCCACTCTCCATACAGTCTTATCCACAGTATTATTGTGCTCATTTGGGGACAGCTCTCCCAATGCCCTGGACCAATAGCAATCAAAAGAGGCAGCTAAAGACTTTCCAGTTCAATTCAGAATTGGCTTCTCTGAGCTCAGAGGAAAAAAAAAAAACTGCCTGCATTAGCTTTCCATCTTAAAACTGTGCCTTTGCACACCTATCCACGAGTGAGGGAAATCCAGAAAGGCCCTGGATGACAGAGTAGCCAGCACTGGAACCTAACAACCAGGAGCACTAGACAGGCATCTGAAAAAGCAGCAGGAGACAGTCTTGTGTTGTTCAAACAATACATATGTTTTAAGAAGAAGGGAAACAAAACAGAAGGAATAGAAAGCACATAGGCATGTTTTGTGCTGTGTGTGCGTGTGTGCTTGTATGTGTGTGTGTACAGCGTGAGAAAGATAAAAGGTTTCACATCATTTGTGATTGATTTTAGCCACAGCCGTAAGTAATAATCCAATCAGAAAGACTACCTTTGGAGAAAATGGATTTTAAGGTCTCTAAATAAATATTTATATTTACGTGCCATTTGTAATTGGTCCTCCTGAGAAGCAGACCCTTGGAATGGAAAACTGGATGTGAGTGGCTTTGAATGTAGACTTTGCTGTTGTTAAGGATGAGTTACTGTGATGGTGCCATCAGATCAAATCAGTCGCTCAGTCGTGTCTGACTCTTTGTGACCCCATGAATCGCAGCATGCCAGGCCTCCCTGTCCATCACCAACTCCCGGAGTACACTCAAACTCATGTCCATCGAGTCGGTGATGCCATCCAGGCATCTCATCCTCTGTCGTCCCCTTCTCCTCCTGCCCCCAATCCCCCCCAGCATCAGAGTCTTTTCCAATGAGTCAACTCTTCACATGAGGTGGCCAAAGTACTGGAGTTTCAGCTTTAGCATAATTCCTTAGATGGTGCCATAGAAGATGCTTTTGCTGACTGCAGTGTGTGTAAAAAACAGAAATGTAAATGACAGTTTATATTTTAAAAAAATCACAGTTTAGATTAAAAAAGAATACATTGGTACAAAAATACACTAAAAATGGTAAAGATCATTGGTATATGACTCATTCATTCATTCAGCAAATATTATAAGATGTGTTTTCTGACTACTTTCTTCCAGACTAGAGGAGGTAGGTGATGCAAGTTAGAAAAATCATCATCCAAATAAATGTGTCAAGGTTAAATAACCAGGAGGAAACATCCTACATATTTCTGTTCTTAGATGGTGGGGCAGGGCAGGAGCCAGCTGTAGAAGGACCTAGAGCCTTAATGCTCAGCTTCCGGGGTTGGCAGTCATCCACCTGAATGTGAATTTTGAATAGGCCACTTAGCTATCTTAACTGTGAGGGTTAGACTGGTGGTTTAGTCACTAAGTCATGTCTGACTCTTGTGACCCCATGGACTGTAGCCCACCAGGTTCCTGTCCATGGGATTTCCCAGGCAAGAACACTGGAGTGGTTGCCATTTCCTTTATGGTCCCAAAATGTCAATGATAAGGAAGATCTTTCTTAGGAAGCCTACTGATTCTTAAGAGCTAGGAATATCAATTAATTTGGAGGAAAAGAAAGAATGAAGCCACCACTAATCAAGGGGGCAAGGTTGGGCACAGTTTTGGTTGTTTACATCTGTGTCTGGTTACAAAAGTCTCCATGTCACCATATGTTGTTATGTCTCTGTGCAACTCTGAGTGTTTGTCTACTTTGCAAGGGTCAGAGGATGGCCATCCCCCAAACTCCTTTGATCCCCTATCACCATATCCCATCAGCCTGCCTCATTGGTGAGGACTCAGGAGTGAAAAGAATAAAAACTCTGCTGATGTGTGGATGTGCATATCATTTATCAAAGATTCCTGCATGCACATCTGCATTTTGCAATAATGCCCTAGCAATATTATATCTCAGATATTACTGGCATGTTGCCAGTCATCCCGATAGCAAAAGTCACGTTGTTCCAACAAACAGTCAGCACAAAAATGTATGCACACACACCATCCACATTTAAAATTTGTCTTTCCTTAGTGTTTTCCCCCTAGGCAGCACAGATTTCATTTCATCATCTCACCAGAACCTTAACCAATCTTTCAACACAATGGGGTCACTAAAGAATGATTATATGAGCATATGTGGATGGGCCAAGAGCACTGGTGATACACACGTGGTAGAAGAATAAAAGAGGTCACATTCCACTCACCTGCTTTCCCTGGTATTGATACACTGGAGCTCAGTGACATTTTGCCTATTTGAGCAGAAACAAATTGGATTCTTGGTTTTCTAAGAAATATTTATGGCAGAATTCTACCCACCTGCCAGCATCTCAGGAAATCAACCTGCAAGTTTTCTTATGCAGAGACCACATACCTCACCAATCCTCACTGCTCCTGACGGGTAACCCCTGGATGGTTTATTTCCAGGTAGCTTAGTGGAGAATGCTGACCTCTCTGACGTGCTCCCTGCACATCCTCTGGGAAGAAAACAGATTGGAAAAGCAGAGCTTGGGTAAAATACTTTCAAACATAGCTAATTTTCTTCTGGGCTCTGTGGAAGCTGGATGATTTTCTAACCATCCACATTAAAAAACCAGAATGCTACTCATTTGGCAGAAGCTTTGGAACACCATTTCATTTTATGAAGATGCCATTTGTGAAGAGGTAGAATTCAGATCGATGGCACCTTGGCTTAGAAAACTTGATCATTAGTGGTGTTCATATGTGCACCACATCATTTGCCCTCCAAATATTATTATCTGTTGCAGCTTTCCTGTAATAGAAGCATATGGACTGGATTCTCCAGTCCTGGAGGCTTTCTTGGGTCATGTCCTTGTGGCTGTGACAGAGTAGTTTGACCAACCAGTGTGGCTCTGAGCCTTCATTACGAGCCCCTACAAAATATGCTCACCATTTAATTGACATCTTTGACTGTGATGATTAAGAATGATGAGCCATGTAGAAAAACAGTGTT
Source organism: Bubalus kerabau (assembly GCF_029407905.1). Classification (NCBI taxonomy): domain Eukaryota; kingdom Metazoa; phylum Chordata; class Mammalia; order Artiodactyla; family Bovidae; genus Bubalus; species Bubalus kerabau. The sequence continues at coordinate 67,346,859 of NC_073634.1, forward strand.
CCCATTTACCTTATTCATTCCAGGCAGTGTTTCCTAAAGCCTGGGCCAAAGGCCATCTACATCAAAATCAGATATGGGGGACACACTTGTTAAAAAATGCAAGAAATGTATTAATCCAAAAATTAATTTTTTGTTAAACTAAGATTTGAGAACAAGATTTGGTCTCTTGTATTTCACGGACTGATAAGAAATCATCTAAAGCATTGGTAGGTGGCATTGTTTCAGGTTCCTTCCCCAGTCTGTTCATTCATTCATGAGAAAATTGTCGAATGCCTACCGTTTGCTCTGGCAGTAACAAAGGACAGAGTCAAAATGCTTGAGTCTGTCTACCAGCAGTCCCCACACTCAGACGCTGCATGTCCCTGTTACCTTATCTTTAGAGTGCTGTTTAACCATTTGAGGTTTTGGTTTTGTCATTTATAAAATGAGTGGTATAAAAGAAGCTGCCTCATAAGATTGTTATCAAAGTTAACGGGTGAAAGTGTTTGAACAGCTTAGAACAATGGCTGGCACATAGTGCTGTATTGAGTGTTAGCTTTCATCATGGTCATCAGTACTATTGTGATTCCAGGTTTGGGGAACATACAACAAAATAGGCCAAGACTGCTTTCCTTCAGGATGCACAGTCTGACTAGAGAAAGCATACAAGTAAGCAGTGCAAGAGAAAGAGGGAGTAACTAACGGGAAAAGGTGTCACCAACTCTGACCGGGAGAGTCTGGAAAGGGAAGATGAGAAGTAGGATTCTGAGCTGAGTTTTGGCAACTCAGGGGTCGTTTTCCAGGTAGAGGAGGGTTAGAGTGGTTCCAGGCTGAAGGATGCATCCTCTCTGGTTTGTAATCCAGACACTGTCTTCCTAACATTGGCTTCACTCCCTTCTGTTCAGCTGAAGCCTGCTCTTTCCGCTCTGCCCTGGCTCTTGGCTACATGCTACGGACTCTTCCAGCCAACTGGACAGTCCTGGAGAGCTCTCCTGGGGGCATCCTGGAGCACTGCAGAGCTCAGAGAGCAGAGCCTCATTCCCAGAAAGGGTGAGTCCGCCAAGAGGGGAGGAGAGGCAGCAGTGCTTCTCCGAGAAAATGGTGAAACCGATTGCATTAGAGGGCGGGTGAGCTTCCTCCAGGAAAGCAAATGGAAAAAAGAGAGCAAAACATTTTTTTTTTTCTCTTATGTCTCAAAGTCAAAGTGAAGTCACTCAGTTGTGTCCAACTCTTTGCGACCCCATGGACACCAAGCTCCTCCGTCCATGGGATTTTCTATTTCCTTCTTCAGGGAATCTTCCTGACCCAGGGATCAAACCCAGGCCTCCCGCATTGTAGACAGACGCTTTACTGTCTGAGCCACCAGGGAAGTCACCCAATTCTGCCACCCCTGAACAGAACTGGTGTACTCTGGTCCTGCTGCAAGTCCTCATACCAAATAGTCAGATCCCTTTGAAAGTAATACCAAATAGTCACTTTTCCTTGTCATCTGTGGGTCATGCCCTTTTAGCATGGTATATTGCCTGTTAATAACATCTCTGTGTCTGTTACCCTTTTCATCAATGTGCTGTTTTGGAAAGCAAAAGCCAAGACTTATCACTGGTTAAAATTGGTTACTTGAAGAGGAAGTTTGGCAATTGCTGGGAGTTTTCATTGTTGTTTTTAAAATTTATTTATTTATTTTATATCAGTGCATAATTGCTTTACAATGTTGTGTTTCTGCTATACAATAAAGTGAATCAGCTATGTGTATACCAATATCCCCTCCCTCTTGGACCTCCCCTTCCCCGATCCCACCCATCTAGGTCATCACAGAGCACCAAGCTGAGCTCCCTGCATTATACAGCAGGTTCCCAATTTGTCCCACCCTCCCCTTCCCCCAACTGTCCACACGTCCACTCTCTACGTCTGTGTCTCTATTCCTGCCCTGCAAATAGGTTCATCTATATTATTTGTCTAGCTTCCACATATATGTGTTAATATATGATATTTGTTTTTCTCCTTCTGTTAATTCATTCTATATGACAAACTCTAAGTCCATCTGCATCTGTTTTTCACATGGCAAATTGCACCTCCAGTCTGACTCATCCAGGTGAGCTTGGAAGATGAAATGTTTGGACCAGAGGAGAAGTAGAAGCAAGGGAACAAATGATGGCAACAAGAGCGTCCTCAGCTGCCAGGGTGATTCCCCAAAACCCACACTGGAGTGCAGAGGCACCATGTTCTCTGACCTCCTCATCCATACTCTCAACTCTTGCTGGGGACACAGATGGTGAGAAGCAGCAGGTTACTTCCCATGAAATCCATGTCCACAAGAGGTTTCCTTCACTGGCTTCTTTCTAGTAGAGTGTTTCTATACATTTTTGGGTTCACTTTAGCCCAGATGAAGCAAGTGGCTGGTTGAACAAGAATCAGAAAGTGAGACACACGTGCAAGAGGGGTGTGGTTCCTAATAAAAATGGATAACGCCACAGCTATGGCCTAGTTCCCACCCTATATGAAACCACAGTCTAAGGCTTGCCCAGGTTTTGTGTTTAGGCCATTGGAATCCAGGCTACTGAATCACTTTTCGGAAGAGATTCAAATTCCTGGAGCAGATTCCCTTTGGCATGTTCTTCTGGCAAAACTATGGAGTGAAGATCTTTAAAAATCTAGAGACTTAAAAAAAAATCACTAGAGTCATTTTTACAGCAAAGCTTCTACTTCCTATCCTTTATAAGAATAATCTCAAGTTATTATTATTTGTTAAATATTTGTTGGAGTCACTTCTCACTTCTCCCCTAAGGGTTAGCTTGGGTTTTGTGGACATTCTCAATTCTTTCCTTGTGCTGGAGCACTTGTTTCATCCAAGATGTTACATGGATGAGAGACTCACCATTAACCTTGCTTTCAAGGAAGTTCCAAACTAACACATTAATACTACGATAAGTTTGGGCAAAAAGCCCATCCACAGCTATCTGAATACAATATCTGGGCATATGAGACACCTGATTTTCAGCCCAAGGAAACACCATCTGAGAAGCATACAGTATTACAATCTGGCTATATTTTATGCTCCCTTTCCATCAGTCTGGGATAAATTGTGTGTGTCAAGTTTGGCAAGCGTGGGTGAGCTAAATGGAGCTGTTAGCTGTCTTTTCAACATATTTATCTGTTTCATTGCCTGCTCTAGGATGTCTTTGTGATCATTATATAGGGATCACAGATAATAGACCATTTGAAATCTTATTTCAATTAGAACTTAATCCTCAGATGTCAATAATAGTGTTTCATACAGAAGGTTACAATGAAAGCAGTGTCTTTTGTGCATATTATTTAAACAAAACAACAACAGAGCAAGAATAAGAAATGGCCTGAACATTTTCCAAAACTAGATACTTGACACTGTCTCATGAACCTTTGTCACTAGGATAAAATGAGGATTATATTTCATTATCCTCTGCAAATCAACAGTCACATAAGATTTATAAGAAAAAAAAATCACATAAAATTTATCATCATCCCACTTTAAATTCACTATTTTTTTAATTTAACATAAGAGAATTAACTGCAAAAGATGCTTTTCTTTTATACAATTAAGAATACAATCCAAATTCTGCACAGGCTACAATATAGATCAACCTTAGAAACATTATGCTAAGTGAGTTAAGCCATACACAAAAGGACAAATATTACATGATTCCATTTTTATGAGATACCTAGAATAGGTATTCATAGAGACACAATTCGTAGAGACATAAAGTAGAATATAGGTTACCAGGGACTGAGGGCAAGGTGGGAGATGGAGTTATTGTTTAGTTGATACAGAGGTATTGTTTGGGATGATGAAAAGGTTCTAGTAATGGATAGTGCTCATCTTTGTACAACACTGTGAATGTACTTAATACTATTAAATTGTACATTTAAAATGGTTAAAATGGTTATATATATATATATATTGCAATAAAAAATGAAAAAAAATACAATCCAGGATTATAAGGGATTAAGGTTTCTCATTAATATTGTGCACTAAGACATTCAAAAGAGTCCAGAAAATATAAAATAACAGAATGTATCTTTATGGTAGAGGGACTGTTGACTAGGGAGAAATTGGAGTGAAAAAAATTTTTAGCAAGCCATGAGTTTGAAGAACACTGTATATTACAGTGTATTGGTAAACTATTTCTCCAAAATAAATGTTTTGTGAAAGTTATGGTGATGGTGATGAAATTTCTTCCCCTTCTGCATGTTTTATAGCACCAATGGGAATGAAGAATTTCTCTATGGTTTATTCATCAATAAAATATGTTGGCTGTTTTGGGCATCCATTTTCCCTTTTTTAATTAATAGTGCCCCAATTTGGATTGGGTTTCAGTACAAGCTGACCCCATCTCCAGTCCAAGAAGTTACACATGATTAGCTTGTGCCAATCAATATATCCAATTCCAGAGGTCCCAGTGATTGGGTCAAGATGGGCATGCAATGCAGTTTCCCAAGGAGATGTCAGGAGACTCAGAGACACTGCTTGTAGGCAGGAACTTCCCCAACCTTCCACACTTATCTAAAGAGAACCTCTCTGTCCTTTAGTAGTGCACTATGTTTTGGTAAAAGTCAAAAATTAGTGCAATTGAGCTGTAGGAGTTGCTTGTATATTCTCGAGATTAGTTGTTTGTCAGTTGCTTCATTTGCTATTATCTTCTCCCATTCTGAAGGCTGTCTTTTCACCTTGCTAATAGTTTCCTTTGATGTGCAGAAGCTTTTAAGTTAAATTAGGTCCCATTTGTTTATTTTTGCTTTTATTTCCAATATTCTGGGAGGTGGGTCATAGAGGATTCTGCTATGGTGTATGTCAGAGAGTGTTTTGCCTATGTTCTCCTCTAGGAGTTTTATAGTTTCTGGTCTTACGTTTAGATCTTTAATCCATTTTGAGTTTATTTTTGTGTATGGTGTTAGAAAGTGGTCTAGTTTCATTCTTTTACAAGTGGTTGACCAGATTTCCCAGCACCACTTGTTAAAGAGATTGTCTTTAATCCATTGTATATTCTTGCCTCCTTTGTCAAAGATAAGGTGTCCATATGTGCGTGGATTTATCTCTGGGCTTTCTATTTTGTTCCATTGATCTATATTTCTGTCTTTGTGCCAGTACCATACTGTCTTGATGACTGTGGCTTTGTAGTAGAGCCTGAAGTCAGGTAGGTTGATTCCTCCAGTTCCATTCTTCTTTCTCAAGATAGCTTTGACCCAATCAAAAAATGGGCCAAAAAACTAAATAGACAGTTCTCCAAAGAAGACATACAGATGGCTAACAAACACATGAAAAGATGCTCAACATCACTCATTATCAGAGAAATGCAAATCAAAACCACTATGCGGTACCATTTCATGCCAGTCAGAATGGCTGCGATCCAAAAGTCTACAAGCAATAAATGTTGGAGAGGGTGTGGAGAAAAGGGAACCCTCTTACACTGTTGGTGGGAATGCAAACTAGTACAGCCACTATGGAGAACAGTGTGGAGATTCCTTAAAAAACTGGAAATAGAACTGCCTTATGATCCAGCAATCCCACTGCTGGGCATACACACTGAGGAAACCAGAAGGGAAAGAGACACGTGTACCCCAATGTTCATTGCAGCAATGTTTATAATAGCCAGGACTTGGAAGCAACCTAGATGTCCATCAGCAGATGAATGGATAAGAAAGCTGTGGTACATATACACAATGGAGTATTACTCAGCCATTAAAAAGAATACATTTGAATCAGTTCTAATGAGGTGGATGAAACTGGAGCCTATTATACAGAGTGAAGTAAGCCAGAAAGAAAAACACCAATACAGTATACTAACGCATATATATGGAATTTAGAAAGATGGTAACAATAACCCTGTATACGAGACAGCAAAAGAGACACTGATGTATAGAACAGTCTTTTGGACTCTGTGGGAGAGGGAGAGGGTGGGATGATTTGGGAGAATGGCATTTAAACATATATAATATCATATATGAAACGAGTCGCCAGTCCAGGTTCGATGCACGATACTGGATGCTTGGGGCTGGTGCACTGGGACGACCCAGAGGGATGGTATGGGGGAGGGAGGAGGGAGAAGGGTTCAGGATGGGGAACACATGTATACCTGTGGCAGATTCATTTTGATATTTGGCAAAACCAATACAATATTGTAAAGTTTAAAAAAAAAAGAAATTGAGTTAAAAAAAAAAAATTAGTGCAATACCTTCCAGCCATGAAGAAAAACATCTCCAAAGAGAGAAGGGTAGAATAGAGTGGATTGCAGAAAAATATGAGCAGTCTTTATCAATACATGCTTGAATCACATTTTGCCTCTGAAGCAATTTTGAACCAGTTACATGAACCAGTAAATTCCCTTTATCATTGTCAACTAAGTCAACTTGAACTGAGTTTTCTGTTGTTTGTAATCACGTTCAACTTATAATACATGGCAAGTATTGTGTGCTTACTATGGGCAAGTCATTATCGCCAGACCTTTAGATACATTATTTTTTTTCATCTTCACCACAATCCTTTGACAGCCCTTAAAGGGCACTGTTATAACCCCCATTCTAAAAAGGCAAAATTGAGTCACAAATTAAGTAAGTTGCAAGAAATTTTGAGCAGATGGTAAGAGTTGAAACCAGATTCAAGTCTAGGCAGTCTGAATCTAGAATCTGTGCTCTTAAGCAGTATGGCACAATGTCTCATCCACCTCCTAATATTATAACAAAACATCCTAGACATCTTAGTCCTAAAGATTCCTGTAGAAGGTACATTATATTGATAATCAGCAATATTGTCTCCTCGGTGTTACAAACTCTCCTTGCATATGGCTAATTTATCCATTCAACATTTATTGAAAAAATTTATAAATATTGCCTGAAAGCTACATGCCAGCACTGTTCTAAGCACCAAAGTTGTAATCCTGCTCTCATGAAAATTATATCGAATGGTAGGAATAGATAATAAATATAAAGTTTAGTGTCAGGTAGTTGTAAATGTTACCAAGAAAATTAAAACATGGTAAAGAGACTTCCCAAAGAAAGCTGTAAAAATGATGATTGCTACAGGAACATGTAATGTAAATTCATCAGTATAATTAAGTTAAATTTTCCAAGGGCAAAGATGAGAGGTGGGCAGGTGGGGAATCAGTAACATCACATCACTTGATATATTTTCTATCTCTGTCACTCCCAGTGTGGATATCCAGAAAACTGGAATTTTCAGACGGGCATAAGGGAAATTGGAAAAGAGTACAATTCATCAAGGAGGTAGGTACTCAGATAATCATAGCAAGAGTCCCTCAAACAGTCAGTTACTTCTCTACAGGGTAGGTTAGGGGCCCAGACACCAGATTAACAACCAGAGACAAACATTAGCAAATGACCCTTGTCAGGAACTGTCACACAAACAGGACATACCTGGGGACAAGAGTAAGGGGAAGTAGCCAAGTATGGGTTGTTCAGGGAAAGTCAGAGAAGCAAGGCAACAACCAACACTAAATTCAGTATGATTCTGAGCAATACGATATACAGACTTTGGATTCCTTTTATACTACCAGGATCAGGAACTAGTGTCTGAACCTATAGGAACCTATTGCCATCAATTGAAGTTTAAGAGAAATACCTCTGGAAAAGGTTTTGATTTTGCTTGGATATGAATGATGGGCTGAAAGACATGCTCCGTACTGGCTTATATAAAACAACAATATTATCAAACATGAATAAACAATTGGCAAATACATTACTGATCAGTAGAACTTAACTATATCTTTTTGTAAAATAACATTATTTTACAGAGAAAAGAAAGGAGTTGGGAAAGATTATTTTGAAAGCAAGTCCATTGGAGAAAAGTGAGGGATCAGGGTGATGACTCTTTCTCATTAACTGAGTTGTTGGGGTAGTCAGTTCTTTTCAGAGATGCAACGTACACCTTTTCCTGTTGGGGACTGTCACTGATGACTCCCTTGTTGAAAAATTTTTCCCTGGGGTCTGTAATTGACAATTATTCTTGTAATGGAACTCCAGTTGTATTGCATGAGAGCTCTTCTTTCTGGCCTGCTAACGCCATATGAATTGTTTCACTTTATTAATTTTCACATAACACAGCAGTAAAAGGTCATTTTACTCTCCCATCTCTGCTCCCAATCCACTTTCAGAAACATACAAATCATAGAGAATTGACTTAGGAGCTCCACAAGCAGAAGGCTGATGTGCACCATGAGAGTTGATGTCCAGATCTTCTGTTCTGCTGAGTTGTTCCTCTGGGTTACAGCTTCCCATGGCATCTGGATCCACCATAATGGACTCCATCTGTCTGGTGAGAAACGAGAACAATAAGTTGACAGTAAATGCAAAAGCACTGAAGATTCTTGACCAGATATCTCAGCCTGTGGTGGTGGTGGCCATTGCAGGGCCGTACTGGACAGGAAAGGCCTACTTGATGAACTCCTGCTGGTGTTGGAGAGTCTCCCGGGGAGATGTGGGACACCGGTGGCTTGCTTTGGGGATGGGGGCGCTGGCAGCAGCAGCCCTGGAAGGTGCCCCTTGGTGCAAGCCCAAAACTTAACTACATTTTTGAATCTGAATATACTTTAAAATAGATTAATAATTGTAATTACTGATAAGTTAATAGATTAATAATTGTAGTTACCGATAAGTTAGACTATTAAAAATGAAGCATGGTCAGTTCTCTTCCAATGAACCATGTATTTGTTATACTTGACTGTTCAGACCACAAGCTTCTCCCCGTTGCAAAGTACCCAAAGGGACATTGAATTTCTGGCAAAATTCGCACTCCTAGGAAGTCTGAGTGATCTCAAGGATTTCTTTTACACCGAAGAGGAATGAGGTTCAGTTGCTACCCCAATCGCTGTGTCTTTTTCTCAATCAAAAGTTGGCTGGAAGCACAATTAAGCATGTTGAACCATCCACTTTAATTGGATGCCTCACACATCATAAAAGTTAACCGTTTTATGCCCAAGGTATTGACACTGACCTACGCTAAGTCATTGTAGGTTTCAGGGTGCTCACAACCCTCTCTTATCTGCCACTGTGTATTCACACTTGCTTACCAAGTCAGTTTGTGGTTTCCTTTCTTTCAGTTCAGATCAGTCGCTCAGTCCTGTCTGACTCTTTGTGACCGCATAAACCGCAGCACACCAGGCCTCCCTGTCCATCACCAACTCCCAGAGTCCACCCAAACCCACGTCCATTGTGTCAGTGATGCCATCCAACCATCTCGTCCTCTGTCGGCCCCTTCTCCTCCTGCCCTCAATCTTTCCCAGCATCGAGGTCTTTTCAAATGAGTCAGCTCTCCACATCAGGTGGCCAAAGTATTGGAGTTTCAGCTTCAACATCAGTCTTTCCAATGAACACCTAGGACTGATCTCCTTTAGGATGGACTGGTTGGATCTCCTTGCAGTCCAAGGGACTCTCAAGAGTCTTCTCCAACACCACAGTTCAAAAGCATCAATTCTTTGGTGCTCAGCTTTCTTTATAGTCCAACTCTCACATCCACACATGACTACTTGAAAAAACAGAGCTTTGACTAGACGGAGCTTTGTTGGCAAAGTAATGTCTCTGCTTTTTAATGTGCTATCTAGGTTGGTCATAACTTTCCTTCCAAGGAGTAAGCATCTTTTAATTTCATGGCTGCAGTCACCATCTGCAGTGATTTGGGAGCCCCCAAAAAATAAAGTCTGACACTGTCACCCCACCTATTTCCCATGAAGCGATGGGACCAGATGCCATGATCTTCGTTTTCTGAATGTTGAGCTTTAAGCCAACTTTTTCACTCTCCCCTTTCACTTTCATCAAGACGCTCTTTAGTTCTTCTTCGCTTTCTGCCATAAGGGTGGTGTCATCTGCATATCTGAGGTTATTGCTATTTCTCCCGGCAATCTTGATTCCAGCTTGTGCTTCCTCCAGCCCAGCGTTTCTCATGATGTACTTGGGATATAAGTTAAATAAGCAGGGTGACAATATACAGCCTTGACATACTCCTTTTCCTATCATTACCCGGGTAACCTGAAAGCTGACCTTTGGATCAGAAATACTCTGCCAACCTTGATGCAACCAGACCAAAAGGCAGAGGAGAGGGAGATTTTAGGGAATGTGGAGGTTTATCCTGGTGAGCTGGGGAAAGGTGCTCTGAGGAGGCAGAGCTTGGGGACCACAGATGGTCGGGCTTTCCGAGCCCAGTTGTGAACTGGGAGGGGGGTGTGTATAGTCAGCAGCAGTGTTGGCTCCAAGAGCAAGTCCCGTGGTGTGCCAGACACACACACACACAGCAAGGCAGGAGGCTGGAGAGGAGAATTATTGTCCATGCACCATCAGATCACCCAGTGTCACTTCTTCCTTCAGAGGAGGCTGCAGCAGCAAGCTCAGGAACCTCCACTGACCCACCCTCGCGCACGCGCAGGAGGAATGGTCGCTCTCTGCGTGCTCATCCCTGAGCCACCGAGCCAGGTCCAGTTCAGTTCAGTTCAGTCAGTCAATCATGTCCAACTCTTTGTAACCCCATGAATTGCAGCACGCCAGGCCGCCCTGTCCATCACCAACTCCCGGAGTTCACTCAAACTCATGTCCATCGAGTCGGTGATGCCATCCAGGCATCTCATCCTCTGTCGTCCCCTTCTCCTCCTGCCCCTAATCCCTCCCAGCATCAGGGTCTTTTCCAATGAGTTAACTCTTTGCATGAGGTGGCCAAAGTACTGGAGTTTCAGCTTCAGCATCAGTCCTTCCAATGAACACCCAGGACTGATCTCCTTTAGGATGGACTGGTTGGATCTCCTTGCAGCACAAGGAACTCTATTTCACAACTACAGGGAATAGCTGGAAAACCACCAGGGATGTGGGCTTAGGATCACATGGGACTAGAGAAAAGGGGCTCCTGGGTTGTACTGTCTGATTGTCCCTGTTCCAATCCCAGCACCATCACTTCCAGCTGTTAACACATCTGCAAACCTCACTAGCCTTTCCTAAAATGGCTATAATCATTGTGCTACCTTCAGTTTCGATTGTAGGGATTAAATGGGATAATAAATTTAAAGTGCTAGGCCACTCAATTTATCTCAACTCTTGTTATCATTGTGAATAAAAAGTGCAGGGTTCTCTGATGAGAGGGAGGCAGTGGCTCCGGCTGAGTCTTTCTTCTCAGCGTGGCCCATTCTGCTCACAGCCTGAACCGTTACAATTCCTGTTTCACTTTAGGGGCACAGGATGTACTTATCTAATGCTTCTTTGCTCATCAGTGAATTATGTCCTTCTCTCAAAAGGACTGTGAGGTCTTCCCAGACAAAGGTCGTGAGTATTGCCTCTGCTGATCACTCCCTCCCTGCCCAGCCCCACCCTCATTCCCTTAGCCCTCCTCTTCCTGCCCTGCACAGAACTGGGCACGTAACAGCTTCCACCCTGTCCTGTTTTAGTCTGTTTTCACATCTGAATCATTTCCCCACTGTTGCCATCTCTTTGAGAGTAAAGATTGTTTTGTGGATCAATTGCATCTCTAACACCTAGCATGATGCCCATTGCATTGTAGAGGGTAAATAAATGTTTATTGAGTGAAATGTAAATAAATAAAAATTAAGTGCTATTTTTCATCAGATATATTTCTTAGAACATTCTTACAAGTGAGCTATGCATCCTGCTGTTTTGATCTGAGGTAATTTGAAAATCCACAGGAAACTTGACTAGATAATACTGTAATTGTAGCCTCTCTCTCTTCCCCCCTCACACACATCTCTCTCTCTTTTCTGCGTGTGTGTGTTTGTGTGTGTGTGTGTGTGTGTGTGTGTGTTATTGGTTTTCTAGAGACCAGGGAAGTTTTTGTGGGCTTCCCAGGTGGAGATGTGGGTTTTATTCCTGGGTCGGGAAGATCCCCTCAAGAAGGAAGTGGCAACCCACTCCAGTATTCTTGCCTAGAGAATCCCATGGACACAGGAGCCAGGACGGCTACAGTCCATGGGGTCGCACAGAGTTGGACATGATTGAGCATGCACAGAGAGGTTTATATAGATGGTACAGATTCCTTGGTAGAAGGTACAGGTAGCTGGCTTTGGCTTGGGTCTCTACACCTATCTCACCTTGACTGGCATGAATGTAAGGGCTCTTTCCTACATACTTGACTGTCCACTGCAGAGAGGTCACCAGCCCTGCAACTTGGCTAGGCTGGGGGACAAGGAGTGTCACTGTCCAAGGCCAGTTTCATACCAAGAGATTCATTCTAGGCCATGCAAAGTGAGAGAAGCCACTGATCCTCAGAGACAGGGTAACTTTTTCTGTTTTGGGGTGTGTGCTCAGTTGCTTCAGTCATGTCTGACTTTTTATGACCCTGTGGACTGCAGCCCACCAGGCTCCTCTGTCCGTGGGGTTCTCCAGGAAAGAATACTGGAGTGGGTTGCCATTTCCTTCTCCAGAGGATCTTCCCAACCCAGGGATCAAACCCACGTCTCCTGTGTCTCCCTTATTGCAACAAATTCTTTACCCACTGAGCCAACTGGGAAGCCCTTTTTTGGGTAATTACTGTAGTAAAAGGCTTCTTCCCCTACTGTCCAACTTAGTAAACTGGCATGCATTGGTTTATCTTCCCAAAGCAGATGGAACATCTTTGGTCATTTCTTCTTACTATTATAAAATAAATGTCAAGTAGGCCTTAGGAAGCATCACTACGAACAAAGCTAATGGAGGTGATGGAATTCCAGTTGAGCTGTTTCAAATCCTGAAAGATGGTGCTGTGAAAGTGCTACACTCAATATGCTACCAAATTTGCAAAACTCATCAGTGGTCACAGGACTGGAAAAGGTCAGTTTTCATTCCAGTCCCAAAGAAAAGCAATGCCAAAGAGTGCACAAACTACTGCACAATTGCCCTCATCTCACACGCTAGCAAAGTAATATTCAAAATTCTCCAAGCCAGGCTTCAACAGCATGTGAACCGTGAACTTCCAGATGTTCAAGCTGGATTTAGAAAAGGCAGAGGAACCAGAGATCAAATTGCCAACATCTGTTGGATCATCAAAAAATCAAGAGAGTTCCAGAAAAACATCTACTTCTGCTTTATTGACTATGCCAAAGCCTTTGACTGTGTGGATCACAATAAACTGTGGAAAATTCTGAAAGAGATGGGAATACCAGACCACCTGACCTGCCTCCTGAGAAATCTGTATGCAGGTCAGGAAGCAACAGTTAGAACTGGACATGGAACAACAGACTGGTTCCAAATAGGAAAAGGAGTACATCAAAGCTGTATATTGTCACCCTGCTTTTTTAACTTATATGCAGAGTACATCATGAGAAACACTGGGCTGGAAGAAGCACAAGCTGGAATTAAGATTGCCGGGAGAAATAGCAATAACCTCAGATATGCAGATGACACCACCCTTATGGCAGAAAGTGAAGAGGAACTAAAAAGCCTCTTGATGAAAGTGAAAGAGGGGAGTGAAAAAGTTGGCTTAAAGCTCAACATTCAGAAAAGTAAGATCATGGCAACTGGTCCCATCACTTCATGGGAAATAGATGGGGAAACAGTGGAAACAGTGTCAGACTTTATTTTTTTGGGCTCCAAAATCACTACAGATGGTGACTGCAGCCATGAAATTAAAAGACACTTACTCCTTGGAAGGAAATTTATGACCAATGTAGACAGCATGTTCAAAAGCAGAGACATTACTTTGCCAACAAAGGTCCATCTAGTCAAGGCTATGGTTTTTCCTGTGATCATGTATGGATGTGAGAGTTGGACTATAAAAAAAGCTGAGTGCTGAAGAATTGATGCTTTTGAACTGTGGTGTTGGAGAAGACTCTTGAGAGTCCCTTGGACTGCAAGGGGATCCAACCAGTCCATTCTAAAGGAGGTCAGTCCTGGATGTTCTTTGGAAGGAATGATGCTAAAGCTGAAACTCCAGTACTTTGGCCACCTCATGCGAAGAGTTGACTCATTGGAAAAGACCCTGATGCTGGGAGGGATTGGGGGCAGGAGGAGAAGGGGACGACAGAGGATGAGATGGATGGATGGCCTCACCTGTTCGATGGATGTGAGTTTGAGTGAACTCTGGGAGTTGGCCTGGAGTGCTGGGGTTCATGGGGTCGCAAAGAGTCGGACATGACTGAGCACCTGAACTGAACTGAACTGAATTACTCCTTGGAAGAAAAATTATGACCAACCTAGATTGCATGTTAAAAAGCAGAGACATTACTTTGCCACCAAAGGTCCATCTAGTCAAAGTTATGGTTTTTCCAGTGGTCATGTATGAATGTGAGAGTTGGACTATAAAGAAAGCTGGGTGCCAAAGAGCTGATGCTTTTAAACTATTTTGTTGAAGAAGACTCTTGAGAGTCCCTTGGACAGCAAGGAGATCTAACCAGTCCATTCTAAAGGAGCTCAATCTTGAGTATTCATTGGAAGGACTGATGCTGAAGCTGAAACTCCAATACTTTGGCCACCTGATGCGAAGAACTGATTCATTTGAAAAGACCCTGATGCTGGGCAAGATTGAAAATGGGAGGAAAAGGGGACAATAGAGGATGAGATCGTTGGATGGCATCACCGACTCAATGGACATGAGTTTGAGTAGGCTCTGGGAGTTGGTGATGGACAGGGAAGCCTGGCATGCTCCAGTCCATGGGGTCACAAAGAGTCAGACACAACTGAGCAACTGAACTGAACTGAACAGTTTGAATTGGAATCAAGTCATTCTGCAAAATGGTACCAATGTTCTTTCCTTTAGCATCATCATGAGTCTTCCTAAGGATAGTCAAAAGAGATACTACAAACGAAGTCACTATCCAACCTACTGTTCATTTCCCCACTATCAAAAGGCACTGGTTCAGGTAACACATATATCAGAATAAGCAAATGAAGCCCTGTCTTCTCCTTGCTTGCCATTGGCTAGCATGACTCAAGTTATGCTCAATGTTTACGACAGGTTGCCCCCGGCTTGTATACCTGGAGGATCTTTGCTCATATAACCCTTCTGCTCCCTCTCCCCAGCACCAGTAGAGCCTCCTCTTGACCTGGTAACATTTCTGAGTCTTCTCTGCTTATCTGCTTATCTTTTGAACCAAATTCTGGGGCATGCATCTCTCTCTCCCCTGATCTTACCAGCAGTGAATACATTTTAAAATGCATTTACTTGACACATATTTACAAATCTATCTAGTGGGGAAACCAAAGGGCCATTTGACAGAACTTGCATTCACTTGGGACATCAAATCTTTACTTTTGACATTAAATTCAAATGACTCGATGCTGTCATCGAGTCCATACATTGTCCATATAGTGTCACAGAGGTAAATAGATAGGATTGAAAAGCATTATACAGATTTAAACTGTATTCCTATTACTGGGCCACACAGCCTTTAGGATACCACATATTAATACAATCCTATAATCATCTTCTGAATAATACAGTTACATTACATTTTTGGTGAAAGTGTTAATTTGTTCAGTGTAAACATTTAAAACAGGCTTCTCAGGTGGTGCAGTGGTAAAGAATCTGCCTGCCAGTGCAGGAGATACAGGTTGGATCCCTGGGTCAGGAAATCCCCTGGAGAAGGGCATGGCAACCCACTCCAGTATTCTTGCCTGGGAAATCCCATGGACAGAGGAGCCTGGTGGGCTACAGTCCAATAGGTAGCAGTCAGTCAGACAGGACAGAAACTGAGATGCATACCAACATTTAAAAACTTGCTACAGTTCTTTGTAACCCTCTTGTGACATGTTTTCATTACTTATGAAAGCTCAAAGGAGTAAGAAAAAGAAAGGGAGCAAGACAGCCCCATCTTCTCTCACACTGAGCAGCAGCCTCCTGTGTGGTGAAGACTCCAGGCCCTCAGGCTAGGACAGGCCCTTTGGAGGGGTCCTGTGCTTTGTGAAGGAGACTACCTGCCAACATGGCCACAAAGATTCTCCTGAGTAAGGAAGAGGCCCCAGGAGGCATGAGACCTGGTTCTGTTTTTCCCCTCCTATTTTACCCCATTCCTGTGCCTCCATTCAGAATTCACAGAAAGCAGAAACCTAAACATTTTAAATAAGTAACTTAAAGAATTATATGATGTTGAACCATCCTACTTAAAAAAAAAAAAAGATAGTTCTGTGGATTCTAAAAGCAAATGGTGGACTATAATATTAGGCACTAAATTTATACTAATTCATAAAAACTAAAATAGAATCCATTAAGAATAGTGGGGTACTGTTGCAAAAGGAGATGTAAATTATCCATGATCATGCTTGAAATGCAAAACCTGATCATGTTTGGCATCGGGCCAGCTACCATTAAAGTAATTATTTTTAATCATCAGCACTTGGTGACATGAATACTCATATTTGTTGATTTACTGAGAAAAGCACTTTATATTGTAAATAAAAAGGATGGAAAATATACATTTGGATTTTAGAACAAATAATAATGATTATTCTTGCTTTTTGAGAGTCTTTCATTTTACACAGCCATGAAAAAAAAAAAAAAAAGCCTGTTTCTGTGTGGTTCAGACATGGGCCTGGTATAAGTGTCATTTGGGGCAAGCATGAGCTTATTTTTATGTCCTATTTTTAACGAATAGTTGGTTTTATTCTTTAATGAGGATTGGGGAGGATTTCTGGGGATACCTTTAATGGTAACCAAAGGAGACATAGAAAATGGCTACTGAAATGTACCCTAAGAAATGTACCCATGAGCACCCTCAGAAACCTTGGGACAAATTATTACTTTTCTTCTACTGCAGTTTACCAGCTCCTGCTGGAAATTGAAAGGTGAATCATGCTCACCAAGGAAATGGGGACCAGACGGGGCATTCCAGGCAGGGCAGAGATTCTTGCAAAGGAGTCTGGGAGATGGCGCTCTGTGGAGGAGACAGAGGAGTGCCTGAGATGAGATGAGGCTTCCAAGTGGACCAACTGAAGAGCACAGATGACCTTTCACTCTGTTCCAAGCAATGGATGTCTTCTCCTAAATCCACAATTTTCAAGCCGAAGTGCACTGGAAAAATGACCCCAACTTACTTGTTTTTTTATTCATTTTTGTTGAGGTCTAGCTGCTTCACAATGTTGTGTTAGTTTCTGCTGTGCAACAGGCAATCAGCTGTAAGTATACACATATCCCCTCATTTTTAGATTTCCTTCTCTTTTAGGTCACCACAGAGCACTAAGTTCCCGGTGCTATATAGTAGGGTCTCATTAGTTATCTATTTTATATGTAGTATTAGTAGTGTATATCCCAGCCTCCCAATTCATCTCACCCCCCACTCCCCACTTGTTGTCCGCACACTTTGTTCTCTACTTCTATGTCTCTATTTCTGCTTTACAAATAAGATTATCTATACCATTTTTCTAGATTCTGTATATATGCATTAATATATCTGTTTTTCTCTTCTTGACTTACTTCACTCTGTAAAACTCTAGGTCCATCCACATCTCTACAAATGGCACAATTTCATTTCTTTTTATGACTGAGTAGTACTTCATTATATATACGTACCACATTTTCTTTATCCACCTCAACTTCCTTATAATGCAAACTTCTAGGTCTTATCAGATTCCCTTCCTTCAAAAATTCAGATTGCTGGGCCCAGGGCAGGGCCCAGGAGCTTCCATTTTATCCAGCACTCTCTTGCAAGCACCTCCCTCCACCCCTGCACTTATTCTGAGGCATGCAATCTCCCTTTGAGCAGCCCTGAAGGATTTTGAACAGAGCAATGATCGCTTCGTTAGCTGTCTGGAAAATGGACTGCAACAGGAAGTTGGCTGGCAGGGAGAGCAGTTATTGTAATAAACTGAATTCTTGCTGCCGTGCTGGGAGTGGGACAGAGGGAACAAAGCTGAGAAGCAGTGGGTAGGGACATCTGAGAGGATGTGAGGGCTGGTCACATATGGGCTCCGGGGTGAAGAACCCTTAGTACTGTTGGCCCAGGTGACTAGGGAGGTGAGGGGGATGCTCTTATTAAAAGGAGGGCTTCTTTTTGTTTTCTGGAGGTGAGTGGGATTGGGAAGGAAATCTTAGGGAAGTGATTGTACATGTTGGACAAATATCACTTATTTAGTATGTGGGACAACTTGATGGGAGTCAAGAGATATATGTGAAGGTCTCTCCATAGATGAAAAATGGGCCACCAGAGGGAAATGTATAGGGAGGGTGGAAAGGGACATTGTTTCTCCCATAGTGAAAGGAGACTGCAAAACATCCACTGTTTTCTCCTGCCTCAGGAAAAGCACTGCTCTTCAGTTTTTTCTTCCTATCAACTTCACACCCCAAATGAAGCCTAATATTAGCAAATTGCAACACCAAGGATAATAAAATCTGTTCATCTTGATAGGAATGTAATCTAATTAGAAAAAATGTAAATTTTTCAAGCCCTCAAAGTGCCTGGAAATCCCCCTCAAAATCTTCCTATAACTCAAGGCAAAAACGTTTCTCCAGTTTACTCACTTTTTCTGGACTTACCCATATTTGAGATAAATGACTTTTCGATTTTTTGTTATGTTTTAACAGAGGTATGATTGACAATAGTTTAGTTTCAGGAGTACAGCATAGTGATTCAACATGTGTATGCATTGTGAAGCGGTCACCACAACAAACTTAGCTACCATCTGTCACCTTACAAAGTTAATGCAGTATTATTCACTGTATTACCCGTGGCTATACATTACATCTCTGGGACTTACTTATTTTATAACTGAAAGTTTGTACTTCTTAATCCCCTTCACCCATTTTGCCCAACCCCCTTCTCTCTGATAACCATCAATCTGTTCTCTGTAACTATGATTTTTGTTCGTTTTCATGTGTTTACTTATTGGGTTTTTTTCTGTAATCTTTTTGGGCTTTGTTCTCTTGCACTGGCGTTTTATCTTAATAATTTCCAAAGCTTTTGGTTTTATTTTTCTTTGACTATTACAACAGTATTACAAACTTTTTTTTTTTTTTCATTTAATTAGGCACAATTGTAAGGGCTAGCCTGGAAACCTATCACATGTAGTAAATTCTGTGGGAAAACATGTTCCAAAGATATGTTTGGGGAACACAAATAAATTGTAGTTGGCGATACAATTGTAGTTGGCAATTTATTATTGCCAGTATTTGGCAGTATCATCACAGACTAGTTTTTAAAATAATGTAATGTTATTGTCCACACACTAATAGGGTTTTGGGTTTTTTTTTTAAACAAAATATTCTTTTGGAGGGAAAACAGCTTGATTTTATAGGAATATAATGCCTCATTAGGAAAACATATTTGAACAGAAGTGGCTGAGAAATGCAAGCATATGGTTTAACCAGAGGATGTTAAGACTGGAAAGAAAACTCCACCTGATTTTCCCATATGTGAAAACAGCATGGCCAAAGTCTGGGAAACAGACCCCAGGGACCAAAGGGGGCCCCTATCCTTTGGCTCCCACTAAATTCATATGATGCTGCCTTCAAATCATTCTACTAAAAATACTGGATTCTTACTCTGTAATCCCCAGTGGAGATCCAGGCCTGTGTTGAAGAAGAAAGGGGACTTACTTATGCCTAGCAGAGAGCATCAAGCTCACTTTTTATCCTTTCATTTTCAAGTTCTCGGGCAAGAAGCCAGAACACTAATGTGAGTGTTCAAAAGATAGGCTTGGGGTTTCCCGGAGTGGGGGCAGGGGGAGATGGGATTGAGCAGGGATGGATTTTACACAGTTAGACTTGGCCTTCCAGAAGTCACTTTTCCCATAATTTAGCCAGCCTCCTTCTGTGAGCTACATTACCATTATTCGCCTCAAGGCCAGGATTTTCCACACTGTCTTTGGACTCACACATACTACCTGGCCCAAATATTTTGCAAGTGGGCTCCCCATTCTGCTGGAAAATAAATCTCATGCCAAATGTAGATTTCCAGTGTAATCCTGTGTATTAATTTTACTCACACTCTCTAGATGGCAAAAACACAAGTCACTCCCTCTGTTTCATTGACCATGACCTGAACTGGATAATGGCTGTGTCTCTGAAGACGGTGGTGCTGGAAACAGTTACCCACTGCTGACTCCTTGGCTTTCAGGTTATGACTGGCAAGGCGGGAGGTCTGAGTATACCAGTTTTTATCCTAAGACTGCTATACAGCAAAGCACAAGCCTTCTGGTCTGGAAGGAATTCAGAATAGGGCTGTCATAAGTGGAAAGAGGCATTGATGTTTTGTTTTATTTTATAATGATATAATTTTTATTTTAAATATACTTTATTTACTCTTATTTTAGGGACCCTCTCAAATTTTATGAGAGATCTTTTATTCTGCTAATATGTTCTTGACACGTAGCTGATAATTTTAGGCACTTAAACACCATATTTCTCTTATGGTCAACTAGGAATTATATTGCTTTACCAAAGAATCTGAACAAAAAAATCTCCCTTCCTTTTCCATCTTAGCAGTCTCTTTTCTTCTCCCCTTCTCTTGTGTCTTCTCTTGCTTTCTGTGAGTGTGTGTATGTGTGTATGTATTGTGGGGGGGGTGTGTGTTTGTAGAAAAATGAAAACCAATCTGCCAGAAGTTTTCAGTTTATTCAGGTTAATTGCCATACAGTAAAATGCATCCTTTCTTCATATATAGGTTACTGAATTTTGAAAAACATGTACACGTACCGATAGAGATATAGAGTATTTAAATCACCCTTCGAATTTTCTTTATGTTCCTGTGTAGTCAATCCCCTCTCCCCAGCCCCAGAACCAACTAACTTGTTTTGCAGTTTCTTATTTTTGCCTTTTTGCAACGTCATATAGGTGGAATCATACAGTATTCAACCCTTTGAATCTGACTTCTTTCATTCAGCATAATACTTTCCAGATTCATCCATGTTGCTCCACATACCAATTCTTTCATATCCACACATACAATTCCATGTTATGGACACACATACACAGATGTATTTGTAGTACTCATTTACCCATTTGTGAACATGTGGGTTGTTTCCATTTGGAGGAATTTATGAATAAAGCTTCTATAAACATTTGCATTCAAATACTTGTGTGTGTAGCTTTTTTGAAAAGACAGTTGATGGTTTAGTCTAGGAGGATGTAGGAAAGCAAAGGAATATTAAAAGAAGAAAATCTAGTGTGTGCTTGTTAGAGACAAGCTGAGACTGCAAGGGGGAAGAAAGAGAGAATTTATGCATGAGTATGTGGAAGAAAATGACTGCGGGAAAGTGTGTCTATATGTACAGCCTTTTTTGCTGGGGGGATGGTGGGAATGCAGACAGGCAGGCAGTAGTCAGTGGAACCAGTTGCCACACCGTCTAACGCTGATACAATCCTAGTTGTATCCACACCTCCCAATAATGTGAATATAAATGGTTTAAAATAATTTATTTATGAAGTCTTTGGATATAGTTTAAAATGTTTTCCAGTTTTATTGAGATATAATTGACATATAGCACCAAGTTTAAGGTGTACAGCATAATGAAGCGATTATCACAATAAATTTAGTGAACATCCATCATTTCATACAGATAAAAAATTAAAGACATAAAGTTTTCCTTGCAATGAGGACTCTTAGGATTTACTTTCTTAACAACTTTCATGTATAACATGCTCAGTCACTCAGTCGTGTCAGACTCTTTGAGCCCACCAGGGTCTTCTGTCCATGGGATTCTCCAGGCAAAAATACTGCAGTGGGTAGCCATTCTCTTCTCCAGGGGATCTTCCCAACCAAGGGATCAAACCCAGGTCTCCTGCATTGCTGGCAGATTCTTTACAGTCTGAACCACCAGGAAAGCCCTAGGACTTACTTATCCTATAACTGGAAGTTTGTACCCTTTGACTGCCCTCATCCAGTTCTCCCTTCCCCCACCCCTCACTTCGGTAACCATAAATCTGATCTCTCTTTCTGAGTATAGCTTTAATTTGGGGAGAAAACTATTCTAGAATGGGAATTTATGATTCAAAAAGCTTATGCTTTCTATATATGTTTTTAAAAGACTTTTGACATGTTCTAAGGAAGTTTTGGCAATTTACCTCACCCCCAGTAGTATGGATATTAATGGATGGTAATTTATCATTTAATGTTAATTTTGTCAGGTAGCTGGGTGAAAATTACACCTTGTTATTGATATCATTTGCATTTCTTTAATGACTAGGGAAATTAAACTTTTTCCTATGCTGTAAGGCATCTGTATTTCTTTTTTTGTTTGTGTGTATATAGTAGCTGCCTCTTCCTATTATCCATTTTTGAGAAACTTGACCATTTAAAATGTTAAACTTAATATTGTCTTCTAACAAAGAAATTTTTAATGTTTATGTACTTAAGTATATTAGTCTTTTCCTGTAAAAGTTCTGCCTTTAATGTTTTTATGAAAGATACTTTCCCTCAAAAGATTACATGGATGTTTTCCCATAATATCTTAATTGCTCAATAAATACATATAATATATAGCATATGTGATATACCATATTATTTAAATATTTTTAAAAATGATTTTTGGTATGGGTAGAGGTTTCAATTTTCCTACTGCTTTTACCGTGTATCAAAATCATTTACTGAATAATTTATTCTTGTCTCAATGATTTAAAGTATCTTGGTTCTCACCTTAACAGCTTTTATAAATAGTTAGATATATTTTTGGATTTTCCACTTGGTTCAATAGTTTCTTTGGCTATTTTTGCATTCTATACTGTTTTAATTATTAAAGCTTAAAATTGTTGTTATTTGTGTTTTTGCTATTCTCATTTATTCATTCTGATGAACTTCAAAGTCACCTTTATCAAATTTTATAAAACTCCCGTAAGTACTTTGAAAAGAATTGTTGCTATTGTTATTGTTGCCTTACATTTATAGTTATAAGTGTAATTCACCTTTAATAAGGTTGAGGTTTCCCATTAAAGAATATGGTAATTTGAAGATTTATTTAAGTTTTCTATGTAATTTCACAATAAGTCATTTCGTATTTCTTATTTAGTTTATTGGTAATTAAAAAATTTTTGCTTGCTATCTTCCATTACATCTTTTAAAACTAGTTGTTATTGGTGTGTAAGAAAGCTATGATTTTAGTACACATATTTTTGAAAGTGGCCAACCTTTTTACCTTTCTTATTCATTCTTAGAGGTTTTTCTCTGAGTTTTTCTGGTGGAATGGAATCTGAAAACAGTGGTAATTTTGCCTCTTCCTTCCCATCCGTATTTCATCACAGTTGTTCAGAAATGCATTGCCTCACATAGACACAAGGGCTTCCTAATGCTTCTCCCTACTCCTATGACTCCTCACTCCAGTCTATCCTACATACTGCTGATAGATATAACCACTTCTCTATTCAAAAATTACCAGAATATACCCTTTTTCAATTATTGTTTATTTAGAAAACCTTTATGGGGCAACCCCATTTGTGTCAGGCAATACCAGTAGTGAATAAAACCAGGATGACTTCTGCCTTTTGAGCTTTCCATCTACATGGAATGGTGACAGATGTTAAGCACACCGCCCAAGAAACAGGCACACTATTATAAATGGCAATACTTTAATGGAAAAGACTAGGCATTATGGACAGAAACTAGATCGGAGAAGCCCCTCAGAGGATGTGACTTCAGGGCTGTGAAAGGCAGAGTGAACAGGATTGGGTCAGGAGAAGAATAAGGGAGTCTTTCCAGAAGATGGAAAGAATGTGTAAAACCCCAAGGCAGAAAAGGGTGATGCATTTGAGGAACTGGAGAAGAAAGGTCAGTGTTCCCAGAATGCAGTGAACCAAGAGAGAGGTGGTAAGAGGCTGGACGGCCAAATCAAAGATTTTGAGCTTTATTCTTAGTGGAAAGCCATGGAAGGTTTTTGTTTTGGGTTTTTTTTCATGGAAAGATTTTAAGGGTGAAAACAACATGGCATGATTTGCATTTCAACACAGCCTCCCTGCATCTGAGTTAACCCATCATGTAATCAATCATAAACCTGTATTTACAATTTATGTCCAAAGTTGGTAGTCCTCCAGCAAATGTCCTGTGTTTCAACAAGGGATTAGACCTTGTTTATTAAAGACTTGGTGACTTACAAAAAGCTTCAGGAATTCACTGAACATTCGTGGAGCATCTAATCTTTGGCAAGCTTTATTATAGCTACTAGGGATATAAATATATAACATAGGATTCCTCAGGGAGTTCACACCTAAAGTAGAGAGGGAGAGAACAAAATATAACTAGAAATAAATGTAATTTGAGATGTGCTCTAACAAGTTATACAAAATACACTACAGAATCAGAAGAAAGGATCCTAACTCTGGTGGACTGGGGGTGCAGAGCAAAGGGAGGAAAGATCATGGTTGGGACAGTGCTACAAAAGCAGTGATGCTCAGGTTGAATTTTGACAATTAAGTTTCTTAGGTTTGAAACCAAAGGAGAACAGTATGTACATCTCTTAGAGGCATGAAGCAGAGGATAATTCATTCAAATCAATGATAAATATTAAGACATTAGCAAGATAGACTTAGGAGAACAAGTGAGAGAATGGAAGACAGGATGTAAAATATGTAGGAAGGGATGTGAGTGAGCAAGGGTATTGCCTCATTGTCTTACTGGGAAGAAGTGTTTCATTCAGGAGGAAATGGGTGTCATTCTAGGTAGGAAGTAACATGACGAGATTTGTTTTTACAAAAATATAACAGGTGTTCAGGTAGAAATGCCTGATCTAAGATGGGTGAGACTAGGAAGGGCTGGGTCAGGGCTGTGGTGGGAGAAATGTTGAGGGAGGAGAAGTATGAGCAATGTAAGGTCTCGGGGCATCTTAAATGAGGGAGGTGAGGTAGAGGAAGGAATGAGAGGGACTCCAGAGTAAATGGATGGTGGGTTTGGGGGAGAAAAGGATGAGTTCATTTGGGAGCATGTTGGTTTAAAGTAGAGTTTGGGAAACTTTTTCTAAAAATGGTCAGATAACGTCTGCGTCACCAGAGACACCTTTTGAGCCATCTCCTGAATCTTCCAGAGCACAGCTTCTGTCAAAGTTACCAATGTTGGAGACCATGTAAAGAATTTAATAAAATTATTCCAAAAAAATTCAAGTGTGGAAACAATTTATAAATTTATATTGTATTGTAAAATATTTAAATTTAAACATGTATAATTAAATTAATAAATACTGTAAAAAAATAAATAAATAAAAATGGTCAGATAGTAAATATTTTAGGCTCTCTGTCACTACTGTTCAACTCTACCTCCGTAGCACCAAGGCAGCCATAGATAATACATAAAAGAGTGTGGCTGTGTTTCAGTGGAACAGGATGGGAGTATGGGTTGGGTTTGGTCCACAGGGGTCAACCCTTGGTTTAAGATATTCCATGCACAGGGACTTTCATGTGAGTGACCATAAGATACTCAGAACAAAAAAACTGAAACTCAGGAAAAAAGCTCAGGTTTAGCAAAGTTTAGAAGTCAGTAGATGGATCATAGCCCACCCACTGGCAAACCAAATTCCCACTAATAGAAGTAATTTATTGGGCATAAACAACATATATAGTGGTGGTTTAGTCGCTAAGTCGTGTCCGGCTCTTTGTGATCCCATGTACTATAACCCACCAGGCTTCTCTGTCCATGGGGATTCTCCAGGCAAGAATACTGTTGGAGCACTAGTGGTAAAGAACCTACCTGCCAGTGTGGGATACATAAGATACATGGGTTCGATCCCTGGGTCAGGAAAATCCCCTGGAGGAGGGCATGGCAACCCACTCCAGTACTCTTGCCTGGAGAATCCCATGGACAGAGAGGAGCCTGGCAGGCTACAGTCCATGGGGTCACAAAGTGTCGGACCTGACTGAAGCGACTTCACATGAATGCATGCTTATATAAGATTATATAAGCTCTTCATTTCTCACAAGTCTCATAATCTTTACTGTACCCTATACTAGACTCATATTTTTGTGTGTTACCTATTCATTTCCTGTTCTTATTCAAGTTTTCAACTCATTATATTGTGTTTGGTTTTCTGAGTAGAAAAGCAGTTCGGCCAAATACAAAACTTGAAAGATACCAACATGTAAGGCGAAATAGTAGAAGAATCTGCAAAGAAAAAGTGAGAAATAACAACACTGATCTGAAATGGAAATAGCTTGAAGTGGGTTTCCCATCTAAAATTTGTGAGCAATAAAACACTTTAAGACCTAGATCAAACAGCACCTCCCTGTAAAGCCTTCGGCAATTATCCCAAAGTCTCTATTAATAAGAGCCCTGGCCTTTACCGGTGGACCTTTCCCGCAAAACTTAGCATTTGCCCTTCATTACACTGCTTGATTGTATTCCTTCTTAGAGTCTCTTAGTCTATCTAACCCTTGACTCCTCTAATGAGTTATAAACTCCTTGAGGTCTGGATCTCTATCTCTTACCCTTTAGTTTTTCTCACAAATCCTAACATAGTAATAAATGTGTAGCAGACACCCAACAAATATTAATAATTGTTCATTGAATATGTCTTGCTTCCAAGACAGAAAAAGCTAATGCTTTAAGGAAATATCATGTTTGGTTTTATATTTAAGTTTCTGGAGCTTCAGTTATTTAGCCAGTTTCTCATCAATAGCCTGCCCATCCTTCCCCATCATACAGCCTTCGCCACAAATCTCTTTTCCTTTGGCAATCCCATGTAACCCTAGAACCAATCCATCCTACCACACATGGAGTTCCTGTCAAGAGTTCCACTTTCTGTTCAAGGACTTCTCTTATTTCCTACTTATTTATCCTAATGCATTGTCCTCTTGACCCAAAGAATTATCTAATGGCTTTTACAGAAGGTGTGCATAGAAGTAGCCTTCCTCAAGTTCATCTTAATAGTACCTAGTATATCTTCAATCTGCTTTTCAAGCAATAACTAGTTCACTGCTTTTTAAAGAACGCCTGCTAAATAGTTAAGCAACTGAGTCTCCACCAGAAACTTGGAGACTGAATCCATGTGTTAAGTTTTGACCAACATCCCTGAGGAAGTCAATGTCCCAGACTCTGTGAAGCCTCAGATGCCAAGCCCCTCCTGTCAGGCTTGCGTCATCTCTCAGCACCTGTGGTCATTTTGACTTGACTCTATATTAGAGATAAGACACAATGCAAGAGTACGTGATGCCCAGAGGCTTCTATTAGGAAACTTTGAATGGAGCAATTCCCTCCACTTTCAGTGGTGAATTTATACCTTTCCAGAGTAGAAAGGAGTGGCCCTTGCCTAATGAGCTCTCTTAGAAGTAGAATTTCTTGTCTCATGGCATGAAAATTAACGCACATGTTGAGGAGTTTACTCCTCTTCCTATAATTGTTTAATGATCTTCAGACATCCGATTTTTTAAATTTAGTTATTTTTAATTGAAGGATAATTACTTTACAATATTGGTTTGACTTCTGCCATGCATCAACATGTATTAGTTATAGGTATACATATGTCCCCTCCCTCATAACCTCCCTCCCACCTCCCACCCTTTCCCATCCCTCTGTGGTTACAGAGCCCCCGTTTGAGTCCCCTGAATCATAGGGCAAATTTCCATTGGCTACCTATTTTACATATGGTAGTGTATATGCTTCCATACTATTCTCTCCATTCTTCTCACCCTCTCCTTCCCGGCCCCCACCCTTATCCATTAGTCCATTCTCTATGTCTGCATTCAGACATCCACATTTGAGAATAAAGGGAAAAACACCTATTTCATGAAGTTAATGTGCTAACAAATTACTACTCCAAATTCTCCACCATTCAGAGCAGAAGCATCTTCCATGATAAGCTACAGCTCACATGAAACACAAAGATGCCTTTTTTGAACACAGCAATCCACTCAAGATTTAGCCAACATGATGGTTCTCCCTCTGAATAATTTGCAAATCTAAAGTGTAATAGAAAGAGAGACATGTGTTAACAGACACAAGCCTAACCTTTCAAATAAATTCCGTTTTACTCTATCCCAACAGCAGCTGGTAACCTTCTGACTTTCTTATCTCCTAAACTTTTTGTTTTCTATCCATCTGTTAAGTATTAAACAATGTCAATTCTTCCCTCCCCACTCTAGATCTCTACCCCCATCAAACTAGACTAAATAGAACTAAATTCAATTACTACATTAAGATATATTCTGCCTTACTGAAAAACAAAATATCTCCTTTTTACCTTAAATCAAAAGGCATGCTTGAGCTGTGTCCCTCCTGATAACTGAAGATTTTGAGATGGAGGAGGGAAAGCAGGAGCTGTATGCATTTCTTCTTATGTGCTTCCTATAAAATTTGCTGTTAAGGAATTTAAGTCCCTCCACCCAAGGGTTCATCAACAGTAGCTTAAGAATTCTCCAATTTTGACCACATTTGCACCACGTGAAATCTAAGAGATGTGGCGGGACACAGTTTGAAGGTCCTCAAGTGGACACCTTGGGAGTAAAAGCTTTGTTATAGAAGAATGCCACTCTTCTGGCTAATAAAATATGAGAGCTGATGAATGTCCCAGGAGAGAGTGGGCAGAGTCTGTAGAGAGAGGATGAGCGGGATGGACATTAGCTCTGCTGAGTGTCCATCAGGCACAAGAAAGATATGGTCCAAGATGAGCCAAGGAGAGCTAAGGAAATGCCCTGACCCCAAAGACCCCTATTATTCCACACAGCCTGTCAGTGAGCCATGAGAGTCATTTCTCCAAGACAAGGCATTACTACACCTACCGATGAGAAATCTTTGCCAGGAATACACTACAGTTCCCCACTAACAATAGTAATCCACCACACCCAATCTGTACTATTCAAAGGCCACCAAGCTGTCCCACCATAATCATGACAGACGCTATACTGGGATCAGCAAGGGGAAGAAGAGTATTCACCCGTGGGCTAACCGGTGGGGCTAGGGTCCCATGGAGAGAGCAGGAGGGGGAATAAATGACATTTTTAAAGATCATTGCTGAAAGAAAGACAAGAAATACTTGCTTTCTATTCAAAGTATAAAATAGTTCCTTTGAAATAATTATTTAAAATAAAAAGATTTTATTTTTAAAACTTTGTGCATGGTAATAAATCATGAAAGTAGTACATAAGTGCCTGAAGTTTGGGGAATTAAACTTAAGTGGCATAAAGGAAAATGATGCACTAAAAGATGCATAGGTTGACCTTTAATTTCTTGCCAAATGACCCTCCTCACACCTTTCTGTAGGGTCAGCCCCAGGCATTTGAGTTGGAGGCTGGAGCTCCTACTCAGTTATATGGAAATCCAAGAGATACCTGCCTCCATCCACCTCACTGCCAAGTCAGGCAGCTTCCTGGGTGGAGGCAAAAAGAGAATGGAATTCTGCTGAGCCCTGAGCTCTGCTGCTGTGGGTCTCGGTTCCCCTGGTAGAGTCCCCTAGCTCCTGACAGAGGAAGTACATTACCGCGGGGACTGTCTTCTGTGTAAACGCCCATGGGTGAGTATACCCGGCAAGGACTCCCTTTCATGAGGGGGCTGTGCCTCTGGGTCATGGACTGTTTTTCAGCTCACTGGGGTCACCCTTAACTTGGAACCACCAGCAGGACTTGGGAATCCAGGCCAACTGGGGCGGCACGAGCAATGGGCACCCCCTGGTTTTCTGAATCACCAGCCTCCTGATGGTGATCAGAGCACCAAGAAGGGACTAATTTAAAAACCAAACAATGTGGTAATTGCCCCTGGTCACCCGGTTGCCTGGCTTTTGGAAGGCCGCTGTTTCCGATTAGAGGGGCCTGGATCTGATGAGGACTAACAAAGTGTAACGAATGATCAAAGCGACAGTTACAACAGTGTGAGTGCCCAGTGATTGATCTGGGTGACATAATAATGATAACCAATGAGGTGAGGCGGGGGGTGGTCCCCTCCAGGTAAGGATGGGGGTGGGCCCTGGACAGGTCAGGACTTCTCTCTGTTTAGGGAAAAGAAGGTCATAGGGTGGAAGCGGAGGCACGTGGAAAGGAAAGAATGACGTGGTCATGCTTAAAACTTCTGCACAGAAAAAAAAAAAAAGACAAGTCAGTCCTGGCTAAGAATGAGATCCTTGTTCAGAGACGGAGATCAAGATTGGCAGTCCTGGGATATCCACAACCCACCTATTGGGCACCTGCACAAAAGCATTTATTCTACAGAAAACTTAGATCTCTGTAAATATATTAAATAAAAGTTAAATAAAACAAATAAAAAGAGGCTCATTTTAAAGTTATTTTTGATAGTTATGTTTTCTGACGAGGAGAAGAATTACCTCTTTAAAAAAACAATAAAAGTAGAGTCTCAAAGAGACACTTGCACACCCACATGCATAGCACCACTATCCACAGCAGCCAAGAGATGGAAGCAACCCAAGTGTCCATCAGGGGATAAATGGATAAACAAAATGTGGTTTATATACATGATGGAATATTTTTCAGCCTTAAAAAGGAAGGCGGGCTTCCCATGTGGCTCAGTGGTAAAGAATCCGCCTACCAATTCAGGAGACTCAGATTTGATACCTGGGTAGGGAAGATCCCCTGGAAAAGGAAATGGCACCTCACTCCAATATTTTTGCCTGGAAAATCCTCTGGACAGAGGAGCCTGGCAGGCTACAGTCCATGGGGTATCAAGAGAGTCAGACACAACTGAGCACCCAGGCACAAAATAGGAAGGCAATCCTGTTCCATGCCATAGCATGGATGAACCTTGAGGACACTCTGCTAAGTGAAATATTAGTCCCCAGAGACAAACATAGTATGATTCTGCTTACATGAGACACTGAGAGTAGTCCAAGGCATAGAAATAGAAAGTAGAATGGTGGTTGCCAGAAGCTGGGGAGAGGGGAAGATGAGGAGTTGTGGGCCACAAGAGTTTCATTTGTGCAAAAGGAAAGAGTTCTGACACTTGTTGCAAAATAATATGAATATACTTGAATGGCATCATGACCTCAATGGACATGAGTTTGAGCAAGTTCCAGGAGATGGTGAAGGACAAGGAAGCCTGGTGTGCTGCAGTCCTTGGGGTTGCAAAGACGTGGACATGACTGAGTGACTGAACAACAACAACAACTGAGCTGTATACTTAAGAATGGTTATGCTGGTACATTTTATGTTATCTATTTTTCACAATGAAAAAACAAGAGAGTCTGACAGATTTATTGTCATTTAGATAAAAATAATTTTTCAGTAATATTAAACATTTCCTATTTTCCCAAGAAGTGTGTGCCAAATCTAATTTGACTGACTCCTTTGGAAGCTCAAATATTACAAAGGGTAGCAGGGTGGTGTTGACTTCAAAGCCTTTGTCTACTTGCCACTAGACAAATGGCTCAGGAATGATGAATATCTGTGGTTCCCATGCCTGTGTCTTGTGGGTTTTAGGCTGGTTTTGTTGTCAATCTCCGAACTCTGCTTTTTTTTCTGTGGGCCAATCCCAAATTTGTCAAGGAAAAGAGAAAATGTGTTAGAAACGTTAATTCAGTTCTACATAAAATGAGCATAAAAATGTGCAGAATCAAGGATCAGGAAAAAAAAAAAGTGCTAATCACCTGAACTTCAATAGTTTCTTTTCTCTTTGGGGCATGCCATGTGACTTGAGGGATCTTAGTTCCCCAACCAGAGATCGAACCTGTGCCTGCTGCAGTGAAAGCGCAGAATCCTAACCACTGGACGGCCAGGGAACTCCCTCACTTCAGCTTCAGAACCTGGTCTTGGGCACTCCTGCATTTCTCTTCTCAGAAGCCTGCTCTGCTTACCATCATCCAGATATCCATGGGGCCAACGTGGGCAGCGTTGCCAGTTCCAGAATTGTGGATAACAGAGACCTGGGTCTATTATCAACCTGACCCCAAATCACAGGCACAAATATGAATTTCAAGGTTCATCTCTAGTCAAACTTAAGAGATTCTGTGACTAGATATAAATCCATCTTCTAAGAAAAGACTGACTAGCTTTCTTCGGCAGAGAATCAATGTCATTACTACGTTGACTCTTTATTGCTACTTTGCTTCTTTTTTTTTTTTTTTTTAAGTATTAAATGAATTTTATTTTTTTTTAATTTTATTTTATTTTTAAACTTTACATAACTGTATTAGATTTGCCAGATATCAAAATGAATCCACCACAGGTATACATGTGTTATTGCACAATAAAAATATTCATTCTATCCTTGAAAACAAGAAGCTGGTATTTTTAAAGAACAGGGTATATTCTCAAGGATTCTTAAGGTCTTAAGTGATTGTCTTAAGTCATTGCCTCAGTGGAGACAATGAGATGCCTTCTTATGGATCTGCAGAGATTTTCTGTTGAATTTTATACTTTAGAAAGGTAATTCTGAAGCCCAGTTGAAACATGCTGCCTTACCCAGGACTAGCCTTAGAATCCCAGGCATCTCACATCATCACTTGTATATTCTGCTTCCGCCCCAGGGCTGAAGGCATGTCCTTCTTGCTCTGTTCCACCTGGAGGCTGCAGGCACATGCAGAGGAGGAAAGGGAAGGGGAGGAAACGTAGGAAAATAAATAGACGGCTGTGTGCTAACAGGATACTGTTCCACCTCCGCCTGCCCCCGCCTCCGTGAGCTCACTGCATATCCCAAGCTCTGGGCTGGAGGCAGCTGGGCAGACACACCTGGCATGGGGATGGTGGGGGACCGAGTGCAACTGGAGTACCATGTGTGAACGCTCACCCCACCGCTCGCTAGCTCTGCAATATTGTACGAGATCCTCCCCTCTCCCAGCCCCCAGGTTCCCATCTTTGAAATGGTGACACCCTCCTGCGTCCCTTCGAGTTTGCCATAAGGATCCACTAAACCAGAGCTGTGAAAACACGCTGCAGAGTGTGAGATCTCTACAGAAATGTGAGGCCTCTTTGCTGATTACCATTTGGCAGATGCAAAGCCTTGTGCTGTTGATACAATTGTCCTCCACAGCGCTTGGCAGTTTGGACTTTGCTGACAAACAGGGGAAAGGTGGGAACATTTGCCTCTAGCTTCAGTTTTAAAATAGGGTTTAAAAGGTGTTTCACAAAACTGGCTGGCTGAGGCAGCCCCAGGTTCTAACGGACCTCTTATCCACACTGGCCCCGTCCCCGCAGCCCCTTCTCCAATTGCCCTGACCCCTCCCTGAACTCTTTCCACTCCAGCCTTCTTTCAAAACAAACCAACAGGTAAACCAGCATGATTTCTCTTTCTAATAATCCAAATACAGTCTCAAGGAGACTGGCACATCTGGACAAAAAGACCTATCACTCTGCAGCCTCCTTCTCTGGCATCCCCTTGTCCAGCCTGGTCAGGGGGCACTGCTCTGCTGTCAAACCTTAAACCAGGCTATGCCAGGCTCACCTGCAGTCACCCAGGTCCCCAGGCAGCCTCAGATGTAAGTTCATGCGTTCCCCTGAACGGTCTTTTATTGTCACACTATTTTCCTGAAAGTTCTTGGAAAATCATTATCAGTGACAAAATATTTTCCAGAGCTCCAGGATTTTTCTTCCTGGTGACTTTTAAACCTTTCTGAGGCTCCCTGTTCCATCAGTGGCCACCCTTTCAGGCTCCAAGCATATGCAACTTAATTAGTTTTAATACTTTAACTGTTTAAATAGTTAATAGTAGAACTTGGACTTCAAACCACCGCCATTCCCCACCCCACCCCCCAATCGCCTTGTGTCTGAGGTTGTCAGATCAAGATGGAAAAATACCTCTAATTGTTTCCAGACAATACACAACGCTCTCACTCTGAGTGAGAATGAGTATAACTTACATTTTCACAAAGGATCCTGGGGAGGCCCGTGGGAGATTCCTGCAAGCCAGGATTCTTTGTGCATTCCAGTCCACTGGAAAATAAAACCCAGTTTCAAAACTGAACCGGGAGCTTTTACTTCCCTTAGATTATTTCTAGATGAGTAGCTATAGCTGGTTTCATTTTTCTTTTTTGCACAACAAACATTTCTTTTCAGATTTTTATAGATTTTTATCTTGGCCTGGTATGTCAGAACGCAAACACCGTGGCCCAGAGGAATTGACAACTCTTCACTGGAATATGGCAAATATATTGCCAAATACTTACCCCATTCAGGCCCGGAAATCTGCATGGTGTTCTTTTCCTGCCTATAAGTATCTCCCTCCTTGAGAATTTCATCTCTGGGACTGCAGTTTTATCACTAAGAGGTCCATTCCTTAATGTGTAGAAGATTTGAGAGTTTCAAGAATGTGCACAGTCTGAAAGCAGATGCAATTGTTGACAGGTAACACCTTAGTCAGACTCTGATGAACAGGTTTAAAACTCTGTCAGAATGAGACTCCAGAATAGGACCCAGAGAAGGGAATCTTAGGGGTGATAGAGGAGAAACTGAAAAAAGGGAAACCAAGTCTCATTTACTCACATCCTGTATGTGCCAGGCACTTCCTAAGGCCTACAGACAGGTGAAAGTGAATTTGCTCAGTCGTGTCCGACTCTTTGCGACCCCGCGGACTGTAGCCTATCAGGCTCCTCCGTCCATGGGATTTTCCAGGCAAGAGTGCTGGAATGGACTGCCATTTTCTTCTCCAGGGGATCTTCCCGACCCAGGAATCGAACCGGGGTCTCCCGCATTGCAGGCAGATGCTTTACCGTCTGAGACACCAGGGAAGCCCCTACAGACAGGTAGGTGTTACTGAATCCATTTGAAAGATGAGGAGACTGGGACTCAAAAAATGCTAAGGAGATTACCAGAGAACTTACTTTAATGTTGTTGATTTATTTTTATGTCAACACATGCAGATCCAATTTCAAATATTTTCTTTCAATCAACCCATGCGTCTTGCTATATATATATATAGTGAAAGTGAAAAGTCACTCAGTCATGTCTGACTCTTCGTGACCCCATGGACTGTGAAGAAAGTTTATCTGTTTGCTGCCTCCTAAGTTCATCTGCCAGACTTCTAGGAACACCAACCACAATTTAGGAAGATGCCTCACACTTAGAAGTCAATAGTTCTTGAGAGCAAGAAGAGATCAGAACTCATTGGCATGAGCAAGCCCTCCCCGGTCACACATGAAGACTGGTCCATAACTCATTCTCCCCTTGGGTGTCTCCTACGGGAATGGGAGGTGGGCCCAGCAAGCGACTCCGCAGACAAGGGAAATCAGTCACCATACCCCGACATCCTCAGCTGTCGTCGTTCCCTGTTTTCTTTGAAAGAGTTACTCGATGGAAAAAGACTCATTTGTTTTTAAGTTTAGACTCAACCAGAAGTCCTCCAGATCACACTCTGGCACTAGGCTCATCCCTGATCTAGACTGAGAACATGTTAAGGTCCCTTTTGTCTTTTCTTGGAGACTTTCATTTTTCTTAACCTGTAATTTTGCTTCTTTTAAAATTTGCTTTCTGTTGAAACCTTTACTTAGAAAAACATGGTAAGCTGCCAACATATCTTTGTGGATATGTGAAACTGAAATAGGCTAGTATGCCTGAAAAGTGAAAGTGAAAGTGAAGTCGCTCAGTCGTGTCCGACTCTTTGCGACCCCATGGACTGTAGTGGCCCCTCTGTCCATGGGATTCTCCAGGCAAGAATACTGGAGTGGGTTGCCATTTCCTTCTCCAGGGGATCTTCCCGACCCAGGGATCGAACCCAGGTCTCCCACATTGCAGGCAGACGCTTTAACCTCTGAGCCAGCAGGGAAGTACACAGGGGCAAAAAGAGGCACAGAAAAGGAATGTCCATTCCCATTACAGAATTAGGTACAACAGTAAAAAAAAGAAATAGTGCTGCACTGAGATAGAAAAATCACCAAAGTTAAGATAAGAGAGCTGAAAGAAAATAAGTGTACTGTATAGCACCATCTATCTAAATAAAGCATCCAAAATATGTACGTTATGTGGACCTATTTATATATGTAATGTATAGAGAAAGGTTTAGAAGAACCCATAGCAAGCTGACAACAGTGGTCGCCTTTGTGGAAGATGCTGAGATTTAGCTAGACGTCACAAGAGACGTTTGCTTTATCTATATTGTTTGACTTTTTAAAATTGAAGTATAGTTGATTTATAATAACTGAATCACTTTGCTGTACACCTGAAATTAACATATTATTAGACAATTTTTAACGAGAAGAATGTGTTTAGCTACTCCTTATGCAATTAGAAAATAAATTAAGTTTTCAAGTTCCAAATCTGATGTCAGTCCCCTTTTATTATTACTACATTTACCATGGGCTTCCCTGGTGGCTCAGTGGTAAGGAATCTGCCTGCAATACAGGGGACCTGGATTCAACCCCTGAATTGGGAAGATCCCCAGGGGGAGGGCATGGCAACCCACTCCAGTACTCTTACCTGGAGAATTCCATGGACAGAGGAAGCTGGTGGGCTACATTCATAGGGTCACAAAGAGTTGCACACAACTGAAGTGACTAAGCAGCAGCATATTTACCATACTGTTGTTTTTGGCTCTGTTGTTGCTGTTAATCATGTTTAATTTTGCCAGCCTGTGAAAGTAAAACTCTGGGCATCACTGCGCTAAGGCTGAATCAAGGCAGATAGTCAGTCAACATCATTAAGTGCACAAAAATGGTCATTTTTAATAAGTATCACCATAATAATCGTACATTTTTAAAAGATAGTGTAAAGACTATTTTCAGTATTTTAAGTGCAACACAACGACTTTTACTTACATTATTTAAATGAATTGAATTTTAATTCTTTGAAATTCAGTGTTACAATATACCATGTATAGTAAGAGTCTGAAAATTTATTTGTTACCACTGGCCCTCTAAGTTTCTTTTTGGCCCTCTAGCACCTAAGATTACTTTTTTAATTTGTTTATCTTTAATTGGAGGATAATTGCTTTAAAATATCATGTTGGTTTATGCCATACATCAACATGAATCAGCCATAGGTATATATATATCCCCTCCCTCTTGAACCTCCCTTCCACCTACCACCCCATCCCACCCCTCTAAGTTGTCACAGAGCACCAGGTTTGGGCTCCCTGTGTCATACAGCAAATTCCCACTAGCTAACTATTTTACATATGGTAAGGTATATGTTCCAATGCTACTCTCCCAATTTGTCTCACCCTCTCCTTCCTCAACTCTGTCCACATGTCTGTTCACTGTCTGCATCTGCATCTCTGTAAATACCCATGACTGTTATCCCACATTTTGCATTTGAGGAAACACATTTTGCATTAAGAGGCGATCTTGAAAAGCAACCAACACATGCTTTCAGGTCTGCAGGAACACATCCCAGAGACTTTTCCCCTCACCATCCACTCAGCCCCCTAGACCTCTGCCACAGCCTCCCAAAGGATTCAAGTTCAGCTTGCAAGCATTTGTCTCTTACATCATTGACAGCCCCGTTCTCTAGACTTGGAATCAACATCAAGGTAAGCCTTGGGGAGAGATCAGATTTGTAGAACTGAAAACTTCAGGCCCATATGACAAGGTTCCCTGGACATATAATCCGAAAGCTCCAGGTCATGGGGGAGGTGGGGTGAGCTGGTGAATCAGTGGCAGAGACTAGCCTGCTTCTGGAGCTCTTCCAGCCCATGATGCAACCAACAGCCATGGCTTTGGTAAAGGACAGACATGTCTGCTGTTCTGCCTGCATCCATCACTTCCTTTTGCCAGACCAGGAACAGCGTTCTGAATCCTTACACAGATGAAACAATCATTTCCTTCTCTTGCACTCTTTGGATTGCAGACACTTTGGGGGATCCTTTTGTTCCCTTGGATCTCAAACTCAGGGCCCCTAGAACTCTGTTATATTGCTTCCTAGAAATCAATCAAATTTCACTCTTTTCTTTCTCCTTATTAACAAGTGTAGAACTGATGTTAGCTGGGTCTCCGATCCCATAGGGGCCACAGGAAATCAGCTCAAATCTACATTCCAAACCCCATCGAAGTTAAAGCCCTTAATCTCACACGCTAGTAAAGTAATGCTCAAAATTCTCCAAGCCAGGCTTCAGCAATATGTGAACCGTAAACTTTCTGATGTTCAAGCTGGTTTTAGAAAAGGCAGAGGAACCAGAGATCAAATTGCCAACATCCACTGGATCATCGAAAAAGCAAAAGAGTTCCAGAAAATCATCTATTTCTGCTTTATTGACTATGCCAAAGCCTTTGACTGTGTGGATCACAACAAACTGTAGCAAATTCTGAAAGAGATGGGAATACCAGACCACCTGACCTGCCTCTTGAGAAACCTGAATGCAGGTCAGGAAGCAACAGTTAGAACTGGACATGGAACAACAGACTGGTTCCAAATAGGAAAAGGAGTATGTCAAGGCTGTATATTGTCACCCTGCTTATTTAACTTATATGCAGAGTACATCATGAGAAATGCTGGACTGGAAGAAGCACAAGCTGGAATCAAGATTGCCGGGAGAAATACTAATAACCTCAGATATGCAGATGACACCACTCTTATGGCAGAGAGTGAAGAGGAACTCAAAAGCCTCTTGATGAAAGTGAAAGTGGAGAGTGAAAAAGTTGGCTTAAAGCTCAACATTCAGAAAACGAAGATCATGGCATCCGGTCCCATCACTTCATGGGAAATAGATGGGGAAACAGTGGAAACAGTGTCAGACTTTATTTTTCTGGGCTCCAAAATCACTGCAGATGGTGACTACAGCCATGAAATTAAAAGACGCTTACTCCTTGGAAGGAAAGTTATGACCAACTTAGATAGCATATTCAAAAGCAGAGACATTACTTTGCCAACAAAGTTTCGTCTAGTCAAGGCTATGGTTTTTCCTGTGGTCGTGTATGGATGTGAGAGTTGGACTGTGAAGAAGGCTGAGCACCGAAGAATTGATGCTTTTGAACTGTGGTGTTGGAGAAGACTCTTGAGAGTCCCTTGGAGTGCAAGGAGATCCAACCAGTCCATTCTGAAGGAGATCAGCCCTGGGATTTCTTTGGAAGGAATGATGCTAAAGCTGAAACTCCAGTACTTTGGCCACCTCATGCGAAGAGTTGACTCATTGGAAAAGACTCTGATGCTGGGAGGGATTGGGGGCAAGAGGAGAAGGGGACGACAGAGGATGAGATGGCTGGATGGCATCACTGCCTCGATGGACGTGAGTCTCAGTGAACTCCGGGAGTTGGTGATGGACAGGGAGGCCTGGCGTGCTGTGATTCATGGGGTCGCAAAGAGTCAGACACGACTGAGCAACTGATCTGATCTGATCTGATCTGAACAGCATAGGGCCAAATATAATAGTTATTCTACAAGAGTTGGCTATTCTTATTGGTGTCTTGAGAGGTTCTTGTTGACCACACAGCGGTAACAAAGTAGTGGCATCAAAGTGTCCATCTTGGTTTCAAGACTTTTGACCAGAAAAGATAAATGGAATTAACAGATATTAAAACCTTGAGTCCTATTGATGGAATTTTTAATATCAATCAGTTGGTGGGGAGCCCGGGTGGTAACCCACCAAGCCATTTCTGGTTTCATTTCAGCCTTGACTGAGTCTTACAAGGCTGGATGACAATATTTGCTGAGAGATACTACAACTTTTTGCTTTAAAACTCATCTGCTTGGTATCCAGTGGCTCTCATACAGGGTTTCCTCTAGTCCTGGGTGGATTTGTCCTTGATGCTCCTCGTAAGACCCACAATTCTCCATGCTCACCCACTCAAAACCAGGGTTGTGAATTTGCCACAAGGCTTCCAAAGGGAGACTTTGTGAGTCATACCATGGCCTCTGCTATTCCAAGTTAGGCCTTATTTTTATGGTAAGCATCCAGATACCATGTAAGTAGGCTGCTGCTGCTGCTGCTGCTAAGTCACTTCAGTCATGTCCGACTCTGTGCGACCC
This sequence comes from Bubalus kerabau, assembly GCF_029407905.1. Lineage (NCBI taxonomy): Eukaryota > Metazoa > Chordata > Mammalia > Artiodactyla > Bovidae > Bubalus > Bubalus kerabau. The sequence goes on from NC_073634.1 coordinate 67,386,466, forward strand.
CATAGACGGTAACCCACCAGGCTCCCCTGTCTCTGGGATTCTCCAGGCAAGAACATGAAGGGGTTGCCATTTCCTTCTCCAGTGCATGAAAGTGAGAAGTGAAAGTGAGGTCGCTCAGTTGTGTCTGACTCTTAGCGACCCCACGGACTGCAGCCCACCAGGCTCCTCTGTCCATGGGATTTTCTAGGCAAGAGTACTAGAGTGGGGTGCCATTGCCTTCTCCATTGTAAGTAGGCAAGGGACTGATATTACTAAGGCAAAGCATCTAAAAACATCAATTCCAAATGATCTTTTTTCATATTCGAAGTTGTGACCTATAGTTTAAAACCAGCCTTCCAACTTTTGCTAACTGTGGTGTTAATTTCCTGTGTAATAGTCAAAGATTCACTTTATCAGGTCAATACTTTCTTATATTAATATCTTCCTGTACCTTTTGGATCTTAAACCATCATGCTGTGGAAAGGAAGCCACTTAAATATTTGATAAGGGAATAAGTAGTCTCCAGGTATATTTAAAATTGCATCCCCCAAACCTTGTGTGTATTCTCAGGGCACTTTATTAACTCAACATAATAACTGATAGCAATAGTACTATTACTCACACATCAGTGGTTAGTATTTTGCATTGAGACTATAAGAGGTCTCAGTTGTATTACTCAACAACAGCTTGTTTAAAATTGAAACAAAAACTAGGAAAAGAAAGAAAGGTCAGAGAATATAAACTTGTTTGGGGAATTCCAGAAGTATGAAAAAATAAAATCACAAAGACAACATTCATTCTTCAGCCATTAAATATTTTTGGTATATGATCATCTGTGCTAGGAAAATGCTATAATGATTTCAATAAATTGACTTCTTGGGACTCAGAGCAATGGCCCTTGCATTTTGACAAATTTAGATCATGATCAAAGGGAAGTGAAGCAGGGGAAATGGGAGAAGAGTAGGGGTGGGCTGTGGAGAGGGAAGGGGAAGGGGCAGAAATAAAGAAAAGAAGAGGCCCCATGGCTCATCACAGGCATGATACACAGAACTGCTGTGAATTCCTTCTTCTGAGCCTTAGCACACCTCTAAGCCATGGAGTTAGCCAAGAAGCAGCTGCTTGGAGGGGAAGTTAAGGGCTTTGAACCAGTGAACTAAGAGGCTGACACAAAGTCCTTTGTTGTAGGGTAACAGTGGGATGGAAAGAAAAAGGGAGGGAATGTGGGAAGGGGTCAAGAAGTCCAAGGAATCCAAAAATTATCAATGTAAACCATGCTTCTCTAATTTATATGAAAGCAGAAAGATGGAACTTTTTACTTACCAGTTTCTATGACTTTCAAACATGTAGACATGTAGAATATGGCCTCTAGTAGTGCTTTTGCCTCAGAGGCCATTCAGTTTAGGGTCAGGCCTTCCCTTGACTTAGCATTTTACAATTTCTAAAGCCCTATCATACATGATGTCATCAAATCCTGTCAATCACCTCAACTCTCAAAAACAAGCAAACACTAAGTCCCCAGGGGTTCAAGGACACATCCAAAATCACATGAGAAATAGGTAGTGTTGGTTTCCCTCTTCAGGGCAGAAGGAACTCTGGGTCACGTAAATCGAAATCACAAGAAGGTCATGATTGTAGTGGATGAAGCTTTAGTCTCACATGCAGGGCTGTACAAAGTCTGGGAGGACTTCCTGTTTTCAAGATGCCCTAGTTGTGGGCATCTCAGAGAAGAATAAGGGAGTGTAGAGGGACTATAGAGGACTGGACAGGCAAAGGCCCAGGACCTTTGAAGGAAATCAAACTCTGAATATCAAATCCATCACTTAGCATCATCATCCTTGGTTTACTAATCTGCTATCACTTAAATGAGTGGTCAATAAAGGTCTTAGTTGTTTGTATTCAGTATTTATATATTAGGTTTAGAATCATCCTAGAGGCCAGATACTAAGTAAGGTAGCCTCTTATCTTCTCTCTTGCCTGGAAAAGTACAAAAGGTAGAGATTACTCAAAAGGGCCCAAGCAGTGCCCACTTGCTTCTTGGGGCAATGCCACCCTCCTTCTTAACAGGACTTTGGGAGCACCTGAAAGATTTAGGCCATCAAAAGGAATTATAGAAGAGAGATTGATGATTTTTCTTATGAGTCCAGTGAGTTTGGAGACCTTCAAGAACTAAATTTAAAACCAAGATGGCTTACAGGGTACAAGAAAGAATGATATTTCTATTTAAAATAAATCAATCAAACCTTTAGAGAGAAGAGTTCTTCTTTGGAGACACTGGAGCAAAAATTGACCTTGCTGAGCCATGAAATGTCATAGACCTTAAAAGATTTTCCTAAATCAATGATATATTTTTAAATCACTTTCCTTAAGCCAATCAGTCTTGTCTTACAATATGGCAGAAAGAAACCTATGGAAGTCATTCCAAAAAGTGCCATGGTAGGTCAAGGATGAGATCATAGTGGAGTATCAGGGAAACTCTTTTTCATCAAATTAAAGTTTGAGGGTCCAGAGAGCATGGGCCTAAATTGGATGTCTGTGATGTTATTTCCAAGTCCCACAACATCTCACCTATGTGCTCTTGTGTAGCTTTAAATTCTACTGCTAAGAATCAAACACTTGGGACAAGATGCTTTCAAGATGCTCATTGTGCTTTGCTGTTGATTGAAGTTGCATAATCTCAGAGACTAGAGGATGCTTTCTTATGCAGTCTGTGTGTACCCTTCTTCACTACCTTAAAAAGGCATCTTCATTTTCTTATGTTTCTTTCCCCTCCCTTCTGTCCTCTTACTCCTCTGCTTTCCATTTCATCTTCTCCACTTTGTCCTCTTTCTCCAGGGCTCTCTGCCCTTTCTCTAATTGACACTTATAGCCCCCATGAAATTACCAAACTCTTCCAACCCCCATCTCCTATTCTTCCTCATCTAGAGTTCAGTACTAAAAGCTGCCTGGCAGCTCATGTCTGAAGATTCCTCTGAGGCTTCCCTGATAGCTCAGTCGATAAATAAGTGAAGAGAAGTCGCTCAGTCATGTCCGATTCTTTGCAACCCCATGGACTGTAGCCCACCAGGCTCCCCAGTCCATGGGATTTTCCAGGCATGAATACTGGAGTGGGTTGTCACTTCCTTCTCCAGGGGATCTTCCTGACCCAGGGATCGAACCCGGGTCTCCCACATTGTAGGCAGACTCTTTATCGTTCAAGCTAAAGAATCTGCCTGCAATGCAGGAGACCTGAGTTTGATTCCTGAGTTGGGAAGATCCATTAGAGAAGGGATAGGCTACCCACTCCAGTATTCTGGCCTAGAGATTCCATGGACTGTATAGTCCATAGGGTCGCAAAGAGTCGGACATGACTGAGCAACTTTCACTTTTTCTTTCACTAAGCAGTATGACCATCCCAGGCATCTCCACTTTATAGTTGGAAAATTCCAACCAACCGTGACTCCTCTGAGGTCATGGATGATGAAATTCAAAGCCTAGATTGTTACACTGGTGCCCACTTTACACAGAGTCAAAGCTCTTTCTCTACACAGAAGAACATTTATTATTTGCACTGTTCTTATGAAAATGGCTTCTGTTGTTGGTTTTTAAAAGCATCTCTATGATGCTTGATCTCAACATCCTTTCTTGGACTTCAAAGGTGTCAAGCAGACTTCTAGTTTCCTAGCTGTGTGAAAGACTCCAGGCTATTTGGAAGAACTGATGCTGAGTTCTTTGAGTATTTTACTAGATGCCAAGATTAACAGTCTTATACTAGCACAGGGATTTGAAAAATGTGGCAAAGCCTTGATTTGAAAGAAAGTGATCCCAGAAAGAGGAAAGCAGCTTTCCCAAATGAGGAGCTGAATTGAAGGTTTTATGTCCCATCCTGGGACACAGAGAGTCTGGGAGGAAGGTCAGGGGAGAGAGGACCATGGGCCCAGGCTTTGGAGAAATATGACAAAGAAAGATGAATATAGCACACATTTCACACCCCAAAACTGTCCTCATTAGATAAATAATAGCAAACACTTCCTGATAACCTGCTATGTGCTATGCTACATTTAAGTCATCTCGTTTAGTCTTCAAAAAGAGAAGGGTACTAACTTATAAGTCCCAGTTTTCCACACATGGAAATTGAGGCTTAATTGTTAATTTGCACAAAGCCATAGTTAGGAGATGATGGAAGTAGAATTTGAACCCATGCATTCTGACTCCAAAGTGGAAGCCGGTAATCACTGTTGCTAAGGGTGGGTGAAATGGGCGCTCATGTTCAATCTTCCACTTGGAGCAGAGGAGAAATGGCGGCTCTCATTGGAAGAGTGGGCACCCAGGTGGAGTGGATCCCTCAGCCCCAGCCTCCTCAGGAATCAGCTGCTCCGAATCTGAGAGCAGATGGGGAGCCAGAACAGAGCCCGCAGCAATGGTGGTGTGGGGGTTTAGGAAGAAGGGTACAGAGGTGGTGTTTTCAGCAGCCGCTGAACCACCTGGGGAAGGAGAAGCTGAACTTGTCCTCACACAAAAGGACTGTGGGAACTAGCTGCCTGGGGGTGACGGATCGTGTGTTTGGGAGCCTGAAAAACCAAACCCATCAGGAACAGGGCACATTTTTTTTTTTAATCTTTATCTCAAAATGTTAACAGTGTAGGTACCTTATGTTCCCAGCTTCACTGTGCACTCAGGGAGGGCAGGAACAAGCCTTCCACATCCTTAGTTCTCCACCACGAAGACACCCAGCACCAGTTCACATATTGACTTGGAGTTTACACATTCACCCATATTCTGGAAAGAACTCAAATACACTCATTATCCCTGCCTGCTAGGAACTGGTGCTTTAGAACAAAAGTAATTGATCCTTTGAAAAAAAACTCACTTGAAGTATTATTCCAGGTGTGCGTATGTGTGTCTGAGGAAGGAGAGAAATGGCATTTATTATGCGTCTACTGCAAGCCAGGCACTGTGCCAGGTCTGCTACAAATGTTATCTCATTTAATCCTCAAATGGCTGGATAACGTGGGGACAAGTATTAATATGCTTTTGGTACAGAGGCAAAAAGTTAAGAGGCTTGAACTCACAAAGTTAATGCATCATGTAAGCCCTAGTAATTCTGGCTCCACAACCCATCTTTTCTCCCATTTCACTGAAAGACTTGCCAAGTAGAGAACAGGCTTTTGTAGGATAAATGTTTCCTGCTCCCCCCAAGTCCCTGTGGTCACTGGCTTTGGGCCTCCTTGCTTTCCAAGCATTGGGATTCCTACCCTGGCACTGAGGTTGCTATCAGTGGGGCAGGGTGGGTGGCAAAGTACTGGGCAAAGTGAAAGTGCTCCAAACACACGGGATGGATGAAATCCACAGGGTGGCTCAGTACCCCCTTTTTCATATCAGAATGTGCTATCCTGCCCCTCGTCTGGTAGTGCCTTTCCCTCCAGATGCAGCGTGGTTGATGACTCTCCACACAGCTCCCTCTGTGCTGCGTTACTCCAGAGAGGGCTCCAAGCTATCTTCTGGCCCTGCCTCATGCTACCGGATACTCTCTGCATGCACAGAGGAGAAAAATGAAACGTTCTGCCCATAAAATTGCATCACATCAATAGAGCTTTCTCTGGAACCCCTTAGCCTGACCCCAAGTGCAACAGTAAAAGAAAAAGAAAATGTGAGCAATAAATAATACCTTCCCCCTTTTCTGCCCTCAGTTCAGGAAAACTCCAAGGAAACACTAAACCAAATTCACTCGGCCTCTGTTTCTAAAATCTTCACGAAGTCCCGTAGTCAGTGAGCCTAATGAAACCCGGCTTTTACAGCAAGCTGTGTTTGAAGGCAGCAGTACACGACTTACAGAGCCCAAGGTGAGCTGCTGCCAAATAGCCTTTCCGTGCATGAAAAACCAGAGGATGAAGAGCTCCCAGCAGGGAAGAGCCTCAAGAAGTCACCCAAGCCAGCTCTCAGCTTCCAGGCAGCCAAGGCCAGCACTTTCTGGCTCCCTCTTCAACCCCCTCATAGTAGGCGCCGCCCCCGACTCCCAGCAACTTTCAGCTCCAACAGCCACGCCCACTACTTTTGTGTGAACAACCAATAACAAGCATCAGTGCCTGAGCTCCCTGCCTTTTTCCTCCCTTTGCTGCTCAGGGTGATTCTGAGCTTTACTATCCTCCTTCAGCCTCTGGGTCAGTTCTGCCTCCTGCCTTCTGGGGGGACACTCTTGGGCTTCCAAATAGAGCGAGTGCATGCTTGCAAAGTCACTTCAGTTTTGTCTGACTCTTTGCAACCCTGTGGACTGTAGCCAGCCAGGCTCCTCTGTCCATGGAATTCTCAAGGCAAGAACACTGGAGTGAGTAGCCATGCCCAGCTCCAGTGATCCTGTCAACCCAGGATCAAAACCATGTCTCTTATGTCTCCTGCATTGGCAGGCAGGTTCTTTACGACTGGGCACCACCTGGGAAGCTCTCCAGAGAGAGATTGGGTTCCAAAGGAGCAGGAGGAAGGGACCCTAGAATTGGGTGAGGCAGAGGTTGTAGGACCTTGGGGAAGAGTCTGGAAAGCCTTGCAGGCAGCGGCAGGCCTGAGGCAAGGGAACAGTGTTCAAGAGAGAAGGGAGGAGTGCAGGGGGCCCTCTTACCGTCCACACAGGGCATCTAAGAAGTGCAAGTAGAGGACTAGATTTATTTTGAAATTACCTCTGATTGCATGGACTGTGTTCTTTCAGCCGTAGCGTTGCTCCAAGACCAAAACCCCTGGGGCGTGACTTCATCAGCATGACGCTGGTGTTTCCACAACAGGTCTTGGGAGGTTGTGGGGAGCGTGCAGGGTCTGGAGGGGCAGAGAACACATGGCCTGAGTCAGGACTTTGTCTCAGTCATCACTGCAAACACCAAATCGCAAACATTAGGCTGCTGTGAGCCCCACCAGAGATTTCAAGGCAACCTGATGCAGTTTCTCTTTCATTCAAGAAAAGATGAAGAGCTCATGGGAATCTTTGTGGTAGGAACTGTAGGGCCAAGAAATATCACAAGATAGGGAAAAGGGTACTTAAATAAGGCTATTCTAACACAATGTCTGTTTCTTTTTACTTAGACTTTCTGGTTCTAAAGCTGGGAAGTGAAGTGAAGTCGCTCAGTCATGTCCGACTCTTTGCGACCCCGTGGACTATAGCCTATCAGGCTCCTCCATCTATGGGCAAGAGCGCTGGAGTGGGTTGCCATTTTCTTCTCCAGGGGATCTTCCTGACCCAGGAATTAAACCTGGGTCTCCCGCATCGAGGGCAGACGCTTTATGGTCTGAGCCACCAAAGCTGGGAGAGATGTCAGAAATCAATCAGTCCATCCCCTGACTTTGATCACCGTGTAACCAACAGGCCAGTTTGGCAGGTGACACAGCTCCTGATGCCAGGTGACAGCAGAACCTGGGACCTGTGGTGACATTGATGGGTTACTCCTCTCACACAGGGGCCGGATCCTGCCATCCCGAGGCGACTGGTCAGAGTCTCACCCACGGAGATGTTGATCTCTATAGCTTGAGGTGCAGCATCAAGACAGCAGAAATCAGAAACACTGACCTAATGCTGGAGCCCGTTCCTGTGTGCTTTCTATGGGGAATGCTACAGACTGAATGCCTGCACACTCCACAAATCCATATGTTGAAACCCCACCCTGCAATGTGAGGTGGGGCCTTTGGGAGGTGATTCAAATTAAACAAGGTCATGAGAAGGAACCCTCATGAATGGGATTAGTGCCCTTAAAAGAAGAAGGAGAGAATGCCTGCATCTTCTCTCTCTCATTCTTCCCTGTGGGGACCCACTGAGAATGGGGCAGTCCACAGCCTGGAAGAGGGCTCTCACCAGGGCAAGGCTGTGCTAACACCTCCAGAACTCTGGGAAAGAAACTTCTGTTACTGAAGCTAGCCTGTGACATTCTGCTGCTGTTCTTTAGCCACCCAGTTGTGTCTGCCTCTCTGAGTTCCCATGGACTGCAGCGTGCCAGGCTTCCCTGTCCTTCACTATCTCCCTGAATTTGCTCAAATTCATGTCCACTGAGTCAATGATGCCATCCAACCTTCTCATCAGGACCCGAAAGGGACCACGACAGGGAACAACTGATGAGCACTGGCCCCTCATTAATAGCACCCCCTGTGCTCCAAGGCATTGACCAGAGAGGCAGAGGAGGCTGCGGGAGGGCCTCTGATGGAAGAGCCTGCAGACCCCTGCTTTGACTCAGACCACCCACCCGAGTGACCTGGAGGAAGGGACAAGTCCTTGTGGCCCGCTGATGCCCCTCGGAAAACTGAAGACATTGAAATGGAAGAGGACCTCTGCTGTTCCTTCCTGCCCGCATACTCAGCAGCTCTGAGTATCCTTCTCAGCTCCAGGCTCCCATTTCTTAAAACTTGAGATTTGTACAGCTTCATTTGTTCCCTTTCATCACAATTTCCATTCTTTTCTTCAGGTTTTTTTTTTCCATCTCATTGAGTGGAGCACTCCATAGAAGAAAGCCAGCCACCCCAGGCTTGACTAGGCTATGAGCACAAATAGAGTCAGAAGAGCAGTTACACACACACAAAGGCAAAAAAAAAAAAAAAATGCTCTGATGCTCAAACGGCAAGTCCTGTCACTGCAGTCACAGTAACAGATTTTGTTTCTGGGACCCCCTTTTCCCCAGGGGCAGGCACCTCGTGAGCACTCACAAACCTCTCTGCAGGAGTATCACCGTGGGCACCTTCTCTGTGTGCTTGCTATGGATCAGGCACCCTTCTTTTGGGGAACTCCTCTGGCAAAGCCCCTGGAGCAAGCTTCACTATTTTCACTGTGGCCAGCCCTAACCTGGAAAAATCAGGTCTAGACAGGGTGCTGCCTGCTTAAGCTGCCTAAGCAGTGAGTCCTCAAGGGACCAGTGTGGAGCCAGGTTCCATGCAGAAGTGGGGAGAAAGGCTGTCTCCTCTGCCCCACTCTCCCAGGTAGTGATCCTTGTGCACGCAATCACTACTTCTGCCTCTGGCCAATTCCCCCATCTTCCAGCCTCCCTCCCTCCCCACTGGAGATCAGAAGCAATCCTAGGTGAGTAGGGTGAGAGAAAAGCAGAGTTTTCTTTTCTATCCTTGTTCAATATACATATATACATAAACATATACATGTACAAATAGAGGAGATCAAACCAGTCCATCCTAAAGGAAATCAGTCCTGAATATTCATTGGAAGGACTGATGCTGAAGTTGAAGCTCCAATACTTCGGCCACCTGATGTGAAGAAATGAGTCAATGGAAAAGACTCTGATGCTGGGAAAAATTGAAGGCAGGAGGGGAATGGGATGACAGAAAATGAGATGGTTGGATGGTATCACCAACTTGATGGACAGGAGTTTGAGCAAGCTCGGGAGTTGGTGATGGACAGAGAAGCCTGGTGTGCTGCAGTCCATGGGGTCGCAGAGTCAAACACGACTGAGCAACTGAACTGTACTGAGAGTGTATGCTGCTGCTGCTGCTAAGTCGCTTCAGTCGTGTCTGACTCTACGCGACCCCATAGACGGCAGCCCACCAGGCTTCCCCGTCCCTGGGATTCTCCAGGCAAGAACACTGGAGTGGGTTGCCATTTCCTTCTCCAATGCATGAAAGTGAAAGTGAAGTCGTTCAGTAGTGTCCAACTCTTCGAGACCCCATGGACTGCAGCCCATCAGTCTCCTCCGTCCATGGGATTTTCCAGGCAAGAGTACTGGAGTGGGGTGCCATTGCCTTCTCCAACTGAGAGTGTATAGAGAGTATAAATAGAGTATATACATGTATATATGTGTGTATATATACTGCATATATATATATATATATATATATATATATATATAGTGTGTGTGTGTGTGTTTATTTTGTTTGTTTATAGGGGAGGCAGAGGCTCTGGCTCATCAATTCTGCAAGAAATCACTTCAACTTCCAGTCTATTTGACAAGGATTCCCTTCTTCATGGTGGGGTAAGATCTCTCTCTTCCTGTAATCTTTCTAAGGAAAAGAAACCCCTCATAATTTCAAAGAATTATATATTTCTTTGAATAACTGACATTAAGAATTCTCAAAAAGACTTTTTTTTATCCAATAATTCTAGTCTAAGGAAATATACAAATGCAGACAAAGATATACATCATGATGATAAAAAAAAAAAGCAAAAACTTTAACTCCAATAAGAATGTCCATATAATGGAATATTTATAAAGCACTTTAAAATAACATTTTAAGGCATTTAAAAACATATTTAATGAAGTGGGAAATGTTTAAAAATCATTCATGGTAAAATGTTTATATAATATTGTGCCAATTTAATAATTCCAAATAGAATCATAGACAGACAAAGGAATTATGTAAACATTCAAATAATGGTTATTTCTAAGCAGTAAATGAAAGGGTATTTTTATTTATTTCTTTTCTCCGCTTCAAAGTCTAAAATAAACATTCAATCAACAAATAAAGTCTATGGATTTATGTATTTTTTAATATAACAATCTAAGGGCTGGAGAATTTTTTCCTAAAAAGAACAAATTCCTGCTGAGAAAACCAAAACGTTTCCAGCTGACTCCTGGGTGGATGAATAACACAGTGGGCTCTGTTCATTCCCACAGCAATCATTTGTTGATCATGGGTGGATCAATGCAACCCAGGATGGCAGTCCATGCCTTGCTTACCTTCACCTATTTCCTCATCTCCACAGGTCCTGGCCATAGGTACCATTATAATGACTCATCCACAGATTAAGAAACCACAGTTTAGAGAGAAAAGGTCATCTTGGGCACCAGCTGCAGAGCCAGAGCTTGAGGCCCAAATCCCTGCTCCAAGGGCTACAATAGATTGTTGGTCACTTACCCCCAAGAGAAAACAATTTCCAATCACTAAAAATCAAGAGGCACCTCAGAGATAAAAACCAACCCTCACAGAGTAGACAGAGAGAGAAGAGAGACCAGAGAAGGCCCATTTCAGAAGAAAAAAGGAAGGGGCTCTTTTCCTTAATGCCCGCTCCTGCTCCCTGAGCCCAAGTGCCCCTAGGTGGGAGCCTGAGGTGTTCACTCTCTTTGCCCAACCTTACGGGACCCTCTGCCTCCTGCTCAAAAAGGAAACTCAGGAAGATGGACCATTGCCTCTAGTTCTAAATAAGTGGTAAAAACTAAAATTCAGAGTTCCTCTCCTTGAATCCTAAAATCAAAACCACCAGCCAAATCACCCAGTGTAGACAGAGAACAAAAAGAGCCTCCTGGCTGTTGCCAGCTGGACAGGGCCCCGCCAGCCCGGGGAGCACTGTTTCTGCAGCACATTCTCCTCCAATCAAGATGTCCGAGGGTTGCCTGCCGCTCCATCTGACAGGAGCACAATACTCTTCTTTCCAGACGTCTTGGGTTAATTTCTTTATTTTTTCTGGCCCACATTTTGAAGTCTTTCCAGCCTGATGGACTGAAGTGGAAATTACAATCCTATCAGGTCTGTCCAAAACAGATGCCACATAATCACAATCATATTAATAAAGTTGGCAAGCATGAGTATGAAGAATCTGAGAAAGGGGAGGGGGAGGGAAAAAAGAAAAACAAACTAACAACTTCCAGAATGTCTTAACTGATTGAACACTCCTGCCATGAAACAGGTTTCCCTGAGAAATCTGTAGTTGGGCTTTTCCGATCTAAACTCCAAGTAATTCCTTTCATTTAATGTTTCTACAGTTTGGATGAAGGGAATGAAAAGCGAGGATATTTTCTCGAATCTTTTTGGACTTCACAACACTCGAGGTCTTATTTATGCGTGGGTTTCCAGCTGTGCATGACATAAGTCATTGAAAACTGGCACATCTTCCCATTAGCAAGCACAGCACAACCACAAGCTTGGCAAGAAGTTCACGTTGCCAGATGCCTTCACTGTTTCTTAAACTATGTATTCAAGGCACTCCACATTTTTTTTTCCCTTGCTGGAAATAGTTTCAAAGAAGAACACAATGTTTTGGGTTGCCTGGCCAAAGTTTAGCTGTACTTTTGCATCTTTGCCAAACTTCCTGTTTTTAGCAAAACAATTTATTATCTCGCTGGTTCTTTACTCAAAAGGATTTGCAGGCACAAATAACTACTTGGTTTCCATGTCTTTTCAGAGAAGAAACTCATTCACTTTCCCATAATTATCCTGTAGATGCAAGAGCAGAAATGTATTTAACCTTTGGGAGTGCTACAGGGTGCAGAAAAGGTTTTAATTATTCAAAACCTCTACAATCTGAACTTTAAAGAACTGACAATTATTTTGTGTATGTGTGCAAGGAAAATAATTCTTTTCAGGTGGTTTGGCAAGATCACAGATTTGCCACACGTGGCGTTGTAGAAGCCAGTTCAGAGTAATTTGGGGTTTGGAAGCCAAGGTTAGACTAAAGAGATTTGATTCATCAGTAGCAATCAAAGAAAGCATTCGATCAGACACCGTTATGCATAGTTCATCTCTGATTACTAAGCTACACAGTCACCTTTTAGACTTCACATACACACATGCACACACAGACACACACACACAAAAACAGAAACTAAAGGGTAAGAGGCTTTTCCATCCCCAGCTAGCAGTCGGCTAGCCTATCAACCAGTAAATAGATTGAGAAGAAACTTAAATTCTTGATTGGATTGAGGTGGCCACTTATAGTCTCAGTTTTCTTCTACAAGAATGTCTTAGGAATAACTAGAGCATGTGTTATCTTTATCAAGACACACACACACACACACACACACACACACACACACACCCTTACACACTTTAGTAGTAATGACTTGTATGTACTGTAGCAGAGCAACATTGATAACAGTGTGGTTAATTCTTCAGCAAAGCGCGTTTAATTTCTAGGGTAGGATTTATTTCATCTTAGATGTATCCAATCACATTTCTTCACATCTTTTAAAAAGTACTTCACACTATCTGCAAAAGAACAGATAATGTCGATTTCTTATATGTTTGTGCTTCACGGATCTTAGAATTCTTTGATGGTGACTTAGCAACCACTATAAAAATAACAGCTTCCTAAAACAGAGTGAGTCAAAGAGAAAGACCCCTTCAAGGAAATGGTTAATATTAATGAGAGAATGCAGTGTAGTCCAACAATAGATCAGCATCAGTACTTTGGAGGAATGCTTCTAACTCAAGCAACAGAGGCTCAACTTTTGTCTTTCCATTTATGAACTGTTCCTCCAGATGAAAGCAGAGAAAAAGACAATATCTATTAGATACATGGCTGGATAGATGGACAGATGATAGATAGATAGATGATAGATAGGAAATGTGTGTTATTGCTATACGTCTTTCTTTCTTTAAGATTGATGCTTTGAATCTCTTAAGCAAAGACTGGTCCAAAGAAGAAAAGACGGTCCAAGTAATAATTCAATGGGCTAGAGCACAAACACTGAAGAGAAAGTTAAAAGGGAAGGTTTTCTCATAACAAATTATCACTCAACTCAAGCTGTCGCAGACATTATAGTTTACTACATGGCTACAGAAGGTGGCCCAAGATTTCTTGTAAACTATTCCAAAAGGTGAGAATGTGCTTTTATTATTAACCATGGGGCATGTGGCTTTCAAGAGTTATTTTTAACATTTAAACATAAACAATATCAGCACTAAATATAGGCTCAAAGAAATACTGTTTCCATGTGGAGTTGCCAAAGCACAGAAGCATGACTGCAAAGTACAAGTTTCCTTTGAAGGGGATGTTGCTATCAAAACTGCTTACTCAGCACTCTAGTAATCGCAAAAGAGTGCAGATACACACATATATTCATTATATCTTGCCTGGTGTGAAAAAGGTTTCACTCCCCAGCCTTTAAAACCAAAATCCAACATCCCACACCAAAACCTTAAGGGCCCCCTCACTAGCTTTTTTTTTTTTTTTAAATTAACACATTTAAAGTAATGTTTGAAGCCTGTAGTATCAGAATTTATTTCTACAGAGTTAACTCTATTTAATATCCTTGGCTCTAAGCTTAATTTGCTAAATCGTGCTGTTTTTGAAATTTATTGCAAAATTATTGTTCTCCAGGGAAATAATTACCATTCCTCTTACTTCCATGGTATTGCTTTCCTCTGCACGTGAATTTAAGTAAGAGATTTAAAAAGCAGCTCTGTGTTTTGAGTAAGCATCAGTCAAGACAAGGTGACTCTCATACTATATTTGAATTTAAGAGAATACCTTCTGTTCACCCGAATATACAATTTTCAGAATGAGAACAATTGGATATTAAAATTAGAAAAGAATCCTAGGAAATAACTGCATCTATCTATTTATTTATATATTGCCTTGTTGTAAAAAGGATTCTAGGCAGCTTAGGAGCATATATAAAATATAGCTACAGAACATAATTTAGAAGCAGCATAAAGCAAAAAAGCAAACACTAGGGTAAAGAAGTAAATGGACTCAGGAATGGATTGGATATAAGCTACTGGAATTCTATAAATGAAGCACAAATTCGACTTTAGACTCAAATTTCAAGGTATAAACAAAAATCTGCTCATGATTATATGACTCATGAATAACAGGTTCTCAGAACATTATCATGGAAGTTTAAAATCTTTTATAAATTATTCATTTGTGAGGTAGACCATGGTTTCTAGTCTTCTCCGTTGACTGTTGTGTGATCACTTTGGAGGCCCAGGTAAATCACACTGCATCTGTTTTTCAGTACTTTGATAGCACATCCTGATTTTTTCCTGGGGAATTACCTATTCCCTATTAGTATGCAGGTGCTCTGTCCCTGGCCCTCCTGGGTCTCAGCAACATTGGATCTTAAGCAGCTTGGCAACAACAGGAGAGGGAAATGTCTGTGACTGAGTCCTTCCAAGTGGGTGTGTCCTGCCAAGACAGTGATTGGTTCATGCTGCTGCTAAGTCACTTCAGTCGTGTCTGACTCTGTGTGACCCCACAGACGTCAGCCCACGAGGCTCCCCCATCTCTGGGATTCTCCAGGCAAGAACACTGGAGTGGGTTGCCATTTCCTTCTCCAATGCAGTAAAGTGAAAAGTGAGAGTGAAGTTGCTCAGTCGTGTCCCACTCTTAGGAACCCCATGGACTGCAGCTCACCAGGCTCCTCCGTCCATGGGATTTTCCAGGCAAGAGTACTGGAGTGGGTGTTCATGGTAATGCCTTATTCCAATTCTTCTCATAACCTGCTTTTTCTACGTCCCCATCAGTCCTGTGAGCCATTTAAAGACCATCCACTTATGGTTACCAGGGGAAAAGGAGGGGGAGGGATAAACTGGGAGATTGAGATTGACATACACACACTGAAGGGAAGTCAAAGTCACTCAGTCACGTCCAACTCTTTGAGACTTCATGGACTGTAACCTACCAGGCTCCTCTATTCATGGGGATTCTCCAGGCAAGAATACGGAAGTGGGTAGACCTTCCATTCTCCGGGGGATTTTCCCCACCCAGGGATCAAACCTGGGTCTCCCGAATTGCAGGTGAATTCTTTACCATCTGAGCCACCAGGGAAGTCCAAGAATACTTGAGGGGGCAGCCTACCCCTTCTCCAGGGGATCTTCTCAACCCAGGGGTAGAACTGGGGTCTCATGCATTGTGAGCAGATTCTTTACCAGCTGAGCTACCAGGGAAGCCCCATATACACATGGCTATATATAAAATAGTTAACAATAAGAACCTACTGTATAGCACAGGGAACTCTATTCAATACTCTAATGGCCTATTTGGGGAAAGAATCTAAAAAAATAAATTAGTAAAGTGATTACGTTATATGTATAACTGATTCACTCTGCTATACACCTGAAACTAACACAACATTGTAAGTAAACTATACTCTTAAAATGTTAAAAATAAGTAAATTAAAAAAAATAAAGATCATCCAATAAATTTCTTTTCTCCTTAAATTAGCATCTCTTGCCTACAACTATAGAACACTGAATGAAGTACAAGTAGAACAGAGAACTCAAATGCAGGTGGGTAGAATGTGTCTGTGCCCCATTAGGTAATTTGGGGTAAAGTTAAGTGGAATCCTGAAAATCTATTACCCATTTTAACGCAATTGTGATCCTACTCGGTGCAAACTGGATCCAAAGTAGAAATAGTCACTAGTGAAGAGTATCTGTGTCCACAACAAGAATCTCTACTAAAGGACATATATCCTTTTTCTTCATTAAATTCTTAGTGTTTCTCTTTCCTGTGTAGGATATGGGTGTATTTAGACAAATGTTTGGAGTATTCTACTACCATACCCCACTTTTAAGGTTAGATGTAAACATTGTTAGCAGTATTATAACACCTTCTGTTTGTCCTAGTAAATAATGCCTAAATTCAACACTGGTAAAACTCAATGCATGAATAATGCTTTATTTATTTGTTATAAAGAATTTGTGCTGCTGATGAAAATTACTTCTCCTTTTATGAGTTGGACTGGAGAGCTAATGGAATAAGAACTACCGAGTATCCAGAAGAGTCCTGAAGGTCCCCCAAGTGCCTAGCATATGTGCCCAGCACATATGTGCCCAGCAGTGTCCTGGTAAATGTCTCACAACTTACTATCTAAAAAAGAAAAACAAAAAGCCCCAATTTGTAGTGCTTACAAATTTCTGTGGTATAAAGATTCCTACCACAGGCAACTTCAAGCTATTAATGGGATGTCACTGCTGGTGGAATTGGGAAGAGAATGCACACAGGGTTCTGGAAGCTGGTACAAGTAAGCTCCCACGCACCACTAGAAGTGAGAATGGCTGGGACCACCTGGGACCCTCTACCAGAGTGCTTGCACTTGCTCCTGGACAAATGTCTCCTCAAGTAAAGAATAAAAAGAAACTATAAAAATAACTTCAATCATATACACTGAGGGCAATTATGAACAATAAGATACAAAAAGGCCAAAAACCAACTGCTGCTTCTGAAGCAGCCAGAGCAAAAGCAGAGTACCACACATGATCCCTGCACACAGGACCACCAAGGCAGATGGGCAGACCACCTAAGCCACCCCCCAGCCTGACCCACTGATCCACCCCTACCCTCACTCCATTTAAGAAACCAGCTCACCCCACTCAGGGAGTGAGTAAGGGAATCTGTTTCTTGTTTTTGTTGCCTCTTGCTGTAGCATATAGTGTTAGTCACTCTGTCGTGTCTGAGTCTTTGCGACCCCATGGACTGTAGCCGACCAGGCTCCTCTGTTCATCTGATTTCCCAGCCAAAAATACTGGAGTGGGTTGCCATTCCCTTCTCCAGGGATCTTCCCAACCCAGGGATCGAACGGGGTCTCCTGCATTGCAGGCAGATTCTTTACTGTCTGAGCCACCAGGGAAGCCCACGTGAGTTCCATTAAAGCCTTGCCTGAATTTCTTATCTGGTCTCATCAATTTCTATTGACTAAAAAGTCAAAGGACCCTGGTGGGCAACAGGAGGATCTCTCCTAGGTCCCTCTCCTCCAACTGGACCCAAGGAAGGACTGCAAAGAAGGTCCAGCAATCCATTACTCTTCTGAGCTATGTTCTTCTTCTAGAAGAAACAGTGGAAACCTCAAAAGTAAGGTTGATCTCTATAAATCAGTCACGCAAATATTGGGTAATAGGAGTCTCTGTCCACTCTGTCTCAGGCTCCTCCTCAGGAACATGAAATCATTCATCAGGAATAGACATCCTACATGAAGAATATCTTCAGTATCTTTTCAAGATACAGTTTCCATTTAAAGGCAAAGTAACTTACCTTGTCTATAAAATCAAATTTTCAAGAAAATCTATGCTATTTTGCAGGAAAAAAAGAAAATCACCACTTAAAGACAGTGTACTAAAGTGCCTAAATTACTAAAGTACACAGCTCCTAAATCTAGATCTCTGGGTTTGAACATCGGCTCTGCTTTTTGCCCATAGCATCTGCCCTTGGGCAAGTAACTTGAGTTTCAAAACCTCAGGCTGTTCCTCTGCAAAATGAAACTGATAAGAGGATTTCTGTGAGAACTCAGATAATGCAGGACTTAGCCTGGAGTCAGATTTGAGGTAAGTTGTTCCTGTCACTACTCTTTGATGGTCTGGTCTGCCCTTGTCAGAGGGCTCCATGGGTCTGGGTTTCCTTTTCAAAGATGCAGCAGCAGCCAATAGAGTTCATTCAACCCAGGAAAGGATATGGGGAAAGGACTGTGAAGAGAAAGCAAGTCCTGGAGGAGTCAAAATGACAGAATCGAAGGATGCGGAATGTGCCTCTCCTCACAAGTATACCAAGAATACATCTGCAAATGGAACAGTTCTCACAGAGCACCTGCTGAACACTAGAGAAGACCTTGGACACCTAAAAGGAGAAGAAAAATCCCCACACAGCCAGGTAGGATGACAGAAAGGAAAAAAGAAAAAAGAAAATGGAAAGAGACCAGGACCTCTGGTGGGGAACTAAAGGTAAGAAGTTCACAAACTCAGAAAAGCCCACTCATAGCCTGAAATCAGCTAGGACAGAAAGAGACCTTTAATGGATTGGAGGGAAATGCAGCAACAGGTCTGTGAAAGGCAGGACAGAATAAGAACTGTACACATGATCTATACCACCAACCTGTGTACCCCTGCCTGAAGAGGGGTACACAGAGGGGCTGGGTGCTGGATAGTGGGGTTTGGAGAGTGGACCCAGGGAGGGTACAGCTGTTGGCTGTGAAGAGACAACCTGAAGACTTACAGAGTGAAGTAAGTCAGAAAGAAAAAATATATATATTGTATAATATCACTTAATGTATGGAATCTATATGTGGCTTCCCAGGTGGCACAGAGGTAAAGAATCTGCTTGTCAATGCAGGAGACACAAGAAATGTGGGTTTGATCCCTGGTCGGGATCCCTTCTCTTTCTGGAGAAGGAAATAGAAACCTACTTCAGTATTCTTGCCTGGAAAGTCCCGTGGACAAAGGAGCCTGGCAGGTTACAGTCCATGGTGTCTCAAAGAGTTGGATACAGCTTAGCACACACGCACACATGGAATCTAGAAAAGCACGAACTTATTTCCAAAGCAGACATTGAGACACAGACATAAAGAATGAACATATGGATACTGGGGAGGGAGTAGTTGGGGTGAGATGAATTTGGAGAATGGGATTGACATATACACAACCAGGTATAAAATAGATAACTAACGACAACCTACTGTATAGCACAGGGAACTCTTCTCAGTGCTCTGTGGTCACCTAAACGGGAAGGAAATCCAGAAAAGAGAGGGTATAGGTATAAGTATAGCTGATTCACTTAGCTGCACAGTAGAAACTAACACAACCTTGTAAAACAATTATACTCCAATAAAAATTAAATTTTTTTTTTTTTTTTGAAAAGAGGAGAAAGCCAGATCTAGCAGGGTGCTTTCGATGGGCACAAGAACACGATGACAGGCGCTGACAAGGCATTCCTCCCCACCTCGTGGGAAAGAGCACAAGCCTGGAACAGGTGCAGTCAAGGGGGCCCAGAAGGGGGTGGCCGAGAGGATGAAACTTTCATTATCAGCGTTTGGCTGAAAACCTTCAGAGCCACATTTCCAACAGAATTGTAACTGCTTACTCATCTCAAATAACTTAAGGCATGTCATCACCACTCGCGGCCACAGGAATGAACCCTGCCACGGACTGGAGATCTGTTTTCTTCCTTAAAGCTCTGAGAGTGTTCTGCTTCAATTCCCTGTATGGGATGTAGATATATTAAATACCCAAAAAAATGACCATAAAGTGAACATTAAGGTTGAGAAATGAGGTCCAAGGATGCCAAGAAATTCGAAAGTAAGTGTTCCCCCAGCAGCTCTAATTCAACCATCTTTGCAGTAATGCATCCTTTCTGATTTCTGGATCCTCAGAGGAATGCCCACTCTGGGTCCTTCAACTAAGCCAGGGGGAGATGTTTGGGGTCCCTGCTGATCCTTCTCACTTCCCCAGGTCGTGAGAAAATCCTGTCTCGGATCCTTCCACTGAGCCCTTGAATGAGGCCAACTATGGCAAAGCATGCTCAAGAGCCCAGAGCAGGGGCAAAGGGCAATTCAGCCCCAGGAAGCTGGACCAGTTCCCTTCCCTGGCCCCTCCCTGAAAGCCAGGAGGCGACTCCTGACTCCACGCAGCAAATGTATCCATACAGATTCCAGGATGCATTAATGGTTCGACACAACTGATGTGCTCAGGCACCTCCAGGGTACATTAGTTGAAGTGGCTACAGCAGCTGGTGGCTCCTCTTCAGGCATAATTTATCTATTGCACTTTACTTAATGTGCAAAATTAAATTTATGCTGAATCCATGTGTATTACCTACTGTGCATGAGCAGCATGAAATATACCATAAAGCAAATCAGCCCAGAGCCATGCTCTTAATTGCTAATGGCTTTCAACACACTTCATTGTGGTCTAACCAAACTTGGAGTCGATTCTACACTAAGAATCCTGCTCACATCAAGGTTGAAAGTGCTTCTCCCCAAAACCTCCTAGAGAAGTAAAGGGTCAAAGAGAAATGCTTTTAAGCCCATATTTCTAGAGCCTATGTTCATTAAATCACAGATTTTGCACTGTTTCACAAATATTGTGACCAGTAAAATTTTCCACAAGAAACATCATTTCGCTGAAAAATAAGCAAATCAATATCAATTTTTTTAAGTGGAATATAGGAAATAACCTCAAGATTTATCCCAAGTTCTGTTACTGCCAGGCCGTTGTTGCTGTTGCTGTTCAGTCGCTCAATTGTATCTGACTCTTTGTGACCCCATGGACTTCAGCACGCCAGGCTTCCTTGTCCTTCACTATCTCCTGGAGTCGGACCCAATTTCTGATTCCATATTTTAAAGTGTAGGAGTTGGAATGGTTGATTTCTGCCTCTAACAAGAAAAAAAAAAATACTATGTAATCAAGTATAGCGAATTTCAAAAAAACAAATCTCTCAAAGGAAGCTTTAAAAAATGTGGTGTAAAATATATTAGCACACACTCTCACACATCTAAATTCACACCGAGCAAAAATTAATTCAAGTTTGAAACCTGATTTGAAAAAAAGAAATTTGGTGGAGGAAAACAGAAAGGGAGAGAATAAATGCAGAAATTTAAACACAATTGTATCTCCTCCAACAATGATTATTCACATCTTTCATGTCTCTTATCAGTTTAAAGTATGCTTTGTATGACTACAGAGACCATTTTCTATGGGGGAAAAAAGTTATTTGCTTTGTAATTTGCATTTGTGCTAGAAAGGAAGCATCTGTAGAAATGTCATGTTCTTCCCTTGAAAATAATTTGTAACCTTCCCCACGTAAAGGACAGAGGAAAAATAAAAACAGTGACTATATTACCTTTCAGATGTCATCTTTACATATCTTTTCAGTAGACGACTATTAGTAAGAAATTTTAGAGAATATATCAGCCTTACAAAGCATACCATTTTTATAAAAATAAGAAAGTTCTACTAGGAAGATACAAAGATAATTTTACTTGTTTCTCTGCTCATCCTCATTTTGTTTTCCATAAAAATATAAAGATATTATTCACTAAGGATTTTAATCTGACATTTTAAATGTTTTATTCAATTGTAGTTCTTTTTGATTTTACATGATTTACGGCTGAAAAACTAAAGTGTAGAAATGAATTGCCTGCATTCATATATAAATATATATATGCACATATGTATGCATGCACACGCATTCTTTCAGTCACTATTGTATTGAATCATAATAAATTGAATAAATGTGCCTGTAGAAATAGACTTTCCCATTACTTCTGCTTTTGCATGTATAAGCTATGTTGTTTTACTGAAAGTTCTAATAAATATGCTTCCAGAAATAAGACCGTTAGTAGCATCTGGATCTTTTTTTTTTGGAAAAGGTGTGTTCAGTCAGATTAGACTCAGAGGTAAACATTAACTGAGCAACTACTAGGTGTAAGACTCAGATCTGTAATTTGGCTTCTACTCTGGGAGCACATAGTTAGGTGATAATTATGGACATGCACATTAATAATTAGTGCAAGGTGAATAGTAGTAAGTATTAGGATAGGATTATGTCAGTGTGGGGAGTCCTCTGGGGCTGAAGGTAGCTATGGAGGCCACAGTAGATTGACAACCGAGTCTTGGAAAATGAGTATAACTTTGGCTGGAAGACAATGGTGGGAAGCCGAGTGGCTATCACAGCTGGCAGAGGTAACTGCTTGAAGAACAATTTGGATAAATGAAGGGAAGGTCAAAACTCCAAACTGTGACACACCAAAGGCATACTCAGAGCCCTTAGCGAGGTTGTCTTGGACTGCCTCAGAATGAGACTTTAAAAAAATAAAAACAAAAAAGAAGGAAAGCAATGTTTCCCTTTTATAGCCATGAAATCTAGTTCAGATCTTCCTAGTCACAAGTTTCCTGGGTTTGAGAAGAAAAATTTTCTTTCTTAATCCACAAAGGTGATAAGCTTTTTGTAGTGGTCCTTACCTTCTTTAGTTGAGCTAGCTTAGCTGCAAAGGTGGTTAGAAGAAACAAGGACATTATCAAGTGCGTTTAAACATCCCATCTGTGGTATTTTACTGGATATCTTTCAGAATAAGACTTTTCCTAAGTTCATTCTATGCTTTCCCAAACACAAAAATTCCTCTCCTACTTCTTTCTCACCTTTCCCTCCCTCTCTCCCCTTTTCTCCCTCGTTTAACATCAAGGGGCATAAATGTGAAACACAAAATTGGAATTAGGTTGGAAGATACCTTCTTTTAATTATTTGCGTGATATGGGTCTTAACAATCAAAGAGGCTTATTGTCTTTTAGCTTCTATGATTTTCTCCCATTTTTTCCTCTTCCCTGGACAGAATGCATATTTACCATGTTGCCCCAGACCTGGTCTTCCCATCTCATTCAACACTAGAAGACTTTGTCAAAGGAGAGGTCAATAGCCTCTTAGAATCTTTTGGAGATAGAGAGAGCCTGGTAATCGTTTCCCACAATGGGGTTATCTGCTATCTGCCAGGGCTGTTTTCCTGAAAACGATATCTGATCAAACAATCCTGCAGTCTCTGAAAGTACCCAAGGGGGTCTTCCCAGCCCCAACCTCTTTCTCTGCTTTCTGTCAATCAACCCAAGCCAAGATAATGTGTGATCCAAATATTTTTTTTAAGTGTCAACATAGACCATGGTGATTGGGTCTACATTTAGATAAAATCTTATTTATATTCTCTAATCCAGCTCATTATTCACAGATGGTTCTACTGATTTCTACCGTGTTGTCCTTCATGTCAAGATCCAACAATAACTGCAGCAAATTTGCATTCTTTCCTTCCTCTTGTTTTGACTCAAGCACATTGTTCACGGAAATTCGAGCGATAAGAAAAGGAAACAAACTACCTTGGAATGTGGCTGATTCTCTAGATCTCTGACCCAGTACAGGGAAACTTCAAACTCTATAATCGCTAGACATAAAGAACAGACGTTTAGAGTCAGTGTGAGAAAGCGAGAATAACATTGAAACATATACATTACCATATGTAAAATAGATGACCAGTACAAGTTCGATGCATGAAGCAGGGCATCCAAAGCCAGTGCTCCCGGACAACCCAGAGGGTTAGGGTAGGGAGAGAGGTAGGAGGGGTTTCAGGATTAGGGAGACATATGTACACCTATGGCTGATTCATGTTGATGTATGGCAAAAATCAACCCTATATTGTAAAGTAATTATCCTCGAATTAAAATAAATTAATTTAAAAAAATAAAAAAATAAAATGCAAATCTTTAAAAGCTGAAAGCAATGAAGTTCCACTAATTCTGAAAGAAAAATATAAAGCACTGACACACAGTAAAACTAAGAGTGTATCTGTGAAGAACATTATCCTTATACTTTCCATTCAGATTTTCTAACACTATCCTTCTAGAAAATTAAGGACTGCTTCTTTTTTTTCTTTAGAATCATGAGCATTCCATGCTCAAATCAGATCAGATCAGGTCAGATCAGTTGCTCAGTCCTGTCCGACTCTTTGCGACCCCATCAATCACAGCACGCCAGGCCTCCCTGTCCATCACCAACTCCCGGAGTTCACTCAGACTCACGTCCATTGAATCAGTGATGCCATCCAGCCATCTCGTCCTCTGTCGTCCCCTTCTCTTCCTGCCCCCAATCCCTCCCAGCATCAGAGTCTTTTCCAATGAGTCAACTCTTCGCACGAGGTGGCCAAAGTACTGGAGTTTCAGCTTTAGCATCATTCCTTCCAAAGAAATCCCAGGGCTGATCTCCTTCAGAATGGACTTGTTGGATCTCTTTGCAGTCCAAGGGACTCTCAAGAGTCTTCTCCAACACCACAGTTCAAAAGCATCAATTCTTCGGCGCTCAGCCTTCTTCACAGTCCAACTCTCACATCCATACATGACCACTGGAAAAACCATAGCCTTGACTAGACGAACCTTTGTTAGCAGAGTAATGTCTCTGCTTTTCAATATGCTATCTAGGTTGGTCATAACTTTCCTTCCAAGGAGTAAGCGTCTTTTAATTTCATGGCTGCAGTCACCATCTGCAGTGATTTTGGAGCCCAGAAAAATAAAGTCTGCCACTGTTTCCACTGTTTCCCCATCTATTTCCCATGAAGTGACGGGACCAGATGCCATGATCTTCGTTTTCTGAATGTTGAGCTTTAAGCCAACTTTTTCACTCTCCTCTTTCACTTTCATCAAGAGGCTTTTGAGTTCCTCTTCACTTTCTGCCATAAGGGTGGTGTCATCTGCATATCAGGTTATTGATATTTCTCCCGGCAATCTTGATTCCAGCTTGTGTTTCTTCCAGTCCAGCGTTTCTCATGATGTACTCTGCATATAAGTGAAATAAGCAGGGTGACAATATACAGCCTTGACGAACTCCTTTTCCCATTTGGAACCAGTCTGTTGTTCCATGTCCAGTTCTAACTGTTGCTTCCTGACCTGCATACAAATTTCTCAAGAGGCAGATCGGGTGGTCTGGTATTCCCATCTCTTTCAGAATTTTCCACACATTGTTGTGATCCACACAGTCAAAGGCTTTGGCATAGTCAATAAAGCAGAAATAGATGTTTTTCTGGAACTCTCTTGCTTTTTCCATGACCCAGCAGATGTTGGCAATTTGATCTCTGGTTCCTCTGCCTTTTCTAAAACCAGCTTGAACATCAGGAAGTTCACGGTTCACATATTGCTGAAGCCTGGCTTGGAGAATTTTGAGCATTACTTTACTAGCATGTGAGATGAGTTCAATTGTGCAGTAGTTTGAGCATTCTTTGGCATTGCCTTTCTTTGGGATTGGAATGAAAACTGACCTTTTCCAGTCCTATGGCCACTGCTGAGTTTTCCAAATTTGCTGGCATATTGAGTGCAGCACTTTCACAGCATCAATACCTACATTTAATATTTGAAATTTTCCAGGTCTCACCTGAGGTGACTAAAAGCAACCTACCAAATTTCTTTTCTCACTGTGCCTAAATAATGAGAAGGGTTTGGCAGGGATCCAATGTGTGTATGTGTGCTCAGTCACTCAGTTGTGTCCTACTCTTTGCAACTCTGTGGACTGTAACCTGCCAGGCACTCCTGTCCATGGAATTCCCAGATGATGCAGTAGTAAAGAATCCACCTGCCAGTGCAAGAGATGTAAGAGATGCAGGTTCAATCCCTCGATCAGGAAGGTCCCCTGGAGTAGGGATCCAGGGCCCAATCCAAAATCTGACCCGAACTGGACTTCTGCAGCCATCAGTCATTTTGCTGGATGATATTGGATCTCCACCAGCTGTGAAGCAAACCTCTGGCTTCCTACCCATGATCTGTCCCAAGATCAGCAGGCGCATTCCTGTCTAAACCCTTTACTGCAAATCGCCACAGCTCCTTTCATCAAGTTAATTATAGAACCAAGAGGCTGGAAGGGGAGCCTAAGACATCATCTGTTCCATCCCCCTGGCTTTCTTGCAGTGCTGTATTTAAATCATCCCAGACAGATGGAAATCTATCTGGTTTTTAAAGACCTCCTGAGCAGGAGATTCCACAAGCCCATCAGTCACTCACTCTGCTGTTTAACAGCCCCTGTCAGAGAATCCCTCTTTATCTGTAGTTCAAATCTCACACACTGCAGTTCAAGCCAATTTCTTCTTGTTCTGTATGTACATCAACCCTTCACATACCTGAAGATCATTACTGAGGCATCTCTCAAGCTTCTCTGAGCTGAGCTGATCAATTTCAATTCCTTCCACCTCTTCTTATAAATCTGACTTTCTAATGTTTAATCATCTCTGTGACTTTTCACTAAACTTTGGTTCCTTTCCACTCAAGGATTAACTAGAAATATAGGTAGCTATTTTTTCTTCAAGGCACTGCTTCTCAAATTTTTTACTCTCAGGATTCTTTTTTCTCTCTTAAAAATTAAGGACCCCAAAGACATTTTGCTTATGTAGGTTCCATCTTTAGGTATTTGCTCTGTTAAAAATTAAGACTAAAAAATCCTGGGGCTTCCCCAACCATCCAGTGGTTAAGACCCTGAGCTCCCAATGCAAGGGCACAGGTTCAATCTCTGGTTGAGGAACTAGGATCCCACATGCAGCATGCCAAAAAAAAAAAAAAAAAAAAAAATTAACAGTAAAAAAAACTTTAAGACCCCAGAATACACAAGCATACAGCCATCAGAGTGATGATGTCCTCATATTATGTGACCTCTGTATGTTTGTAAGAGAATGAGCTAAGAAAGCAAGTGACAAACTAGTATTATTATAGAAATTGTACAGATGCTGCAGGCCTCCTGAGAGTCTTCAGGCTCCCCAGGGTTTCTGGACCACACTCTGAGACTCTTTGCTTTATGGGGAGTGTAGCCCTCTTCTCATAGTAAACCTGGATGCACAGGCAGTGGGCAAGGAATAGAGTCTAGGGTAAAGACAGCCAAACCAAACCAGGTTACATTAGAAGGCAAACGAAAGCCTTTAGCTGTCAGCAAGTCTGGGTTCTCAACCTTAGAAAGGAGAAACTGATTTTGAGATCAATAAACTGAACTTTGTTGGTCTTTTTATGGGAGAATATCAGAACAGAAAGGCAGAGGGAGTTGCTGTTGATCGTGCTTTCAGAGCAAAAGCAGATTCTCTAACATGTAATCCTCTTAATCACACACAAAACCATTCTGTTTATTTACTGTTGAACTGGCCACAAATAAGTTGTTTGCTGTGAAACAACAGAGCTCTTCAAATCCCTTGCTTACTGCTGCTTTTACAGTTGAAATTGGCACTATCCTCCAGATCCTCCCTAGGTCTGCCTATTGATTTTAAAGACCCTGAGGGGATGGTGGGCCTTGGGGAAAGGAAGCAGTCTGCACAAGTCCTTTTTTGCAGGTTCAATCCCCAAGCAAAACCAGACACTTAAATGACCTCTTTTCCTTTGTTCTCCCTTCACTAATTTTATATTGTCCTCTTTCACACCTGAAAAACTGCTTCTTTCCTCAGCCATCTCAAATTTTAAAACTGTGAGCCCAAGTCTTGTTTAACATATGTATAAGGCATTATAGGTTTATCCATCAAGCAACAAGTACTTATTATTTACCTTATATTCAAAATTCTGTTAGACATAGTAGGTAACTACTACAGAGACTTAAGTCTTATTTTTTATCTCTAGGGACTCACAGGTTAGTTGGAGGTAAAATAAAACTCAAATAAAACAACAGCTCACTGTAAATGACAGAATAGAATTAAGTTCTAAATCCCACAGCACAGGCTAAGTATTATAGGAGTTGTCAGAAAGAGTCTCTGTTAGGATATAAAACACACCCCACAAATTTTTTTTAAAGTGAAGTATTTCAGCGGTGTTAAGGTGAATTTTGAGTTGGAACTTGAAATGTATTTCTTCTGAACACTTGCAGGGTCATTCACACAAGCAGGCCTGGCCCTGTGTTTAGGGGTCCGGGACTAGAGGACAAATGCTCCCTATCTCCTGCTTTCCAGTCTGACCTGATGCCTGCCCCTGGGGAAAGCTTCACCTGCATGAATAGGAAACCCCAGCCTGCAGCACAAACTCACTCTTCAGCCACACTTGCAAGACAGCTACCACTAGTGCCCCTGGGGCTTACCCATGAGTGTGCTGGAAGCCTGCTTAGCCCCAGGAAGATGAAAGAGGGGCTGAGGAAGAGGCTCACACAGACCCTGGAAACAGACTCTGTCCCTCTGGGCAGGGAATTCCGGAGATCTGGGATCTGAGATGTACCTGAAGGGGGATGGTATAGTGCAAGCTCCAGGTGAGCATTGCACTGAGTGCTCAGAATTCGCTCCTTGAAAGAGAGAAGGACCTGTCCTGGGCCAAAGCAGGTTCTCCAACATGCAGGACACAAAGCCAAATCCCCATATCCGAGGAGGTAGCTTTAAAGCAAAGGACTTCCAATATAAAATTCTGTCAAAATAAATATTCCTCATATTAAGAGTCTTTCAATATTCCTTCTACTTCTTCAGTCACGCAATTTCTTCTTTAAAAGAATTCTGTGTTTTGATTAGCTTTTTCAAAGTAAAACTATCACAAATTTTATTTTACTTAGATTAATTTACCTTTTACTATTTATTCCACAAAAAAAATTTTAAATGCACTTTCATAGGAATTTTCAGGAGTAACTTAATTTCAGAAAATGGTCCAGACCTGGAAAGTAAAACTTTCAGTCAACTAATATTTCGAACACACACAAAAGTTGAATGAAAGAGTCTTTTAATAAAGTCAATTCTCAATCTTTTTTTGAAATGGCATTAGTCTCTCCTAAATCAGCTATTTAATTTAATTTTAATATTTATTCATCAGACTTTCTTGATTTCTCAATAGTCGTCAGACTTGTAATCTCATTGCATTTCTTTAAAAACCTCTTTTCACCTGTAATGGCCCTTGAGGCATCCTAGCTCTATTCTTCCTCTTTCCTTCATTGTTCTGAATTAATGAGATTTTCCTGTCCCTGGTGAAAAACCAAAAAGAAACATTCCAAGCATATAGACATGGAGAATGGAACCAAGAAAAGATGTATTAGAAGAAAATGACAGGCTGGGTTTTTCTTGAGTGCTGCCTTGTGGCCCATCACAGCATGGCCAGCACTCACAATAGATGGAAAGAAATGTAATTTATTAGTACAGCCTCTTGTGAAAGCACCATAGGGAGAGTACAGTCATAGCACAGAGCAAAACTTCTTCAAAAGCCCATTTCCTACTAGGAAATGGGCAAATGACTTGAACAGACACTTCACCAAAGGGGATATATGGGTGGCAAATAATACATGGAGAATTACCCTATGTTATTAACCAACAGAGGAATGCAGATTAAACATACAAGGATATATATTATAACACTACATATCTATTAAAACGGCTAAAGTAAAAAAAAAAAAAAAAAAACTGTTAATACCAAATGCTGTTATGGATGGATGCAGAATAATTCAATTTTTCATGCACTGCTAGCAGGATGTAAGATGGCTAAGCTATTCTGAAAGACTGTCTGGCAGTTTCTTAATACAGTTAAACACAGTTATATAACCCAGCAATCACACTTTTGCCTATTTCTCCTTAGGAAATGAAAACTTGTATTTATAAAAAACCTGTAGATGAATATTTGTAGCAATTTTATTTGTAACAGCCCCAAACTAAAACAACCCAATGGTCCTCTGATCAGTTAACAGGTAAAAAAGAATACATATGTACAATAGAAAGTTCCTCAGCAATATAAAGGAATAAACTACTGATATATGCAAAGAAATAGAGGAAAACAATACAATGGGAAAGACTGGAGATCGCTTCAAGAAAATTAGAGATACCAAGGGAACATTTCATGCAAAGATGGGCACAATAAAGGACAGAAATGGTAGGGACCTGACAGAAGCAGAAGATATTAAGAAGAGGTGGCAAGAATACACAGAAGAACTATACAAAAAAGATCTTCATGACCCAGATAATCACGATGGTGTGATCACTGACCTAGAGCCAGACATCCTGGAATGTGAAGTCAAGTGGGCCTTAGAAAGCATCACTATGAACAAAGCTAGTGGAGGTGATGGAATTCCAGTGGAGCTATTCCAAATCCTGAAAGATGTACTGTGAAAGTGCTGCACTCAATATGCCAGCACATTTGGAAAACTCAGCAGTGGCCACAGGACCGGAAAAGGTCAGTTTTTATCCCAATCCCAAAGAAAGGCAATGCCAAAGAATGCTCAAACTACTGCACAATTGCACTCATCTCACACGCTAGTAAAATTATGCTCAAAATTCTCCAAGTCAGGCTTCAATAATATGTGAACCATGAACTTCCTGATGTTCAAGCTGGTTTTAGAAAAGGCAGAGGAACCAGAAATCAAATTGCCAACATCCGCTGGATCATCGAAAAAGCTAGAGAGTTCCAGAAAACCACCTATTTCTGCTTTAGTGACTGTGCCAAAGCCTTTGGCTGTGTGGATCACAACAAACTGTGGAAAATTCTGAAAGAGATGGGAATACCAGACCACCTGACCTGCCTCTTGAGAAACCTGTATGCAGGTCAGGAAGTAGCACTTAGAACTGGACATGGAACAACAGACTGGTTCCAAATAGGAAAAGGCGTCCGTCAAGGCTGTATATTGTCACCCTGCTTATTTAACTTATATGCAGAGTACATCATGAGAAATGCTGGGCTAGATGAAGCACATGCTGGAATCAAGATTGCCGGGAGAAATATCAATAACCTCAGATATGCAGATGACACCACTTTGTGGTAGAAAGTGAAGAATAGAAAGAGCCTCTTGATGAAAGTGAAAGAGGAGAGTGAAAAAGTTGGCTTAAAGCTCAACATTCAGAAAACTAAGGTCATGGCATCTGGTCCTATCACTTCATGGCAAATAGATGGGGAAACAGTGGAAACAGTGGCTGACTTTATTTTTGGGGGCTCCAAAATCACTGCAGATGGTGATTGCAACCATGAAATTAAAAGACGCTTACTCCTTGGAAGAAAAGTTATGACCAACCTAGACAGCATATTCAAAAGCAGAGACATTACTTCGTCAAAAAAAGTCCGTCTGGTCAAGGCTATGGTTTTCCCAGTGGTCATGTATGGATGTGAGAGTTGGACTATAAAGAAAGCTGAGCACCGAAGAATTGATGCTTTTGAACTATGGTGTTGGAGAAGACTCTTGAGAGTCCCTTGGACTGCAAGGAGATCCAACCAGTCCATCCTAAAGGAGATCAGTCCTAGGTGTTCATTGGAAGGACTGATGTTGAAGCTGAAGCTCCAATACTTTGGCCACCTGATGTGAAGAGCTGACTCATTTGAAAAGACCCTGGTGCTGGGAAAGGTTGAGGGCAGAAGGAGAAGGGGACGACAGAGGATGAGATGGTTGGATGGCATCACCGACTCAATGGACATGGGTTTGGGTGGACTCTGGGAGTTGGTGATGGACAGGGAGGCCTGGCGTGCTGCGGTTCATGGGGTCACAGAGTCAGACACGACTGAGTGACTGAACTGAACTGATATGCAAAAACTTGGTGAATATCAAGGGCTTTATGGTGAGTGGAAAACCAATCTCAAAAAATTACATGCTGTATGATTCCATTTATATGGTACTCTCAAAATGACCAAATTGTATTCCTGGAGAATAATCAAGTTGGAGTTGGATGGAGGGTACAATATGATATTAGGGAACAACTTGAGGGAGTTTCTTTATGGTAATATATGGTTCTGTATTCCAATTGGGGTGACTGATAAGGCTATAAAATCTATTGCCAAAAAGATTAGGCATCCACCACTGACTTGTCCAGAGCCTTTCCCAAAGGGAAGTCATTTCTTGATCACTTGCAATTTATTTATCATTTATCTGCTTCTCACAGGGTATTCATTGCACTTGAATACCCCCATACAGCCCACTGGGATTGGAAGGGTAATATCAGTATTCCTCATATTGAAATGAGCAGATGGAGAATTTCCAGGCTCCTAGATTTTTAGTCTGTTGCTTTTTTCACCACACCTCCTCTCAACAAGACCCTAGGTATGAAAGTCAAGGAAGAAAGCAAGCCCCACTCAGAAGAACCATCTTTCTGTAGTGAAGATAGTTATCCTGAGATCCCTACAACTGACTTTTCCAACTGGACCCTTATTTCATTGCAAGACATTGTCAAACACTTACAGGAAACTCATGGGTTAGATTTCTCACCTTCTTGACATTAAATATATTTTTTTGCATTTACAAAACCCATGATTCCTTCCTCAAGGGTAAAGACATAAACCCTTTCCAGACTGTAAGTCACATTATATTTTATCTTGATAGCTTCAGTTCATGTGGTATTTTTCCTTCATTCCTGCTACAACTACCCTAAAGTCCAAATAAAACATTATCAACAGATCTGGGTGGCCTCCAATAAAGGGTGCTTTCTCTTTGTCTATTTAAAGTGCCCTTGCTATTTAAAAAAAAAAAATTATATTCTATTAATAACAGATGCCTGATATCTTACTTCTGTAATATAGTGTAATTAACAATGCAAATGTGAAATAAAAATCTCATTATTTATCAGATAGACATGAGCAGGTGATTATGTACTTAGAGGTATAAAATGCATAATAAAAATGCACAGTGATAATTGTTCCAGAAGAGCTTCCACTTCTGGGCCACAGATAGAGTTTTTAATTTTAAATATAAAGACTATCTGTGTATTTCCTTTTCTCTAGTCTAGCCCTGTACATAATATCATTTTTTTTCTCAATCCATCCAAGCTCAGTTTGAATAACTTAAATTTTATAGCATCTTGTTTAAACTCAAGGCTAACTGAGAAAAAGTGTTACAGAGCCTATACAAATGATACATTTCTGTTTTTCCAAAATACTCATATAACTCAGGAAAATTAGACAGACCAATTTTATTAAATATTTTTTAAGATTCTATTTGAAAGGAAAGCACTCTTGGATGGAGAGCTTGTATATCAAATTTCAGACCTAAGTAAACTTTCATAGCTGAGCTGTAAAAATAGTCATTTATAATGAAAACACTGCCAAATTTTAACTATAATCTTGCCAGTGGGCGACTATAATAATCTAACAACAATCATCATCATTATAACGAATCACCCAAAAGAGAGGTTGTTGCCCTCTCCAAATGAGCAAAATACTCCCCTCCAAAGGGAGCATGCTCCCACAGAGAGAACCTAACAGCCAGAAAGCCAGGTACCCTTCCATCCCAGCACTGTCAAATTGCAGGAAGAAACTAGTCAAGGGAACCACCCTGCCCTCATGCATTATACTTTTCGCATCCTAAATGACTTAAAAACTCAATTTTATCAAAGGCAATTCTGTTACTCCCTGACTGCATTATCTTCCTCTTTGCCTCATAACTCTGTAAAGCTTTCAGTTCAGTTCAGTTGCTCAGTCATGTCTGATTCTTTGTGACCCATGGGCTTCAGTGTGCCAGGCTTACCTGTCCATCACCAACTCCTGGAGCTTAATCAAACTCATGTCCATCGAGTCGGTGATGCTATCCAACCATCTCTTCCTCTGTTGTCCCCTTCTCCTTCAACCTTCAATCTTTCCCAGCATCAGGGTCTTTTCCAATGAGTCAGTTCTTTGCATCAGGTGGTCAAAGTATTGGAGTTTCAGCTTCAGTATCAGTCCTTCCAATGAATATGCATGACTGATATCCTTTAGGATGGACTGGTAGGAACATCTTGCAGTCCAAGGGACTCTCAAGAGTCTTCTCCAACACCATAGTTCAAAAGCATCAATTCTTCAGTGCTCAGCTTTCTTTATAGTCCAATCTCACATCCATACATAACTACTGGAAAAACCAGAGCTTTGACTAGACGGACCTTTGTTGGCAAAGTAATGTCTTTGCTTTTTAATATGCTGCCTAGGTCGGTCATAGCTTTTCTTCCAAGGAGCAAGATTCTTTTAATTTCATAGCTGCAGTCACCTTCTGCTGTGATTTTGGAGTCCAAAAAAATAAAGTCAGCCACTGTTTCCACTGTTTCCCCATCTATTTGCCGTGAGGTGATGGGACTGGATGCCATGATCTTAGTTTTCTGAATGTTGAGTTTTAAGCCAACTTTTCACTCTCCTCTTACGCTTTCATCAAGAGGCTCTTTAGTTCTTCTTTGCTTTCTGCCATAAGAATGGTTTCATCTGCATTTCTGAGATTATTGATATTTCTCCCGGCAATCTTGATTCCAGCTTGTGCTTCATCCAGCCCAGCATTTCACATGATGTACTCTGAATTTAAGTTACATAAGCAGGGCAACAATATACAGCCTTGACAGATGCCTTTTCCTTTTGGCACCAGTCTGTTGTTCCACATCCAGTTCTAACTGTTGCTTCTTGACATG
Organism: Bubalus kerabau; assembly: GCF_029407905.1. Classification (NCBI taxonomy): domain Eukaryota; kingdom Metazoa; phylum Chordata; class Mammalia; order Artiodactyla; family Bovidae; genus Bubalus; species Bubalus kerabau. Next base: position 67,420,611 of record NC_073634.1, read on the forward strand.
AATACAGATTTCTCAGGAGGCAGGTAAGGTGGTCTGGTATTCCCATCTCTTTCAGAATTTTCCACAGATTGTTGTGGTCCACACAGTCAAAGGCTTTGGCATAGTCAATAAAGCAGAAGTTGTTTTTCTGGAAGTCTCTTGCTTTTTCAATGATCCAACGAATGTTGGCAATTTGATCTCTGGTTCCTCTGCCTTTTCTAAATCCAGCTTGGACATCTGGAAGTGCACGGTTCACATACTGTTGAAGCCTGGCTTGGAGAATTTTGAGTATTACTTTGCTAGTGTGTAAGATGAGTGCAGTTGTGCAGTAGTTTGAGCATTCTTTGGCATTGTATTTCTTTGGGATTGGAATGAAAACTGAGCTTTTCCAGTCCTGTGGCCACTGCTGAGTTTTCCAAATTTGCTGGCATATTGAGTGCAGCACTTTCACAGCATCATCTTTCAGGATTTGAAATAGCCCAGCTGAAATTCCATCACCTCCACTAGCTTTATTCATAGTGATGCTTCCTAAGGCCCATTTGACTTCACATTCCAGGATGTCTGGCTCTGGGTGAGTGATCACACCATTGTGATTATCTGGGTCATGACAAACTTTTTTATACATTTCTTCTGTGTCTTCTTGCCTCCTCTTCTTAATATCTTCTGCTTCTGTTAGGTCCATACCATTTCTGTCCTTTATCGAGCCCATCTTTGTATGAAATGTTTCCTTAGTATCTCTAATTTTCTTGAAGAGATCTCTAGTCTTTTCCATTCTATTGTTTTCCTCTATTTGTTTGCATTGGTCAATGAGGAAGGCTTTCTTATCTCTCCTTGCTATTCTTTGGAACTCTGCATTCAAATGGGTATATCTTTCCTTTTCTCCTTTGCCTTTTGCTTCTCTTCTTTTCTCAGCTATTTGTAAGGCCTCCTCAGACAATCATTTTGCCATTTTGCATTTCTTTTTCTTGGGGATGGTCTCAATCACTGCCTGCTGTACAATGTCATGAACCTCTGTCCATAGTTCTTCAGGCATTCTGTCACACAAATCTAATCCCTTGAATCTATTTGTCACTTCCACTGGATAATTGTAAGGGATTTGATTTTGATCATACCTGAATGGTCTAGTGGTTTTCTCTATTTTCTTCAGTTTAAGTCTGAACTTGACAATAAGGAGTTCATTATCTGAGCCACAGTCAGCTCCCAGACTTTCTTGCTTTTGCTGACTGTATAGAGCTTCTCTATCTTCAGCTGCTAAGAATATAATCTATCTGATTTCGGTATTGACTGTCTGGTGATGTCCATGGGTAGAGTCTTCTCTTGTGTTGTTGGAAAAGGGTGTTTGTAATGACCAGTGTATTTTCTTGGCAAAACTCTGTTAGCCTTTGCCCTGCTTCATTTTGTACTCCAAGGCCAAATTTGCCTGTTACTCCAAGTATCTCTTGACTTCCTACTTTGCATTCCAGTACCCTATAATGAAAAGGACATATTTTTTGGGTGTTAGTTCTATAAGGTCTTGTAGGTCTTCATAGAAACATTCAAATTCAGCTTCTTCAGCATTACTGGTTGGGGCATAGACTTGGATTACTGTGATATTGACTGGTTTGCCTTGGAAATGAACAGAGATCATTCTGTTGTTTTTGAGATTGCATCCAAGTACTGCATTTTGGACTCTTTTGTTGACTATGAGGGCTACTCCATTTCTTCTAAGGGATTATTGCCCACAGTAGTAGATATAATGGTCATCTGAGTTAAATTCACCCATTCCAATCCATTTTAGTTCACTGATTCCTAAAATCAGTGATCTTGCCATCTCCTGTTTTATCAGTTCCAATTTACCTTGATTCATGGACCTAACATTCCAGGTTCCTATGCAATATTGTTCTTTACAGCATCAAACTTTACTACCATCACCAGTCACATTCGAAACTGGGTGTTGTTTTTGCTTTGGCTCTGTCTCTTCATTCTTTCCAGGGTTATTTCTCCATTGTTCTCCCGTAGTATATTGGGCACCTACCGACCTGGGGAGTTTATCTTTCGTCTATCTTTTTCATACTGTCCATGGGACTCTCTAGGCAAGAATAGTTAAGTGGTTTGCCATTTCCTTCTCCAGTGGACTATGTTTTGTCAGAACTTTCCACCATGACCCATCTGTCTTGGATGGCTCTACATGGCATGGCTCATAGTTTCATTGAGTTAGACAAGACTGTGGTCCATGTGATCAGTCTGATTAGTTTTCTGTGATTGTGATTTTCATTCTCTCTGCCCTCTAATGGATAAGGATAAGAAGCTTATGGAAGTTTTCTGCTGGGAGAGACTGACTGAGGGGGAAACTGGGTCTTGTTCTGTAGGGCTGGGCTGTGCTCTTTAATCCAATTTTCTGTTGATGGGCAGGTATAATGATGACCTCCTTCAAAAGATCCCATGCATGCACTGCTGCACTCAGTGCCCCCAACCCTGCAGCAGGCCACCACTGACCCATGCCTCTCCAGAGATGCCTAGACACTCACGGGCAAGTCTGGGTCAGTCTCTTGTGCAATCACAGCTCCTTTCTCCTTGGTCCAGATGCACACATGGTTTTCTTTGTACCCTCCAGGAGTCTGTTTCCCCAGTCTTGTGTGAGTTCTGGTGGCTCTATGGTGGGGTTAATTGTGACTTCCTCCAAAAGGGCTTATGCCATACCCAAATCTACTGCACCCAGAGCCCCTGCCAATTTGGCAGGCCACTGCTGACCCATACCTCCACAGGAGATACTCAAACACTCAAAGGCAGGTCTAGCTCAGTCTTTGTAGGGTCTTCTGGTGCACACAAGGTTTTGTTTGAGCCCTCCAAGCATCTCTGGTGGGTATGGGGTTTGATTCTAAATGCAATTTTGCTCCTCCTACCATCTTTCTTGGGCTTCTCCTTTGCCCTAGGACCTGGGGTATCTTTTTTTGGTGGGATCCAACATTCTCCTGTCGATGGTTTTTCACCAGTGAGTTGTAATTTTGGAGTTCTCACAGGAGAAGATGAACACACATCCTTCTACTCCTCCATCTTGCAAGTAATATGTACTGATCTCAGCAATCAGCACCAAATTCTTCTGCACTCCCTGAGGAGGCAGATGGGGACAAGGGGCCACTGCTGTAAAGTTTTACCCCTGAAATAAGACCAGTTCACTTTTTAATGTTTACAAATGTGCTGTGTACGGGAAGGGAATCTCTCAGACCCAGCTTAACTCAAACCAGAAGTGAATCTGCTCCTGGCACTGCTGGGTTTCAGGTTAGCCTGAATGGGGTCCCATGCCAGGCCATTGTAAAAGGCCAGTATCTCCAACTGGCCCTGGCAAAGCCCATCTACCTCAAGCTTCTTATCTCCTCAGCCAAATGAATAGTTTCATTAAAGAATCACGGGAGTGGTCTACTACCATATTACCCTGAATGCACTCCTCATCTGATCTCAGAAGCTAAGTAGGGTCGGGTTTGGTTAGTACTTGGAAGGGAGGAAATGACTGAAGAATTTTTTTTGAGCTAGTCAATGTTCCTTAAGGGGGTTGATTTTTTTTTAAGTCTTTTGAATTTTTACAATATTTCTTCTGTTGTTTACGTTTTAGTGTTTTGGCTGCATGAGCCATGTGGGATCTTAGCTCCATAACCAGGGATTGAAACTGCACCCCCTGCTTTGGAAGGCAAAGTCTCAACCACTGGACCACCAGAGAAGTCCCAAGGGGTTTAATTTTTTGCATGTGAAACATGTCTCAATTATTGAAATGTGAATATGTGACATATTACTTTTCATTATCATCATACATTAAACTCAATAGGATTTTTTTTTTCAATTTACTGTTGGGGAACACATTTCTTATTCCCCAAGTCTTCATAGGAAGACATTTACACAAGTAGAATTGCTTTCTTAGCACTTCTTTATCCTTGTCTCATATTGACAATTTAGGGGGAAGGAACTAAGCAGGATGGCCAGCATTTGCTTGGTTTCCCTTGAGGAATTATCTTGTCAACTGCGGTCCAGGAGATGCCGACTTCCTAGGTTCCCCTGCCCATACCCAGTGAGTGTGACACTAACAGAGGTAAAATGCCAGCAAGCCCGATTGCCCAAGGGCCTCAACCTCATCTGCAAAGCTGATATGTTCATTTCCATCTGCCCAGTTTATGTATCTTTCAACTGGTGCTAAACTGGAGCGGGAACAAAAAGGGAGGATCATCTTTTACCTCTTCCAGCTATAACATATGTCAAGTGATCTGCTGTTGGGGGCTGAGGGAAACCTAGCTCTGTCTATTCTTCAGAGAGGAAACATTTAAAGAGAGGCTGGGCTTCCCTAGTAGCTCAGCTGGTAAAGAATCTGCTTCCCTGGTGGCTCAGAGGGTAAAGCATCTGCCTGCAATGCAGGAGACCTGGGTTCGATCCCTGGGTCAGGAAGATCCCCTGGAGAAGGAAATGGCAGCCCACTCCAGTACTCTTGCCTGGAAAATCCTGTGGACAGAGAAGCCTGGTAGACTACAGTCCATGGAATCGCAAAGAGTCGGACACAACTAAGCAACTTCATGACTTCACTTTCAATGCAGGAGACCCCAGTTTGATTCCTGGGTAGGGAAGATCCCCTGGAGATAGGGATAGGCTACCCACTCTAGTATTCTTGGGCTTCCCTGGTGGCTCAGACAGTAAAGAATATACCTGCAATGCAGGAGACCTGGGCTTGATCCCTGGGTTGGGAAGATCCCCTGGAGAAAAGAATGGCTACACACTTCCGTATTCTTGACTGGAGAATTCCAAGGTCAGAGGAACCTGGTGAGCTACAGTCCTTGGGGTCGCAAAGAGTTGGACACAACTGAATGACTCACTGCGCTCACTTTTTATGATATTGGAGGTACTTCTTCCTACATAAGAAATAAATCAAAACCTTCTGACAATTCACAAATCCAGGCATTTTGGAGCCTGGGAAAATGTGGCATAGAGTTATCAGACTTGAGGGTTAAATACATGTGATAACATCCTTCATAAAGAGGTGGTTCTGCCCTACTCACCAGGAAAGCCTCCCACTGCCCACCAGGTATGCTGCATTTTATTACTAACACATCCCCAGGCTCCTCAGCAGCTGTTCTCCTGAGGGTATGATCTCTTTTACTTAGAATACTGAAATATACAAGCTTTGTTGGAGTTTCCCAGGTGGCTTAATGGTAAAGAATCCACCTGCCAATGCAGGAGACACAGATTCAATCCCTGGGTTGGGAAGATCCCCTGGAGAAGGAAATGGCAACCCACTCCAGTATTCTTGCCTGGAGAATCCCACAGACAGAAGAGCCTGGCAGGCTGTAGTCCATGGGGGTCACAAAAGAGTCAGACACAACTGGTGACTAAATAACAAAACAAAGATTTTGTTTAAAATTTTCTTAAAGATAAGTAGTATTCCATCCTCAGTCATTTTCAAAAGTAATTAAAACCATATGATTTCTTAACTTCCATGTAATCTAAAATGTTTAGTTACCACCCAATGGCCTATAAACGTTTAGCAGGCAAACATGAACAAAGACAAATAATGATTTTCACTTGAAAATCACAGGAATGAAAATTCAAGTTTCAGATGAATCACAAAATAAGAAATATTCATTCTCATAGAGAGCAAGGTGTGTTTAAACTCTAATTATAAAACTCATAACTCATGTTATAGGATGGAAGGTTTTCAAAGACTGTAAAAATTGTTGAATTTGAATAATACTTGACACAGAGAAATAATGCAACAGAAGGAAATAGGTGAGCCCTGGAAATATCAGTGTGGTACCAAGAAGTGAATATCTACAGGTAATCTGCTTGAATTTTTCAAAGTAGATATTTCTTAACAAGATTCTCTGAGGTCCTCTTAACCCTAAGTTTTCTTCTCAGAATAGCTTTCTTGATACACAATTTGGGAGTAACAAGTCTCCTAAAAACTAGCATTCACAGATAAAGAAGAGGTGGTATCCATATATAATGGAATATTAAGTTCAGTTCAGTCAGTCATGTCTGACTCTTTGTGACCCCGTGAATCGCAGCATGCCAGGCCTGCTTGTCCATCACCAACTCCCAGAGTTCACTGAGACTCATGTCCATCGAGTCAGTGATGCCATCCAGCCATCTCATCCTCTGTCGTCCCCTTCTCCTCCTGCCCCCAATCCCTCCCAGCATCAGAGTCTTTTCCAATGAGTCAACTCTTCGCATGAGGTGGCCAAAGTACTGGAGTTTCAGCTTTAGCATCAGTCCTTCCAATGAACACCCAGGGCTGATCTCCTTCAGAATGGACTGGTTGGATCTCCTTGCAGTCCAAGGGACTCTCAAGAGTCTTCTCCAACACCACAGTTCTAAAGCATCAATTCTTCGGTGCTCAGCCTTCTTCACAGTCCAACTCTCACATCCATACATGACCACTGGAAAAACCATAGCCTTGACTAGACGAACCTTTGTTGGCAAAGTAATGTCTCTGCTTTTCAATATGCTATCTAGGTTGGTCATAACTTTCCTTCCAAGGAGTAAGCGTCTTTTAATTTCATGGCTGCAGTCACCATCTGCAGTGATTTTGGAGCCCCAAAAAATAAAGTCTGCCACTGTTTCCACTGTTTCCCCATCTATTTCCCATGAAGTGATGGGACCGGATGCCATGATCTTCGTTTTCTGAATGTTGTGCTTTAAGCCAACTTTTTCACTCTCCACTTTCACTTTCATCAAGAGGCTTTTGAGTTCCTCTTCACTTTCTGCCATAAGGGTGGTGTCATCTGCATATCTGAGGTTGATATTTCTCCTAGCAATCTTGATTCCAGCTTGTGTTTCTTCCAGTCCAGCGTTTCTCATGATGTACTCTGCATATAAGTTAAATAAGCAGGGTGACAATATACAGCCTTGACGTACTCCTTTTCCTATTTGGAATCAGTCTGTTGTTCCATGTCCAGTTCTAACGGTTGCTTCCTGACCTGCATACAGGTTTCTCAAGAGGCAGGTCAGGTGGTCTGCTATTCCCATCTCTTGAAGGATTTTCCAGAGTTTATTGTGATCCACACAGTCAAGGGCTTTGGCATAGTCAATAAACCAGAAATAGATGTTTTTCTGGAACTCTCTAGCTTTTTTGATTATCCAGCGGATGTTGGCAATTTGATCTCTGGTTCCTCTACCTTTTTTAAAACCAGCTTGAACATCAGGAAGTTCATGGTTCACGTATTACTGAAGCCTGACTTGGAGAATTTTGAGCATTACTTTACTGGCATGTGACATGAGTGCAATTCTGTGGTAGTTTGAGCATTCTTTGGCATTGCCTTTCTTTGGGATTGGAATAAAAACTGACCTTTTCCAGTCCTGTGGCCACTGCTGAGTTTTCCAAATTTGCTGGCATATTGAGTGCAGCACTTTCACAGCATCATCTTTCAGGATTTGGAATAGCTCCACTGGAATTCCATCACCTCCACTAGCTTTGTTCATAGTGATGCTTTCTAAGGCCCACTTGACTTCACATTCCAGGATGTCTGGCTCTAGATGAGTGATCACACCATCGTGATTATCTGGGTCATGAAGATCTTTTTTGTACAGTTCTTCTGTGTATTCTTGCCACCTCTTCTTAATATCTTCTGCTTCTGTTAGCTCCATACCATTTCTGTCCTTTATCGAGCCCATCTTTGCATGAAATGTTCCCTTGGTATCTCTAATTTTCTTAAAGAAATCTGTAGTCTTTCCCATTCTGTTGTTTTCCTCTATTTCTTTGCATTGATCGCTGAGGAAGGCTTTCTTATCTCTCCTTGCTATTCTTTGGAACTCTGCATTCAGATGCTTATATCTTTCCTTTTCTCCTTTGCTTTTCACTTCTCTTTTTTTCACAGCTATTTGTAAGGCCTCCTCAGACAGCCATTTTGTGTTTTTGCATTTCTTTTCCATGGGAATGGTCTTGATCCCTGTCTCCTGTACAACGTCACGTACCTCATTCCATAGTTCATCAGGCACTCTATCTGTCAGATCTAGGCCCTTAAATCAATTTCTCACTTCCAGTGTATAATCATAAGGGGTTTTATTTAGGTCATACCTGAATGGTCTAGTGGTTTTCCCTACTTTCTTCAATTTAAGTATTTGGTACTTAATTTGGTAATAAGGAGTTCATGATCTGAGCCACAGTAAGCTCCCGGTCTTGTTTTTGTTGACTGTATAGAGCTTCTCCATCTTTGGCTGCAAAGAATATAATCAATCTGATTTCAGTGTTGACCATCTGGTGATGTCCATGTGCAGAGTCTTCTCTTGTGTTGTTGGAAGAGGGTGTTTGCTATGACCAGTGCATTTTCTTGGCAAAACTCTATCAGTCTTTGCCCTGATTCATTCCATATTCCAAGGCCAAATTTGCCTGTTACTCCAGGTATTTCTTGACTTCCTACTTTTGCATTCCAGTCCCCTATAATGAAAAGGACATCTTTTTTGGGTGTTAGTTCTAAAAGGTCTTGCAGGTCTTCATAGAACCATTCAACTTCAGCTTCTTCAGTGTTACTGGTTGGGGCATAGACTTGGATTACTGTGATATTGAATGGTTTGCCTTGGAAACGAACAGAGATCATTCTGTCATTATTACTCAGTCATTAAAAAAAAGAATGAAATCTTGCCATTTTCCACAATGGGGATGAACCTAGAGGGTATTATGCTTAAGTGAAAGAAGTCAGAAAGAGAAAGACAAATACTATATGATTTTACTTATATATGGAATCTAAAAAACAAACATAACATAAGAAAACAGAAATAGAGTTATAGATACAGAGAATAAAATGGTGATCGCCAGAGGACAGAGAGGTGGGAAGATGTGTGAAATGAAGGAGGGATATTTAAGAGGTACAAACTTCCTGTTATAAACGAGTCACAGGTATGACATGTATAAAATGGGGAATATAATCAATATTAGTAATAACTATGTGTGGTAACGGGTGCTAACTATATTTATCTAGTGATCATCTTGAAATATGCAGAAATATCAAATCACCATGCTGTGCACCAGGAGCTAACATACTGTTGTAGGTCAACTACACTTTTAAAAAACTCAAACTCAAAAAAAGAGATTAGATTTCTGATCTCCAGAGGTGGAGACTAGGGGCAGGGGAAACCAAATGAAGATGGTCAAAAGTATAAGCTTCTGGTTCTAAGATAAATAAATACTAGGGATGTAATGTATAACATGTTAAATATAATTAACACTGCTATGTCTTATATATGAATGTTGTTAAGAAAGTAAACCCTAATAAGTCTCATCAAAAAGGAAACTTTTTTTTTCCCTTTTCTTTTATTTTGTAGTTATATGAGATGACTGGAGTGGGTTGTCATCCTTTTCTCCAGGGGATCTTCCCGACCCAGGGATTGAACCTGGGTCTCCTGCATTGCAGGCAGATTCTTTACTATCTGAGCCACTAGGGAAGTCCTATATGAGATGATAGATGTTCACTAAACTTATTGCAGTAACCATTTAATAATGTATATAAATGAAACCATTATGCTGTACACCTTAGTCTTACACAGTGCTGCATGTTAGTTATATAAAATTAGGAACCTAGCATTCCACTTTATTTCCCAGACATGAAAGCAGTAGCAGTGTGGACTCTGTCTTAGTGAGAGACATTGCTGACACATGAATAGTGGTATGTCTCAGAAGGCCCTCTAGACAGGACTGACTATAGGACTGTGAGACTCGGTGAAAAATGAATATGCAGGGGCCCTGTTCAAAAATTAAGAATTTCAAGATAGCAAGGACAATTCATTAAGCAAGTGTGGAGCCCTGGTGTCTGCACAGGTCACATGTCCATTGAAGACAGACCAGCCTCTGGAGCCTTCAGTGGGATGAGCCACCATGAAGATTAGGGATGGTATCTTGTCTTTTCTTTTCTTTTTTTTTTTAAGGATTCTAAAGCACTTAACAATCATAGCCACCTATCACTTTTCCTTTCAACATCCTTTGCATCCAATTTTCTAGAAGGCAAGGATTTTTTTTAGACTATCACAGGTGGGTAAGCTAAAGCACACGGTGTTTAAATAATGTCCCCAATGCTAGAGCCTTAAGCTACAGATAGTGAGCCTTGAAGAGGGTATCACAATTCCCAGTGGCCATCAAAGCTGCCTACAACTCTGTCCTTCTATTTAGAAAGCCTTGGAACTTATTAACAGCATGCAAACAAGCATTACTGGTGCCAAGTCAGTTCTGTTTCATCTTTGGCACTGGTTTTTAACTAGAAACCATATCATCACAAGATGATAATATCAGAGGAAAACCTTGGTAGAGAGCTGTATAACTTCTCTTTACATGATGGGATGCGTCAATGGCCCTGTTATGGTGCCCTGGACTTGCCATTATCACTGAGAATCAGAAAAGCCTCCTTTTCCAAAAACCAGGTGTGCTCTGCAAGAGCCTAGTTTAAGGATTATAATGGCTGTAATTTCGCTTTTCTTGAGGTATTTCTATGTCTCCATCTTGGTTTTTCTTTCCATTTCTACACACATACACACCTCCCCCCACCACACACACACAAAATCTGGCTTATCTCAAAGCAAGCAGCTAAGAAGAAAATACAGTTCACTTTTCAGCCAATGGTTTTCCCTTTTTGCCCCTAGTTGTTAATAAACATCTTAAACTACCTGCATGTCTTAAATTAAGAACGAGGACAGCATCAATTTAGGAGCAAGTCATTCTAACCTTGTTCACTTAAAATTTCCCTTTCTATGGCAGTGATACAGTTCTCCAAATTCAAAAGCAATTATGAAGCCTTCCATGGATGCAGGTGTATGAGCTTTAGCTGTAGGAATGCACAGGTGTACACCAAAGACTGTCACGGTGCAAAAGTCCCACCTCCATCTCCCTGCAGCCATTTCCACGGATGTGTATTTTAAAGTGCGTCACTGATCATCACTGAAGATTGGTGATGGGTACATGGGAGTTCCTTATAGTATTCTCTCTTTACTTTTGTGTATGTTTCAAATTTTCCATAATAAAAATTTAATTTAAAAAAGGATAAAGCTGATTCGAGTGCATCGGTGCTGCTGTGGATTCCCAGCTAGAACTCTCACTTCAAGACAAGAGAAGAAAGCAGAATGGCATAATGAAGCCTGTGGCTCCCCAGGCAGCTCAGAATGACTGTACCAGTTTTTTCTTTTCCTCATGAGCATGCAGCACACACCATCATGGATGCAAATGACCCCCTTTCCTCACTAGCCCACTGGCCCACTGACCAGTGTTTGCAAGGACCTTCAAGGTTCAGATATAAATAAAATTTTTAAATGACAGAAGGAAGGAAATACATTTTTTGAGCTCCACTATTGGCCTGTCCCTCAATGAGATACCTGGATCATGAGATGTAGGTCACATAATCAAGGCCAGGTACCCTTCCTGCTTGGAGCTGGGCACTGGGAAGGAGGTTCAGAAAGACTCACATGTCCCACGCCTCCCATTCATGAAAGCCTTACACTTCAAATTTTGATCTTGCCTTCAAATGAATTTAAACATATGGTCATGGGATTTCTGTGTTTCACAATCATTAATTTGTTAAATGTAAATATTTAAAGTACACCACAGCTTTTCATCCCTGTTTGGACCACTCTTGCGTTTTAATAGATGAAGGGTGGCCAAAGAAAAACAAAGAAAGAAACAAACAAAAAACAACAAAAAGAGGAAGTGGTCTGGGACTCTTACAGCTTCTGAGACTCCGCTCAGAGAAAATGGAGTGATTTTCTTAGTAAATAGAGGTCACCAACATTCTCTCCTTTTATTTCTACTGTCTCTTCCTGCAGTTTGTCTGTTTTGTTTGTTTTGCTTTCCTAGAACTGCTGGACACTCTCAAAGCAAGTAGCAGAAAAATATATGAAGTGACCAGTGAGGGTCATGTTATAGTAAAAGAAAATAACAAACAAAATCTACTTTGGGAAAACTGAGTAATGCCAGGAAAAATAATTTTCAAAATTCCAGAGAAGAGTAAATGAGACTTTAATAGTTTTAATATTTCCCAAATGTGACAAAAAAAAAAAAGAGAGAGAGAGAGAGTTTGAGAAGGACAGTGCCTTCAGAACTATGTTTTAAACATGTTCCATGCAGAGCTTGTTGGTCAGGTGCCCCATGGCCCTTTCCTTCAGGTGATTCTTACATGGTAAGAGCTTGTGTATTTTATGAACCTGCCTCCATTTCCTTCCTTTTTCCATAGGATGCTTCCTATGCTTCCAAAGTCTCCTGTAGTCTTTCTGGTAACATCAGAGACTGAAATAAATCATTTCTTAAAAAATCTAATTTCCAATTACCACAGGTTTAATAGAAGGAAGACTGAGAAAGAACTTTTGAAAGTCCATATACTATCAAATGGGCTTCCCTGATACCTCAGTTGGTAAAAAATCCACCTGCAATGCAGGAGATCCCTGGGTTGAGAAGATCCCCTGGAGAGGGGAAAGGCTACCCACACCAGTATTCTGACCTGGAGAATTTCATGGACTGTATGGTCCATGGGGTCGCAAAGAGTCAGACACGACTGAGCGACTTTCACATACTATCAAATAATTCATGTTTAATTTTTGTTTTTGTTTAACTGTTTCTCTTTTCCTTCCTTTAAGAGCTACTTGATCAACAGCCAGTCTTGTTAGGAGAAATGGTCAGGAATTCAGTGGAGCCCCATTTGTTCCAAAACTCTCATTGCACTGCTTTGCAAATCCCTAAAAGGGATACAAATGGTTTAGTATCAATCCTGGGGGCCATATTTCTTAGCCTGCATCCTGGAAGGTCCTGTTCATCCTCAGATGAGGAGTCAATGAGCTGGGAAGAGGCTAAGAATGAGAAAGGAGCAAGTAGAATCAACCAAGATGCCACACTTCCTTCCTCACCCTGAGGTGTGAACCATAAAGTCAATGGTCATGCCAGAGACATGCTCAAACCAAGCTCTTACCTTTTGGAGTGTGATTATTCCCAGCATAGACACTGAGACTCATACTGAAACTTCAAAATCCAAAAAGTCTGTAAGCACCTCATTTGGGCCTCCAGGGTTTTATGTGTAATGATAAAATGATAACAAACTTTTATAAAGATAAACTCAAAGTCCTATATTATTTTCATTGATCAAAAAAAGTAAAACTGAAATTTATATATCAGCCTCAAACCCTCAGAAGTCTTGATCAAAACTATAGTCAGGAAAGAATTCAAGTAATTGACACTGACTTTAAAGAAATAATGAAATCACCAATCATCACCCTCTGCTGCTGAGTTTTGTTCCTCATTAGAGACTTGTAGTTTAGTGAGTTGATGTGGAAATGTTCCTTATTATCACAGTTTTATTGCCTACCTCAGTACATCTGTTCCAAAATTCATATAGAAATGTCCAGACATTTCAATAAGCCAGTATGTCTTGGAATTTTCATATAGTTCCCATGCACTAAAATCTGGATGGAAAGCTGGTATTTTGAAATTTACAATCACGAAGACTGAGCAACATCTGGACAGCTTTGCTCGATCGCTCTCTCTGTTCCTTTCGATTTAGGCTCAAGTTATGATTGCAGAAAAGGCCAAAAAACCTTTGCGTGTGGCAGGTGTGAGTTCAAGCTGACAAACATTTAATACTATGTTCAATTCACTTTGATACAGCATTTTGCAAAACACATGGAACACTGTTTCTGCCTTTTACCAAAGAACTCAGCCAACAGGGAAGACGGCCGAGCTGGGGAAGGAAAGACTGGGGAAAACATATTTATAACCTCAATTAGGGTCCTTGACCTAATTCTCTTCCATAGCATCCCCTGTTAGTATCTGTGTGAGTGTGTGTGTATGCATACACAGGATTGATTTCTAACACAAGAAGAGAAACTTCTGGAATTCCCAAACAAAAGTCCCCCCCTCGACAACTTGATCACCCTTCAACAGTGAATCTTCAAAATGTCCTTCCTAGCTCTCCGTATAAATGAAAGACAAAGAGGGGAAGAGAGAGAGAAGACACACAGCAGAGAAGGAAGTGCCTGATGCATCTAGGCAAATGTAATTATAACCAAATACTAACGGCAACCTGACAGTTCTTGTGACTCTGTAACACTTACTATCCAAGCTGCAAAAGCCTCTTCCCTCACAAAGCAGAACTAAATGTCACTTCAGGGCAGCCTGGCCTCAGGGCTTAGCTTTGGGTTCGAGGTAGGCAAACTGCTCTTTTGCCAGAATAGGTTAGATCAATCTGAATTTTCAACCTGACCTTCCCCTCACCCCTAATAACTTCCTGGCTCCTCGCTCACAGGGTGATTTATGAGCAAGAACAAAGAATGATGTGTTTATCCTAGCAGCAAGGGAAACTAGAAAATATATTAAGTGGGTGAAAAAAATAAAGACAAAAGGAAAGAAATAGGAAGGAACCAAAGAGAAAATACTAGTTTCATGTTGAGGTACCTCAGTTTTTAGGCTGCTGTAATTACCTAGTCACTGAAGTAATAAAACGTGGAAATCCATTTTATAAAAAATCAATATTTTAAACAATGTGAAGAGCTCTCATAATTTTAAATCTCCCTACACTGTCTGTGTGCAGAACTCTGATCACCTTTAAAGAGGCACTCCAATAATTATAAATTGTTCTTCACTGAGAAGGCACCAAACCTCTATCCTCTTCCAAACAGAAACCATCTTGAAACTCTGAAGCAACCAATAATTTTAAATACCCTCCTTGCCCATCCCTCACACTTTATGCTTCTTTGCTTTTTCTTAAATTTTTTAGACAATGTTTTTAACTTTAAATTTTCTTAAATGTACAATTGCAGATTAACCTATGATAAAAACTGATTCTCTTGTACCTTTTTCTTGAATAAGTAAACACAACTTTTTCTCAGATTAATGGTAACAAAAGTAAAGGGTTTTATTTAGGAAACCCTCCCAAGAATGTTTTGATTTAGTGCTTGCAAAAAAAATGTAAAATTAATGAATAAGGATTTTATTATTCCTAATCTACAATCCCATAAAGAGTACAATTTTATACTGAATTCCAGTCTCATATACAAAGGCCTTCTATAATTAAAATGCCTCAATCTTCTTCAAATTAGAAAAGCAAATTGTTACATATCCTAAGTAGGTGCTTTTCTGTTTAATGACAGTCACTCAGATGATTTATGACACACATTATTTTATATCAAAGTACAATGAAATAGGCATTACCAAAGGTAATCTCCGTAATGTCTGGAAAGGGATCAGAAACCTCAGTGCAACAATGAACGCAGTATTTAAAATGCAAAATCCAAAGACATTATTATGGTTTTGATTTCTTATGGCACAGCTTCGCCTGATCAGTTATATTACCAGCACAGCACAAAGGGTGTTTGCGTATGAATGCTGTGAAGATAACAGACGGGAAAAATGAAATATAAAGTCAATTTTCATGCAGAAATTGTTATCAAAGGAATGATAAACCAAAAGTGTATAATCACAAGAAAAAACAATTGATGAAGAGCAATCTAAAGTAGACTGAGTCTACTATGTCTAATTCTGGCTTTTAAACTCTTGTCCTATTAAAATACATAATAAAGTGCTGAGATACTGAATAAACAAAGGGGGATAGAGCACTATGTTGATTATTATTTAGACACTGCCTCCCAAGATCTCTCTTTGCAAATGGAATCAAGCAGCAGCTTAAGTGTGCACATCATGAATTGGGATGCGTTTTCATCAAGCTCAGATTTCTAACTTCAGTGAAAAAAATAATTGTGAGTTTTAAAACTCCTCATTGCTTCGGAGTATCATGGAAACATCAGGCACCAAGGGAAGAGGAAGCGCATGCACACAGACACAGATTCTTTAACATGCACGAGTGAAAAGTCATAATACTGGAGAGAGTATGACTCCCTAAACTTAGTCTTTCTGGAATAAGTTGTGAATCATAGCCAAGCAGACCCTGCATCAAAGGGTTACCCACTAGAATAAAGTCTTGTCTCCCACAAGAATGCTATTTACCATGCAGTTTGCAAGCAGAAAGGTGGCTCTTTGGCATTCTTTTCAAGACATGTTGCTTGGGGCCTCAGAAATTAAACAGAGAACAGCAGGGAAGGGGTTTACTATTTAATGCTCTTGGTTGTAATTTTTTAATTAGCCATTAGGAAGATGAAGGCAGGTTCAGGCAGGGATGAAAAGAAAGACTTGGAAGAAATATGACTTTCTGCAAAGAGCCCGTGGAGATTACAGGAAAGACCAGGCCTCCAGAGAGGTTCCTAAAGAAGTAGCTTGCAGGCCACTTCCCCACGTCCCTTGGGCAAATCGAAACCTAGTTATTTGAAAGCGTGGGGTTTAACTGGATTTCCTAAAAGATGTCATGTCTCAGCCTCAGGTTCTTACAACTGAAAATAGGAAATGACTGGAAAAAAGACAAAAATGCCAAGAGCACTGATGTGGCTGATCTTGGGGTCTCAGAGCTTCTGGGTGTGTTTACATATATCTCCACACTTTCCGGAGGATTAAAGGGAATCGAGGACACTGTACTTTGTGTACCAAAAATCCCCAAGCTGCTTCCTTGGAAGACAGGACCCGTAGGGCAGCAGAGAAAGGCAGAGAGGAAAAACAGAAAAGGCCCCTGGACACAGGAAGGTGGAGGGTATGTGCTTTTGAAAATAGTTAATCAGATTAGATTAATTCAACTGCAGCCCTGCTGGAAATCCCAATTAAAGACATGTTCCTGAAGGATGGAGCAGAGAAACTAGATTATTTGCATAGAACTCAAGTCTTTACGTGATTTTAAGGAATAAGAAATGTGGCAAAAATACTGAAATGGTATTAACAGAAGACACTCAAATAGTTTTAATACTTGGAATACTCTATATCAATTCTTAGGTTTCATTGTTCATATCTGCTCCTTCTCTGTTGTCCGTTTCAGTAATGACACCATTCAGTCTCTTAAGAGTCACCCTTGACTTCACTTTCTCCCTCTAATCAGAAACTAGGTCTCGTCTAGAAAACTACAAGATACATCTCAAACCCACCCTTCCCTCCCCAGTGCCACTGCTGAGATTCAACCCTCCACTGCTTTGGCTTTTCAAATCAGGCTCCTGCTTCCTGCCTGTTTCCCACGCCACCTCAGTCCAACATCTATATCTGATCCTCTTACCCAGAGATCCTGATTCAGTAGATCTGGGGTGAAACCCAGGAAATATGCATTTTGTTTTTTCAATGACTTATGAAATTTCCTAACCACATTCAAAGGTGGAAAATACAAGAAATGTATTCCCTTATGCCTACCTCTGTCCCCCAACTTCAGCCACCACCATTTCCCAATAATGCATGCGTGCTAAGTTGCTTCAGTCATGGCTGACTCTTTGTGATACTATGGACTATAGTCCACTTCCTCTGTCCATGGAATTCTTCTGGCAAGAATACTGGAGTAGGTTGCTGTGCCCTCCTCCAGAGGATCTTCCTGACTCAGGGATCGAACCTGGGTGTCCTGCATTGCAGGAAGATTCTTTACCATCCAAACTACCATGAAAGCCCAGTTAAAAGGAAGGGGCATCATTAATAACTAGTCAGAATGTAAATATCTGGGATTGTCTCAGGCAGACACTATCTTATGTTCAGCCTATTCTTTTACATGTATGTTTTCAAAGGATGAGTGGATTCTTTGTAATGGGGGAACCTCCTCTCTTAAGCTTGGCCACCTTCAACAAGAATCTGGACCAGACTCAACCGGTTCCATAGAGAATGGTCCCCATGCTCATCTCTGCAGGACAGCCTGGGGCAGCAAGATATACTGCCAAGTTTACTTTACATTTATTGAAACCCAATACCAGCTCTTCTCCCCAGATTAGACAAGGATTCAGCGTCCTGCAGATATACAGGATGTTAGCAGCATTCCATCCACTCTCCTCTGAAACAATCAGAAACCAATACTTAACTCCATTCTCTGGATAGAGATCTTCCTCTTTCTCCCTACTGCATGTCCAGGGGTTGTGAGATGATAATAAATCCTCATCTCTGGGTTGACATCTAAGCAATAAAGACATCCATCTCTGGAGGTAGATCATCAGTCTGTAATCATGTTGGTCCTATGGTTGGCTCTCCCAGTTGCTTAGCCCCTGTCCCAGCACGGTGCTCCAAGCACCCCTCCTACCTCCTCACCTCACCATGATATGAGCACAGGGCCAGGTCTGTGATGACTGGACTAGAGAAAGAAAATGAAGAAAAAGAGATGCAGGAGGATAAGCTGAACCCCATGACTTTCTCCTCCCTCCCTCATCTCCTCATCTTCTCTACATGGTCCCTCGCCATTCAGCATCCATGAACCCTGGTTTCTCTTTTTTTCCCTCCATTGATGAAATGCTCCAGGCAGTCTAAATCCAGGTTTCCTTCTGAAATGTGTTTGAGCTGTTTTTAGGTCCTTTTGGTCGTTCAAAAATCTATTAGGTTTATCTCTGTCATACTCTATTGGATCAAAGTCAAAGAATTAGAAGGTAAGGGAAGCAGTTTAGTTCTCCCATAGAACACAAATAAGTTTTATAATGTTATTTCAAAATGGATTGCCATGTTCTCAGATTTGATTTGCAACGTGTTACCTGATGTGACATCTAATGAAACTAAATAAAATTTAAACATTTTTATATGTATATGCATTACTTGATATTTCTTTTTTATTATTTGAAAGACAGCATCTAAATTTTAAACAGCAATTTAAATAATGAGAGCAAACATAAAAAAAGAAAGGCAGAAGAAACAGATGGATACTAAGCACCTTATATATCCTATACATATATATTAGCTTGAAAACAATGTATTGCGTTTATTAGCATAATTTTGGCCTTCTGCTTGGAAAATATTTTATTTATAAATAGAAAGGGAAGGGTATCTGAAGGTTTGGTCTAAACTGAAGAATCAGATCCTTTCATTTTTGACAAACAAGGTCATGGCACGCCTCCCTTAGTGCTCTGGCCAGGCACATGCTATTATGAGCATCAGTACCAGCTCTCTGGAGTGAGAAGAGAGGAAATGGAAAACATGCAAAGAAAAAGATATGTCTGCCCCCTTTCAACATCATCTAGGAATGTTTGCACTTGCATATAAGATCTTCAAGAAAGACTGGTTCCAGGCAGGCTTACCAGGGAACCCTGGATTGATGTCCCATCATCTTCTAACACAGGGGTCAGCCATGAAATTAAAAGGCACTTGTTTATTGGAGGAAAAGCTATGATAAACCTAGACAGTGTACTAAAAAGCAGAGACATCACTCTGCCAACAGAAGTCCATATAGTCAAAGCTGTGGTTTTTCCAGGGATCATGTATGGATGTCAGAGTTGGACCATAAAGAAGGCTGAGCACCGAAGAATTGATGTTTTGGAATTGTGCTGGAGAAGACTTTTGAGAGTCCCTTGGACCGCAAGGAGATCCAACCAGTCTTTCCTAAAGGAAATCAATCCTTTATACTCACTGGAAGGACTGATGCTGAAGCTGAAGCTCCAATACTTTGGTCACCTGATACGAAGAGCTGACTCATTGGAAAAGACCCTGATGCTGGGAAAGATTGAGGGCAAGAGGAGAAGGGGGCGACAGACGATGAGATAGTTGAATGGCTTCACCTACTCGGTGGACATGAAGGACAGCAAAGCCTGGCCTGCTGCAGTCCATGGGATCACAAAGAATCGGACACAACTTAGCCTCTGAACAACAGCACAGAGATCAGCTGACTATGGCCGGAGGGCCACATGTAATTCTCCTTCTGTGTTTATATGACCCCCAAGCTAAGAGTGCTTTTGTATTTTGAAACAATTGAAAAGAAACTCAGAAGAATATTATCACAACACATGAGCAGTATATGAAATTCACATTTCATTGTCTATAAATAAAAAGTTCGCAGATGATTCATTCACCGCTTGCTGAGGGTTGCTTTTGCACCACTGTGGTGAACCATAGTAGCTGGCATCATATATACTGTTCATGAAGCTAAAAATACTTCGTTGCTGACCCCTTCTAAGAAAAAGTTTTCTGACTCTTGTTCTAATGCAAATGGACCTTGAGCACTTCCCTGCCTGCCAGGGAAGGCAAGGCTGGGGTTGTGCTCCATGGGAACAATCCTTGGATTGTTTTCCCCCCAGGGCTCACAAGTGTTAAGCCCTTTAGTTCTTCCTCCTCTGCTGCACAGTTCTGAAAGTGTAATGATCTGCATTCTTATTCTAACATAACATTAAAATGTCTTTGTATTAAGAACTGTATATTTTATGGAATTTGAATAGTATTAGTGTCATATACGTACTAGATTTCAATATAATAATATGAAAAGTGCACATGTAATTTTACTTTTGTATCACATTAATACTAAGCTACATGATGGCAATATTAAACTAATGTGACAAAATGATGCCAGTGTAAGACGTAAAACTGCTAATATCACAGCAAGTTATTAATGTCTTGCAATGGACTCTGAAGAACAGTGTGATTAAACTTTCTCAATCTTTTTCAGCCTCAGTTGGAACTCCAGTGACAAAAGAGGATAAATTACCTTGGCAAATGTTCTTGCCAGGCTATAACAAGTTTGGCCTTCTCATTATGGCTCTAGGACTCTTTAGAGAAGTCAGATTCTTTCCAGGAAAAGAAAATCTATGGCTAAATTAACGGACCTGCCTTTAGCCTTGGTTTGGGCAACAATTAACTGCTTTATTTCTGAAGTCTTCAACTCGGGTGTCTACACACTGATAACAAAGTCCTGTCCTGTTTGCTATCACTCTTATCATGATTCCCTGTTGTTAACCACCCAAATCTTCTAATTCAAACCTTTCTCTCTTTCCTCCCAAGCTGACACCTCCCTCCTGAGTCATTTCTGTCCCTTGGAAGCCTAAATCACCCCATCTATCCTTTACCATCACTCTGGATTCCTTGTCTTCTTGATTTACCATGAAATCTGTCCAGCATCCTCCTGTATTTTGATTTCTCTTGTCCTATGTCAGGGACATGAACTACTGTTGGAGAAATCAGATCAAAGCATAGACTAGTGTCTCATACATCAGTGGTTTTCAAACTCATCTGGGCTCTAGAATAGCTCTACAGTTCTATGAGTTCCCGTTCAGCCCCTCTCCTGATGCTTGTAATGGGTGGTTTGTTCTAACCTTCCCTCTTCTCTTCAAACTCCTCATATCATAGTTTTTCCCCTTGTTTTCCCTCCCTCAATTACAAAGTTCCTTCACTTTGCTGAATTAAAAACTAAAAACTGGGGTCTTCCATGGTGGTCCAGTGGTTAAGTCTCTGTGCTTCTGCTGCAGAGGGCATGAGTTCAATCCCTGGCTGGGGAACTAACATCCCAAACTTCTCATGGTGTGACCACACACACACAAGCCCTACAAACTTAACTTCATTGGTCTCCAACTTTTCTTTCTTCCTTCCCTCCTGTTTCCATGGAAGCATTGCCCTTCACTCAGTCCAATTCTAATCCCTCCACTTGTGCCCTTGATCTTGAGGTCTGGTCCCTTTTCAGGAGACACTTTGTTCTATCAGGCTTCTTTTATCCTCTATCAGTAACTTCTTGTTTCTGACTCAGTTTATCAACATGTCAAGTCTATCCTGTACTAAACAACAATCCTGATTTGATCCCACATTCTTTTCATCTCTCTTTTACTGTTGGAGTATACTTGCTTTCCTCCTTTAGTTTCCCTCTCTTTCATCCCTCCATCCATTGTCATCTTTAATTTTCTCTCACTCCCTCACTCCTTTAGCTTTGATCTCAAATAATGTCCATGCTGTTACATTCAATGCATTATTTTGTGCCCTTAGCTTACAAGAACTTTTTTCTGTACTCAACATCAGCGATCACTTTCTTCACCTTGAAATTTCCTCCCCTCTTGGTTCCTAAGTCTCCCTCTCTCACTTTCTCCTGGGCTTCTCCCATCTCTTCATCCATCCTTTCTTGGATCCTTGCACAGGCTTCTCTGCTCACTCACGCCTTACATATTGGTGTTCCCAGCCTATGTATCTCTTCTCATCATCTACATTTACCTTGAAAGACATAGTCAAATCACTAGTTTCAATAATCATTATTATCCTGTAGACTCCTAAATTTGTCATCCCAGATTCTTTGCTGAGCTCCATAACTATACATCCAAATGCAATGAAACATCTTCACTTGGATTTTCCACAGAGCCTTCAATCTCAATATAAGCAAAAGCATAGCTCTCAATTTCTACTCCCCCGACTATGTTTCCAAGTGTTATCTATCCATACGTTCAAGTGAGAAATGTTTCCTATACTCCAGGAGCTTCTCTGTGCCCCACAACAAGTCATCAGGTTCTTTATACCCTCCTTATCTGTATTTTCTTTCCATGTCTACCACTATTCCCTTAGGTCAGGTCCTGATCAGTTCTGACCTGGATTATAGCCAAAGCCTTTTTTGGGATTAATTTATTTATTTTAATTGGAGGCTAATTACTTTACAATATTGAAGCGGTTTTTGCCATACATTGACATGAATTAGCCATGGGTGTACATGTGTTCCCCGTCCTGAACCCCCCTCCCACCTCCCTCTGGATTATACCCAAAGCCTTTTAACCAGCCTCCCCTCTCTAGTCTTTTTTTGTCCCTTGAATTTACCATATGCACTGTTGAATGTATGCCCTTACAGAGCTGATGACAAATCTGATCATATATGACTCACCCTCTTTAATCCTTCAAAAGCTTCTAGAAGCTTTCAAGAGATAGTTTAAACTCATTTTACTGGCCTTTCACTGACCTCTATTTATATTCCAGTAATGGGTGTCTTCTTGGAGGAGCTATCTGTAAGTATTTGGTAGTATCTTCTGATTATGAGGACCTGAGATTCACTCCACTTACCTCTAAGAAATGAGGGTCTTATAAGCATTGTTTACTGGTGGCATTGGATTAGACATGTAAAGTGTTTATGTGTGTGTGTGTTTATGTGTGTGTGTGTGTTTATGTGTGTGTGTGTGTTTATGTGTGTGTGTGTGTTTGTGTGTGTTTATGTGTGTGTGTGTGTGTGTGTGTGTGTTTATGTGTGTGTGTGTGTGTATTTGGGCACATGTGTGTTTGTGCACATCCCCACCCTCCTCTCCAACCAGTTGGCTTCCTCAAAACTTTGTAACTTCATTTTTCAGTTGGGATTATAACACTTGCCCTGGCCCTGAGTTTTCTCACCCATTTTTTCTCTCAGCCTCTTGGCTAACTAGCCCAGGTCTTTGGTTGCCGACTTCATAATTCCCTGGTAGCCCTACTTGGATGGCCTAATTTATCTCTTCAAAAGCAGGTCACATGAGTAATAAAACATTGGCTATTTGACTGATGCTTCACCTGGATCAACTGCCTACCACCCCTTATCTGGTCGGCTATGACAAGGAGGCAACAATCATATGGAGGAATTTGTATGCTATTAATATTAATGATCATAACTAATATTTATAGAACCCTTAAGTACTAGATATTGCCTGTAAATGTTTTATACGCTTTACTATCCATTCAAAACAACCCTAAGAAGTAGGTTCTACTATTACCATCAGCATATTACTGTTGGAGAAAATAAATCGGAGAGAGTAAAGTGACTTGCCTATGGTCTTACAGCTGCTACAAGGCACAGTCAGGGTGACCCTCAGGGAGTCGGGTTCCAGACTCTCTGTGCCTTTTCCTGCCAGCTTATACAGTCAGGATGTAGTGGAGGGGTGGGGGAAAAGGTGTCCAGACAATCATGGGCACCTCTTGTTCCCCAACACATCATGCTGGTTCCCATCTTTATACTTTTACATATGGCCAGTCTCTCTGCTTGGAATTCCTTTCTCTGTCTCCAGGTGAATCAACATTTGGGGATGAATGAACAAATGCCTTAGGTGCATAGCCTTGCGCTCATCACTTCCACTCTCTGGGTCTCAGGTTCCTCATCTGTAAAATGAAATGGTTGAATTGGATCCTTCAAATTCTACAACTGTGTAACTGTAACGAAAGAACAAAGGCAGCTCAGAAATCAAAGGTGACTACAGTATCATTTTGATATTCCTGTCATCTTACAGCCGTCAGATTCTCTGTTGTTACACTTAAAGGAGATGTGAACATTTTAGTGAATCTGTAAATGTTTAATGATACGGATTGCTCCTCAAGTACAATAACTGAGCAAGTGGCAACTACTTTCTCAAATGATGGTACAGTGAGTGGGTGCTGATCCCCTTTTTATAGAAGATTTCAAGTTTATCTCTCAGCCTGAAGCATCTCCTTTTAACTCTGTAACTTCAGAATTCTGATGAGGCCAAATAGCAACACTATTGAATCAAGACGTGTATTTTCTTTGTTGGATCAAATCACTCAAGGCTGCCAACAAGTATTGATTATGGCATGTGGAAAGCCAACTTTTACATGAAACCAAGCGAAAATGTATAGGGGCTAAGGCCTTAACTGGGAATTCTCTTTTGTGGCTTTTCTTTTAGTGTATTATTTGTCAGATTTTTATAAGAGCATTATTGCTTTAAGAAAAAAAAATTAAACCCTGAGAAATTACTCTCAGTCTAACGAGTTCTTTTCACTGACTTCAGACATCATTAGGGGAGGCTATAGCCTAGGGCTGTGCATGAACTTTTTCTTCTAACTGTACACTTTATGTATAATTTAGCTTTCTTGCCTAAATTATTCAAGCAAATAGTGAGTGAAAATAATGGAGTTCACTGAAACCTTCCAGAGTATTAAAATAAAACAGTTTTTTACGCTGGTTTGAATTTTTAAGCTTTTTAATCATGGATTTCAAATAGCATACACATGTCTGGCTGTTCTTGAATTGTCTCCTACATCTTTTGCAGAAGGAGAGGAGAAAGGAAACTAAGTTTAGTAAATAATCCATTAATTAATCACTGGTGCTGATAGCAGCTCAAAGGTAGAGTAACAGTATTTGGAAACAGCCTGTCGAGTGGCCAAGGGTATGATTGGCACGTATTTTAAAAAGTAGATACCTCTTTTCCCCATTTCTTATGATCAGAGCAGGGCTGAAATTGAGTGGTATGTTTGAAAAGAGGAGCTAATATGCTTAGTTTAAATAGGAAACTACAGTAGCAGGATTTGTACTCAAATCACCCCCAATATATTTCTTTAAAGAACCAAACACATGTTCTAAATAATAATATTTCATCTTGGATGTGAGTGGTCTGGAAACTTTATTTTTATCCCAGATAACTCTGGAGTAAATTATTGGAAGAATATGATTTTCTGGCATATTTATATAGTTCCCCAAACTAGGAATGTAGCCCAAGGTTAAGAATTCAATCAAGATATTTTAGAATTCCTCTTGTGTCAGTCAGAGATCAGAAGCAGCATCTCCTTCCATAGACTAAAAGGAAGCAGTTATCATAGCACATAGTCTTTGATAACAACAAAGGCAATAATAGTGAATGGGGTTGTGGAGGGAGGTCACCAGTGCTCAGCCAAGGGCTTCAGATGTTAGATTCTGAATAGGCGAACAGAAGCTTCTGAGTAATATATGGAAAGGGGCAATGGCTAAAGCTCTTTGTAGAGGAACAACAATGACCTAGAATAATAGACCTGTAAGTTTAATTTATTGACCTGATTAATAAAGAATCATCACAAAATCAATTTTTCAACAGAGACTGGGACAGAGTATTAGGGAGTAAGCACTCTGATATTATAAAAACTATTGAAGTCTCCTCCTCCTATACAGTAAACTGGTGGAAATTAGAACATGAAGTCTATATTTATTTTAATAATATGTTCAATTCTCTCCAAAATGACAATTTAAGCAAATATCTGGAAAAAAATTGTATTTAGAAATCCTATGATTTTAAGCATTGAGCAAAAAGTTATGCTAGGTTCAAATCCTAGCTCTGCCATTGAGGAATATAGGCAAGTTACTTTACCTTCCCAGGGACTAGATTCCTGATGTGTAATGTGAGGGAGCTGGGCATCTTTAAGGCCTGAAATTATTTGGCTATTCTTATGGAAATTTCCCTTAATACATGTGTTTGCATAAGGAACAAGTTACCTATGTCTCTAAGACTCATTTCCTTACCTAAAAAGTGAAATAGATGATAACACTCTAAGGACCTAAGGTTGTTAACAAGTATTGAATTAAAAAACCCTGTGAGACTGTCATACAGAGTGAAGTTAAGTTAGAAAGAGTAAAACAAATTCTGGCTAGATGACCTTAGATAAATCCTTTCACATCTCTAAGCCAACATCCTTATTCAGGCAAAAGAGTGGCTCATGTAGTCATCGTGATTAGTTGAATGTGACTCCCTCCTCTCCCCTGCCTGGTCCTCAGATTCCTAACCCTCTAGTCTTTTCCATTCCTTCTTTTGATGAAGTTTCTCTAATCCATTCTTTGATTGTTCTTTTGGTCTCCATTCCACTCCCAAGTCCTTGGCTCACACTTAGATTTGAAAAGTAGCCTTCCATCTTACAGTGAATAAAATACACTTCTCTTAACCAAGTCTCTTCTCCTGGCTTTCCGTTCATAGCAAATGCAGCCTCTTGCACCCATTTGCTGAAGTCAAAAATCTAGGCGTCATCTCTCTTTCTCTTTATTACAATTCTAGTCCATCAGTGGATCCTATTGAGTCTAAATCCAAAATATAGCCTGAATCCCAGACCACCCTCTCTTCTAGCACCTTACTCCAAGTCCCCCACCTTCTCTCATTTGGTTGACGTTAATAGCTGCCTAACTAGTCTTCCTGATTCCACCTCTGAACACATCCACAAGGTAGCTTGAGTGATCCTCTTAAAAATAACACAAATCATGTCTCTCCTCTGCCAAAAAGCCTCCAACAGCTTCCCCTTGTACTTAGGGAAAAAACAAATCTCCTGGGCTTCTCAGGACTCAGTAGTGGTAAAGAATTCGCCTGCCAATGCAGGAGACATAAGAGACACAGGTTGGATCCCTGAGTCAGGAAGATCCCCTGGAGAAGGAAATGACAACCCACACCAATATTCTTGCCAGGAGAATCCCTTACAGAGAGGGATCTGGTGGGTTACCATGGAATCACAAAAAGTCAGACATGGCTGAGTGTCTGAGTACCAATCTCATACCGTTTGTGATAGACAACAAGATCTTACAGAACGTGGCCTATGATTACTACTCCTGCTTAATCTTATATACCCTCCCTACCACTCATGGCAGGACTTACCGGTGGCTCAGCAGTAGAGAATCCTCCTGCAAAGCGGGAGACACTCGTTCGATCCCCCTAGAGGAGGAAATGGCAACGCACTCCAGTATTCTTGTCTAGAGAATCCCATGGACAGAGGAGCCTGGCAGCCTACAGTCCATAGGGTTGCAAAGAAGCAGGCACAACTGAAGTGACTGACCATGTGACCGCGCACATCACTCATGGCTCTTCTGTTCACCAGCACTGATGATAACAGTCAAAACTAATCTAATAAAGACCAAGGAGGACAAGTCAGATGGAATCAAGATCTACTTGTCCTTTCAGATCTCTGGAAAATTAACTTAAGCAGTGTATCCCACATTCTATGGAAAACAAATGCCCTAGCTAAGATTTCTGTGAAATTACAGAGTCTACCAATTCTCATGTTCACATATTCTTGGTGCCAACCTTCTGCTTCCCCTGAATTTTTTATCTCATTGGGTTTATCGTCCCTTAAATGTTCTCCAAGTCATCCAGACTAGTCTCAGCCTTTTTAATTCTCCTAAAAACATAATAACACAGTCTCTCGTGTATTTTATATTTATTAGACTTCACTGAAGGTTTGAGTCCACAGAAGAGCTTAACATTATAGAAAGCACATCAACCAGAATTGGGGGTTAGACACATCCATTTTTAAGAATTGCTTTTGCCTCCTTGCTCTGATTCATCCTGTTCCAAGCTCTTTTGTTGGGCCTCTTTCAGTACACACCCAACCATAGATGCTTACTGATTTCTTAGAGAATGCCAAGCTATGTTCTTTGTCTCCTTCCAACCCATCATCAGTTCAAATCAGATCAGATCAGTCGCTCAGTCGTGTCTGACTCTTTGCTACCCCATGAATCGCAGCACGCCAGGCCTCCCTGTCCATCACCAACTCCCGGAGTTCACTCAGACTCACGTCCATCGAGTCAGTGATGCCATCCAACCATCTCATCCTCTGTCATCCCCTTCTCCTCCTGCCCCCAACCCCTCCCAGCATCAGAGTCTTTTCCAATGAGTCAACTCTTCACATGAGGTGGCCAAAGTACTGGAGTTTCAGCTTTAGCATCACTTTTCTTTTCATGTGATTTATCCAGAATAATCACTTTTTCAAGTGTTTGTATTTTTACTTCTTCATTTTTCGTGTCTTCTATTTTTGCCTTTAATTGTCATTTTTTGCTATAGCAATAGTGCTTGCCTCCAACCTTCATCCATTACCCTCTAATTTTCTGATTCTAAACTAACACTGGGAAAAATATTTACTAGGTAAATCAGTTCAAAATTTTCTATGATGAATAAATAAGCCACAGAGTGGCCTTAAGAATATCACTGCAACTACTTAGTAAAATCTTTAGAGCCCACTGATTTGCTGATATATGAGACTGTCACAGGATAATAATCACTTCTATATAGTCTTAGAGATACTGAACAGCAGAGAAATAACAGCATAGATTCTGGCATCAAGAGTGGCTGAGTTAGATTCTCAACTCCTCCATTTGCAAGCTGTAGAATCTTTGGCAAGTTGCTTAACATATCTGTGTAATCTTATCTATAAAATGAGGCAGTTAATAGTATCTACCTTAGTAGAGTTACTGATAGGATTAAATACATTAATATATGTAACATGTTAGAACAGTTTCTGAAAAACAAAAGAATAATGTCCAACATTGAGTAAATGCTTTGCAAATATAAGCTATGCTTTTAAAAATTAAGCTATAATTAACATTTAGCATTGTATTAGCTTCAGATATGCAACATAGTCTGATTCAATATTTGTATACACTACAAAATGATCACCACTATAAGTCTAATTACCATATGTCACCATACAAAGTTACAAAATCTTTCTTCTTATTATGAGAATTTTTAAGATTTACTCTCTTAGCAACTTTCAAATGAGCAATACAAGATTATTGACTATAGTCACTATGTGGAAACAACTTGTGTCCATTCATGGATGAATGGATAAATAAAGTGGGATACACAAACACATGCACACACACACACACATACACACACAGTGCAATTCTATTTAGACATGAAAAAGGATTAAAATCTTGCCATTGACAACAACAAGGATGGACCTTGAGGGTATTATGCTAAGTGAAATAAGTTAGACAGAGAAAGACAAATACATATGATATCACTTATATGTGAAATCTAAAAACCAAAGCAGGACTCATAGATTAGAGACACCAGATTGGTGGTTGCCAAAGCAGAGGGTGTTAGGGGGTTGGCAGCATGAGTAAAAGGGGTCAAGAGACAAACTATATGTTTATATCAGTTATTGCTGTGAAGCACAAGCCCAACTTCTTAGGAAAAAAAGGCATTATGTTTGGTCATCCCATTCCATTCCTAGTGGAGATGCTACAAGGCCTTATTCAATCAAACACTCGGGAGGTAGATGAAGAGATGTGAGAACTGATTTTAGTTCTTCTTATTTGACACTCTTTCTACTTTCAGTGGTCATGTATGGATGTGAAGGTTGGACTGTGAAGAAAGCTGAGTGCCAAAGAATTGATGAGTTTGAACTGTGGTGTTGGAGAAGACTCTTGAGAGTCCCCTGGACTGCAAGGAGATCCAACCAGTCCATTCCAAAAGAGATCAGCCCTGGGATTTCTTTGAAACTCCAATACTTTGGCCACCTCATGCGAAGAGTTGACTCATTGGAAAAGACTCTGATGCTGGGAGGGACTGGGGGCAGGAGGAGAAGGGGACGACAGAGGATGAGATGGCTGGATAGCATCACCAACTCGATGGACATGAGTTTGGGTGAACTCCAGGAGTTGGTGATGGACAGGGAAGCCTGGCGTGCTGCAATTCATGGCGTCGCAAAGAGTCGGACACGACTGAGCGACTGAACTGAACTGAAGTGAACTACTTTCAGACTTAGCTTCCAACTTCCTGTATCTTTTATGCTAGTTTCCCCATTCCTTCCCTTCATCTCTGCCCATCCTATCCCCGACCCACACAGTTATTCACCTCCATCTTTACTCTAGATCACCCTGGAATAAGGTCCTTCCTGGAATCCACATGACAGCTTTCCATCTTTACTTTTTCCTCTAAGGTTCTTTCCAACTTCCTCACGTTAATCAACCCCTGACTGTCCCTGGAAAAGCCTCTTCGGAGGGAAAAGCTGTTTCTTCTCTTTCTTCAGGCACCCAGGAATTACGATGCACTAAAATGGCAACCCACTCCAGTGTTCTTGCCTGGAGAATCCCAGGGACGGAGAGCCTGGTGGGCTGCCATCTATGGGGTCGCACAGAGTCGGATACGACTGAAGCGACTTAGCAGCAGCAGCAGCAGCTCCCAGCCCATTGGACTTTCACTGTCCCTCAGCAAACCTCCCTCTTGAAAGTCTGTGTGATCGTTTTTTTAATTTTTCCCCAATATTACATATCCTTTCCTACACTTGCAGTTCATTCATTCTTTAAACAGGTATTTATTAAATACCTACTCCACACCAGGGGCTTAGATTTCAACAGCAAGTGTGCAGCCTTCTTTCCTAGTTCATCTGTTTTCATCCCCACGACTTCAGCATCCTAGTGCGATGTTCTAAAAAGCACTTCCACCCCCTCCATTCTATCAGTTATTTCTCTATTTTGGAAGCGGGCAGGCTATCATGACAGTCTCATCAACCCTCAGAAATGTCCCAAAGGAATGAAGCAACAGCCTTCTTTCCTTTTTTTCTCTTTCTCTCTCAATTGCACCTGCACTTCTATCTCATCTTCATCCTTAAGTTTTCTTTATCCCCTTTCTTATTCTCTTATCTGTCTTCTTACTCTGCTTGGACCCAGTGGTCAACTCTTCTCTTACTGACCTACATACTCATCTTTATGTTTGCTATTGTACCCAGAGCAAGGTCTTCCATTTAACAGGTTCTTAGTGAATATTTGTTTAATTGAATTAAATTAAATGAAGTTGGGGAAAGAAATCCAATAAAAGGCACTGTAAGCAGAATACTGAGTATAAAACACAGCCCCTAACAGTTCTTTATTGTGCTGTCTAGGCTATGCCTAGAGTACTTTCTTTATTTTGCCCATTTAACACATTAAGTGAAGAGAAATTTGCTCAGTCGTGTCTGACTCTTTGCAACCCCATGGACTATACAGTCCGTGGAACTCTCTAGGCCAGAATACTGGAGTGGGTAGCCTTCCCCTCCTCCAGGGGATCTTCCCAACCCAGGGATCAAATCCAGGTCTCCTGCATTGCAGGTGGATCCTTTACCAGCTGAGCCACAAGGGAAGCCCAAGTATACTGGAGTGGGTAGCCTATCCCTTCTCCAGGGGATCTTCCCAACCCAGAAATCGAACCAGGGTCTCCTGCATTGCAGGTGGATTCTTTACCAACTGAGCTATCAGGGAAGCCCATATTAACAGATGCATTAATCACCTCTGGGGTGATTAAAAGTCTACATTAAATACTTCGGATTGCTTTCACTTTCCTTTCTCTCTCTCTTTCTATATCTCATATCTCTGTATCTCTCTTACACATAAGAATCAGAAACTTCTGCATGCTGCTTTCTTGTCACTTAATAGTTTTATATCACAAGCACTATACCAAGTCATTTAATATTCTTCAACAATTTGGTTTTAAAGATCATATAGAGTTTCTACCTTAAGAACATACACAAAATTATGTTGCCAATTTTCGTTTAAAAAATCATACATATTATTTTCAGTTTCTCAGTGAACACACTTGGACAAAATGTGGTGTGAGGGGGCCTAACCATTTGATCATTTACATAGACTATCATATACAAATACTGCGTGAGAGGACATAATATTTTTATTGTTATTGATACATGTGGAAAAATACTCTTCATGACTCCAAAAAGCAACCTGTAAGAACAACGATTTTACCGCCTCTTTTTCAATGCTGGTTATTATCTGTCTTTCTTTAATTGCTGATTTATTCCCTCAAAGCAATTTGTCACATGGGCTATTTCTAAAGTCACATCTTTGTTGAGATAAAGTTCATATACAAAATAAATACACAGTTTGAGAACTATCACCATTGTCTAATTTCAGAACGTTTTCATCACCCCCAGAAGTAAACCCTGTTCCCACTGAGTTACTCCCTATACCCTATTCTCTCTTTCCTCTGGCAACCATTAAACTACTTTCTATTTCTATAGATTTACCTATTTCATACAAATGGAATCATACAATATTTATTCTTTTGCCTGGCTTCTTTCACTTAACATAATATGTTCAAGGTTCATCCAGGCTGTTACATCTTTAAGTATTTCATTTCTTTTTATTATCAAATGATATTTCATTGTATGGACATACCACATTTTTTTAAATTCATTCATCATTGGATGGACTTTTGGGTTGTTTGCATTTTGGGTTATTATGAATAATGCTACTATGAACAGTTTTGCACAGGATTTTGTGTGGGCATATGTTTTCAATTATTTTGCATGTATACTCAGGAGAGGAATTGCTGGGTCACATAGTAACTATGTTTAAATTCTTGATGAGCTGCCAAATGTGTTTCCAAAGTGACTGCACCACTATACATTCTCCCCAGCAGTGTTTTAATTTATTCAAATCCTCATCAATTCTTTTTATTGTTCATCTTTATATAATATTATATTTTTTACTCTATAAACATCCATGGTAAGAAGTTGTATCTCATGGTGTTTTGATTTGCATTTCCCTAATGAATAATGGTGAATATCTTTCATGTGTTTATTGCCCATTTGTATACATTCTTTGAGAAAGATTTATTTAAATCTTTTGCCCATTTTTAAATTGGGTTGTGTGTTTTTACTGTTGTATAAATCCTTTATACATTCTTGATGTGAGTCTCTGATCAGACATATGATTTGCAAACATTTTCCTCCCAGTCTGTGGATTATCTTCTCAATTTATAATTGTGTTTTTAAAGCATAAAATTTTAAAGTTTTTATTAAATCTAATTTATTTGTACTTTTCTCTTGTATTCTTTTGCTTCTGGTGACATATTTTAAAAACTATTGTTTAATCTAAGGTCATGAAGATATACACCTATGTTTTCTTCTAAGACTCTTACAGCTTTATGTCTTATATTTGTGTTTGTGAATTATTTTTTAGGAAAAGCCTGTTTAAATTTTAATTAAAATATAATTTACATCCATAAAATGCACACAAGTATTCAAGTTGATAAATTTTCATAAATGGAACATTCCAATGTAACTAGCATCCAAATCAAGAAACATTGCATCATCAGTACCACAGAATTTGTTCTCGCTTACAGTCACCATTCACACCACTTACACTTTCCAAGGATATCCTTACTTTTAAAAGTATAACTTGGTTTTCCATATTTTTGTACTGTGTATATATGTAATCATATTGTACATTCTCACTATCATCAATTTTCTGTGGCTTTGGGCAGGAGGAGAAGGGGACGACAGAGGATGAGATGGCTGGATGGCATCACCGACTCAACGGATATGAGTTTGAGTGAACTCTGGGAGTTGGTTATGGACAGGGAGACCTGGCGTGCTGTGATTCATGGGGTCACAAAGAGTCGGGCACAACTGAGCAACTGAACTGAATTGAACTGAAATGTGTTTATGGGATTTATCTACATTATTGTACATGGTTGTGAATTATATTCATTTTCATTGCAATGCAGTATATAATTTTATGGATTTTACCATAAGTTAATTTATCCATTTTGCTGTAGATAAACGGATCTTTATCTACATTTCCAATTTGGGGCTGTTTTGAATAATGACATTCTAGTTTATGTCTTTTGGTGGATATATGTTTGCATTTCTGCTGTATGTATATAATAGGAGCTAAACTGTTGGGTCAGATGGGGTATGAATTATTCAAATTTAGCAGATGCCTCTAAAATTTTCAAAAGAAGTGGTGCACATGTGTGTGTGCAAGCACTCAGTCGTGTCTGACTCTTTGTGACCCCATGGACTGTAGCCAGCCAGGGTCCTCTGTCCACGAAATTTTCCAGGCAAGAATACTGGAGCAGGTTTCCATTTACTACTCCAGGGGATCTTCCCAACCCAGGAATTGCATATCCTGCATTGGTAGGTGGGTTCTTCACTAGCGGAGCCACTGGGGAAGTCTCAGTTGATTTTATAGAGATCAGGATAAGAGATGGTGGCAGATAAATTAGAGTTGCAGCAGTGCAGATGGGGACAAAAGACTCACTTTGGAGGCAGTCAATAGGATTTACTGATGTGGATGTGAGAAAAGAGATAAATAAAGGATTACTCTTAGATCTTTGATCTGAGAAACTAGGTGACTTGTGATGCCATTTACTGAAATGGGGAAGAGGATCTGGTAGGATAAGAATTAATACATGTTGTTTTAGGAGAGTTACATATATAGGTAATCAAGTGTGACTGCTTCAGAGCAAACATGGGAAGAAGAGGCTGGTCATACACTTTGAGAATCATCAAGATACAGACTGGTATTCAAAGCAATGAACTTGGATGAGCTTACTCAAAGAGTCTACAAAAGAAAAATAACAATATTTAGCTATTGGGAAGGGGAAAAAAATTTTGAAAAACATCACTCAGTTTACTATGGTGGAAAAAAGCCAGATGAGGGGTAATTTCATGGGGATAAAGTAAATAATTTAGAAAAGTCCAATCTACAGTATAGAATGGACTTGATTAAATTACTAACAAATCATTAGCTAACATGCTGCAACTACAAATATACAATCATAGGTATAGTTTACACCAGATTAGCTGTTATTAACTCTCCTTCTCTCCTAACCAGGCTATTAACAAAGCATAGCGATCAGAGGTCCTGGGCCTCTGAAGAGGTTAGGATTAGAGTTCCTCTTCTCCCTCTTCTACTTTGCCCAATCCTTTTCAGTTCAAGGAGGTTTTTCAAGTCCAAGTGGGTTCACAGGAAAGGGATCACATCTAAGTATTAGAACTGATATACTACTGGTACAGAGCTCTCCATCCAAGAGCAATTGCTTCCTATTTGGTCTCTAAAACCAAAGATGACACTTTTATCATTTAAAATGTTCCAGCGGTCTCTTTCTCTTGCGTTTCTGTATTGAAATAGACTATAAATCTTTTAGGGTTAACTTGCCATTTGGATTATGCTATCTCAGTACACTTAAACTAATCAGGAGTTTACTTCTTGTCTAATGTTGCTGTAACTTCTGGTCAATTACTTTTTAAATACTTTTTGCTTTATGCTATGTTTACAGCAATGATCATTGTCACCGCTATTTTTTTTAGTGATTTCCATGAATGAATTCTGTAAAGTTTGTATTCTTTGTTATGTGTATCCATTGAATCTCAGCTTGGTCAGCATAGGTCAGTTAATGTTTGGACAAGGATTCTTCAAATGCCTTAAAATAGTGAGTCCTCCAGCCACTGTCAAGGAGCTATGCTGGACACATTGAGGCACATCTTCAATACTTGGGCTGTTGACAACTCTGCCTTAGTCTTCACTTCTTGCTTGTGCAGGCTCAAGGTCAGCCAGAAGTGAAATATTAAGACATCTTCAGATCTTTCCTGGGTATGTGTACAGCCCTTCTCATGCAGGTGACAATCTAGATTCCCAGTAATATGCTGGAATTTTTCAAAATCCTCAACTGACATCTTATCCTCCAGTTTTTATGTCTAAGTTTGTTTTGTCTTTAAGTTTTTTTTTGTCTTTAAGTGTTTAAAATTGTTTTCTCTTAGTGTTACTGCTGTCCCAGGAAATTGTGATATTAAACAATTGATTATTTTTGACAAAATTCACAGAAAAAAGGCTGTTTTCAAAATTCACAGGACAAAACACT
The DNA here is from genome assembly GCF_029407905.1 of Bubalus kerabau. Classification (NCBI taxonomy): domain Eukaryota; kingdom Metazoa; phylum Chordata; class Mammalia; order Artiodactyla; family Bovidae; genus Bubalus; species Bubalus kerabau. Next base: position 67,456,401 of record NC_073634.1, read on the forward strand.
GAGCTGGTTCTAAGTTGGGTTTTTAAGGCTATTGTGGACTTAGGATGGCATTCAGAAAAAAAGTTAATTTTGACATTTTGTTTTACATAAAGAAGCTGTTAAATTTTTATAGCCAACACAGTCTTTTCTAATATGATCTAACAGACAAAAGTTATTTTCTCTCTCATACTCAGATATTTACCTTTCTCTAGGTGTCATATGATATTATATTTATACTCAATTTTTAATCAAATTATCATTTATTTTGTAATATTTTTTCAAATAATCAACTCGTTGAAAACTCTTTTGTGAAAAGAATTCCTTTCTCTACTGATTTGAAATGCTACCTTTTCTTAATATAATTTTTGGACCCTTTATTTCCTTCCAGACAACTGTTTGTCAATTTTTACACTGGTGTAAAATCACTTTATTACTATAAAAATAAAGTACTTTAATATTGTGCAACACAAATGTTCCCCTTCATTACTTTCTGTTTCTATTACTTTCTGTTTTTCAAAATTTCCGGGAGGATTTTTATCCACTGTCATTCCAGATGAACTTTAGATTCATTTTCTCAAAGTCTGTTTCCAAAGTAAAATGAGAACTACAACATGGACTCTTTTTTGTAATTACTTGAAACATATCTGTTAATTTAAGGAAATTAAAATTTTATAATATTGATTCAGTAAATACATGGACATAGTAGTATCACTCCTTTTAGTCACAGTTCTTTTATGACAGTCAATGAAGTTAGGTAGATCTTTTTTCTCTTTCTTGAAATGCCAAATTATCCTGCAAATATATTCCTAGATAGCTTGTGTCTTATTATTATTATTGCAAATATAATCTTTATGCTATATATTTTCTAAGTATTTTTCTATTATAAATGCAATTTTATTTAATATATATTTGAACTTGCTTATTTGTTCTTCGCAGACCCTCCCTTGTTCCTGAACTAATACGAATGCCTCATTTTACCCTGACTAATGGCATTGTCTTTTTATTTGAGTTAGATTTTCTGCATTAAATTAAGAAAAATTCCCTCTAGTCTTAGGAATCTATGATTCTGAATAATTATTAATGAATATTTAATTTTAGCTTTTCAAAATCTGTAAGGATTGTCATATTTTTCTTCTTTGACTTATTATACTAGTACATTGTCTATGAAAGTGAAAGTGAAAGTTGCTCAGTTGTGTCCAGCTCTTTGCAACCCCATGGACTATACAGTCTATGGAATTCTCCAGGCCAGAATATTACAGTGGGCAGCCTTTCCCTTCTCCAGGAGATCTTCCCAACCCAGGGATTGAATCCAGGTCTTCTGCATTGCACATGGATTCTTTACCAGCTGAGCCACAAGGGAAGCCCAAGAATACTAGAGTGGGTAGCCTATCCCTTCTCCAGCAGATCTTCCCAACCCAGGAATCAAACTAGGGTCTCCTGAATTGCAGGTGGATTCTTTACCAACTGAGCTACCAGGGAAATCATTTAATAAGCTCTATTTGTTCATGATGATCGTTCTTTCATACATTACTAGATTCAATTTACTAGTGTTTTAGTTAGAATTATTGCTTCTCATTAATCATGAGTGAGATTGATTTGTGGCTTTTTTTTTTAAATGCCATTTTTGTCAGGTTTTGGTAGTAAGATATTAGCCTTGAAAAATCAACCCACTGGTTTTCTTTCTTTGCTTTAGATGGCTTATACATAATGGGAATTTTCATTAAAACTTTGAAAAATTCCCTTGGAATAATAATCTGAGCTAAAATCTCTCTCAGAAGCAATTCTTTGATAGCATTTTGAACTTATTCCTTATTTATTGCTCTGTTCTGTTTTACTGTTCTTCTTGAGTCAATTTTGGTTGGTTGTATTTTCCAAGGATCAGAAGAATCATAAGATGGTCTCACTCCAGGAATAATGACAACAATTTGCCAATAAAATTCACCTTTATTATAGACTCCAAAACAGCGTGAATCAATAGAGCTCATAAAATATAGATTTAATCACTTTGAATTGGGTGTTGATTAGAATGACAAATTGCTGTGAGGTTGTGCGGTTTCCACTATCTCTGAGTCTGTGTTTCAATGCTCTCCATGGTGGCTTGGTAAAGAGAGCTCACAAAAATGATGGTAGAGCACTTTGTAAATGCACTGAACTAATCAACTGCCTCATACTGAATAACACAGGTGTAACAGAGAGCACAGTGCATTTTCTCAGAAAAAAATGATTGACCTGAGAGACCAGCAAATATAAGTGTGAGGTAAAGAAAACATAGACAAAGAGCCTGGATTAGCTCATGGTATCTTTATCACACTCTTGGCTAGGTCCCAACCTTCCTAGAGCATCACTCAGATGAAATATTCAACGTTCCATTGAGTTTCCGACAAGTACAAATTCTCCATACCCAAGGATGGCTCCAGGCAACAGGGAAACAAATAACAACAATAAACTGTGTTTTCCCACACAGCCTGGACGGTTTGTTACAGCGGGGAAATCACTCTGCTGCCCAGGTTTACCAGAAAGTAACTTCAAGGCTCATATACCTATTCACCTGGGCCATTTGTTTTCCGCAAACCCTTGTCCTATCTCTCCACTTTTCAGCTTCAGTTTTCAGAAGATCCAAAACTTTTACTCTGTTCCAGTCAAGATGTCAAAGTCTCTTGTCTCTCTCTGCTCTTTTTCAGTAGATGAAGAGGGTGGACATAGGGTCATAGACACATGAGTGGACCCAGAGCTGAAAGGCTGAGATTCCAGTTTTGAAAGTGAAAGTATTAGTCGCTCAGTCGTGTGCGACTCTGTGCGACCGCATGGACTGCAGCCCAGCAGGCGCCTCTGTCCATGGGATCCTCCAGGCGAGAATACTGGAGTGGGTTGCCATGCCCTTCTCCAAGGCATCTTCCTGACCTAGGAATAGAACCCAGGTTTCTGGTATTGGAAGCAGATTCTTTACCATCCAAGCTACCGGACAAGCCTGGTGGCTCAGTCTCGGGTCCAAAGTAACCAGATAGGGCAGTTTGCACATGAGGTTTAAACTCTTATGAGCCTCAGTTTCCACATTTGTAAAACTGAGGGGGTCATACTTTATAAGACAACCTTTAAAGTCCTTCCCAGGCTTATAATCTTTGATTCAAGAAAGAAAGGGATCTCTTAGAGTTTCAGTCATGGCCAAATGTAGCATCTACCGTGTGGAGTTCTGGTCTGAAAACTAATGGAAGCCACCTTCAAATTGTGATTATTCTACATCCTTGACTTATACCTTCAAATTGTGATTATTCAACATCTTTTGATGTATACCCCTGCCACCTCCTTCTCTTTGGCTTAAATCTACAGTATAAGCAAGCCACCTGAGTGTGCCAATGAGCACAAACTTGTAAATTTTGAAGTATTCACATAGACTGCCTGGAAGCATTTCTTCCTCTTTAAGAGGCTTGTTGGCTCTGAAAAGCTCAAGGGTTAACAGGGTTAACAAAAGGTGAGTGAATGTTTGACAGACACAGGTGGACTCCTGACAGGGCAGGTGGAAGATCTCTCTGAGGAGGCTGGGAGAGAGAACAATGTGGCTTCTCACAGTCCACCCCCTATCCCACCCCACTGTCCCTCTCTGCCCCAGTGATCTGGGATGGAGTTCATTTTGGGGGCAGGGGAGCTTCTTCTGAATCTTCCTGTCTGCAGTCAATCTGGGAGAAAAAGAAAATCAGGTGAGCTCCCTCTAGCCTCCAGGGCAGAGAAAGGGATGTTAGGAGCAGCCTTCTCCCAGAACTCTCTCCAGAACTACTCTAAGCCCATAACACTGAGTTTCTAATTTTTTTTTTTTTTTCAGTATCTCCTTTAGAAAAAAGTAAAAAAAAAAAAAAAAAAGTCTTAGTCACTCAGTCATGTCCAGCTCTATGCAATTCCATGGACTGTAGCATGCCAGGCTCATCTGTCCATGTAATTTCCTAGGCAAGAATACTGAGGTGGGTTGCAATTCCCTTCTTCAGGGGATCTTCCTGACCCAGAGATCAAACCCTTGCAGGCAGATTCTTTAACATCTGAGCCACCAGGGAAGCCCAATCTCTTTTAAGGGGGACTCAACTTTTCACTTTCATGCATTGGAGAAGGAAATGGCAACCCACTCCAGTGTTCTTGCCTAGAGAATCCCAGGGATGGAGGAGCCTGGTGGGCTGCTGTCTATGGGGTTGCACAGAGTTGGACACGACTGAAGCGACTTAGCAGCAACAGTTAAAAACTCTCACTTGAACTGGAAAAAAGACTATTTTAATCAGACTTTCCAAAGGCAGGTAACATTCATGTTTTCATTCATTCAAACAAATCTTTACTGAAGACCCAGAATCTTCATTGGAAGGACTGATGCCGAAGCTGAAGCTCCAATACTTTGGCCACCTGATGCAAAGACACAACTCACTGGAAAAGACCTTGATGCTAGGAAAGATTGAAGGCAAAAGGAGAAAGGGGGGCAGTAGAGGATGAGATGGTTAGATAGCATCACCGACTCAGTGAACATCCAGGAGATAGTGGAAGACAGAGGGGTCTGCATGCTGCAGTCCACAGCGTAGCAAAGAGTCAGACACAGCTTAGCGACTGAACAACAACAACAACCACACTTGTTACCAGGCACAGTTTTAGGTACTGGGAACATAGAGGCAAGCAGGACAGAAAATATCCCTATGATCATCATACCTATCCTATGATAAGTAAATAAAAATGACTTCAGAGTCTCTAATATGCTACATTGGAAATAAAATCAGGTAATATGGTAGAGAGTAGAGTGAGATCGAGGGCAGGCAAATTAAAAGGAATGGTTGCTCAGAGAAGGCCTCTTTTAATAACAACAGCTGCCATTTTTTGAACACGTACCATATGGTCACATTGTTTATTTCATTTCATATTGACACCAGCCTTCATTAAATAAGGACTGTGGTCTCCATTTACAGATCCAAAAATTGAAGTTTGAGGTCCACAGCTAGTCAGCAGAAGAGCCAGGATTCAAACCCAGGTGTATCCACTTCCAAAGCCCTGTGCCCCTGACACCATGTTAATTTTTCCTACAAGAGGAAGATGCACATGTCACCAGAGCAGCAGTCCTCCACCCATTCGCACATGGGAACCATCTGGGGGTGGGAGTGGGGCTTAGAAAATACCAATACCTGGACTAAAATCCCAACAATTCTTATTTAGCAATTGATCTGGCATACAGGCTGACCATTTTGATATTTGAAGGCTGTCCAGGGGCTAAACTGAGAATGTAGAGGAACTTCCTAAAGATTGTGGATCATTTTATATGATGATCTACACTGAGGCCCCACCAATTAATCATTTTACTCTGAGAAACTAATTCATCTTCTATTTCTGCCTTCTTTCAAGGCCTGCCAGGTATGACCCTGAGGTCCCTGGGGCTGAGTGGCCTTATCTGCTCATCAGGTGCTCAATACTTCCTGTTAGTTAAGTACTGATATTCATCCCATTGTACAGATGAGAAAACCCTGATTCAGATAAGCTAAGTAATTGTCCCAGGGTCATACTGCTTCACCTGTGAACAGCACAGGTGAGATATAAAATCCAGACCTATCTTTCCACCAGCTCTAAATCTCCAGCCTCACCTCCCTCCCTTTAATTTGGTTCCTTGGTTTAAACTCAGAGGTTATAAAGATCTACAGAAACAACCAATTGGAATACACCCTAGGTGCCACACAGTAAGATCATTAAGATCACCACAAAACAGCCCTCTTGGCACTTCCGTAACCCCCCTGCTTACCTTTTTGAAGAATCTCAGCCTTCAACTTTGCTGTAAAGGCTATCCCTCCTCCACAGAATTTCTCTCTCTGCCTTCAGGTTTATAAGATGCAGTTTTCCTTAAACTTTGATCTTAAAAACCACTTCTTCCAAGCCCTTGTTTGCATATAAAAGAATAACCATTTCAAGCCTGTAATTTTCTACAACTCCCCTTCATTCAGATAACAAATAAACATGGCAGAAGTAAACAAAATTTTGAGTCCCCACTGCATGTGGCATGACATTTGACACTTTATGAAGTGTTTTCCATCCACTGCTTCATCTGATGTCTCAAAAAAACTAGAAGTAAGCAGAGCTGATGTTCTTGATCCATGTTTTACAAAGAAGGAAATTGAGGTCCGTAAAGGCCAAGTAATTCATAGAGTCAAGGTTCTAATCCAAGTTTCTATCCCAAGACCATCTCCCGTTCCCCTGTGTAAAGAGCATGAGGGCTCTTTTACTAAGGGGTTTGCATTCTTCTAACTAAAAAAAAAAAACAACAATAACTTCAGCAGCACTTTATACTTCTCAAGATACTTTACTTTATCCTCATGGTAATATTGGAAACCAGGTTGAAGGATGGTCTGCGTTTTCTAATGAGGGCTTTAAAGTTTAGGGCGGTTGGCTCATTTGGCCACAGATCCACCTTCTCAGAAGTCACAGAGATAGGATTTGGTCTTCTGTCTCCAATTTTTGGACTTCCCAGGCAGCACTTGTGGTGAAGAACCCACCTGTCAATGCAGGAGACAAAAGAGACATGGATTTGACCCCTGGGTTATGAAGATCCCCTGGAGAAGGGCATGGCAACCCACTCCAGTATTCTTGCCCAGAGAATCCCATGGACAGAGGAGGCTGGCAGGCTTACAGTCCATAGAGTTGCAAAGAGTTGGGCATGGCTGAAGCGACTTAGCATGCACACACACATGCTCCAACTTCTATGCTAATGCCACAAAAACTAAAGAGTCACAGTGAAGATTATTCATAGGAGTACATTACCCCATAGAAGTAGATAAGTTTGAACTCGTTGCCCTGCACACAAAGTAAATGGATGAATGTGGGAGTTAATATTATGGTTCAGCAAATAATCGCTCCCTCCCAACTCCTCCAGCCCCATTCCCCACTCTGAATTGCCCTGACTTCATGATGGGTGGAGTTCCACTCACTTAACTTTGGGCTTAGCAATATTGCTTACTTGGCCAATGGAATGTTAATAGGTGTGACTGAGCACAGACATGAAATCTGCTTGCACAGTTGGATGCTCTATGTGTGCCTTGGGCAACCACTGGGCCAAGGTAGATCAGGAGTATGTGGTACAGAGCTAGAACTTGGGAGCTTGAAGACAAGCCCATCATAAATCAGATCAATGTGAGTTCAGTCACAGACACAAACATGAGAATAAGTGCTAATCATCGGGTGTCTGTGACTGAAGCGCTTACGACCTTACTAAGCAGAGCATCAAAGCTTGATTATTTCTTCAGAAAAATAAGAATTAGGAAAAACAAAGACAAAAAAACAAACATTTCAAATTCACCCCATTCTGAAGGACAAACTAACCTTGACTTTAAAGCAAACCAGATGAAGTTTCCTGGTACAGGGAGGTTGTTCAGCATGTAATATGGTGTGTTGTGATTCTATGAGTCTTGGCCTACCTTTTTCCTATGTCATTTACTTTAACAATATGGGATAATCTTTCATTGCTAGGCTGTCTTGAGTTGAAAAACATTTTCTAGGATTCCAAATCCCGCAGAGAAAGACCCCAGTGACATGGCCTTTGTCTGCATGGGGAGGAGAGGATCCCTGTGGCTTACAATGCAGTAAGCCTAGTGATTAAGCTTCACCAGGGGAATCACAAGAACTTGGCTTTATGCTTTTGCCCACAGGTAGGAACACCAAGAAAGGCATACGATCAGAAACACAGACTACTGTGCAGCCTCAAGTTTGAGTTATCCAATAAGGGAGTAGACCCAATAACACCTTGAGGGCTCTCCCCACTCCTGTTTCCCAAAACTCCAGAGAGGGGCAGGGAGCCAGTGCTCGACTCTGCAAGTCGAGCCTGAGGCAGTGACTTGGGTGAGGAGCTGCATACTCCATGCAAAAATGAAAGAGGGGGACAATTTAAAATGAGTCGGATTGTTACATTAATTACAGAAGTATAATTATATTAAATCCTATAATTAATTTCATTAAATTGCATAGAACAAAGAAAATTTACTGAAGACTAGAAGCATTGTGTCACCCTTCTGTCAGGTGGTGAGATGGAAACCCCAATATATTGGGAGACAACCTGAAAAGAAATGCCAGTGAGAGAGGGATAGATTTTTCTCGGTTTTGCCCCCAAATATTACCAGCATAGCCAGGGCTGGACAGCACCCTCACCTCCCTTTCCTAGTGACCACCACACCACCAGCCCTCTGTGTCAGGCACTGAGCTAATGCCCTGTGTTTCTATGTCATTGATTCCTATAACAACATGGTGAGTTAGGTAACAATATTATCCCCTTTTACAGAAGAGAAAACTGACGTCTACACAGATTAAGTAATTTCACTGGGGTCAGGCAGTAGCTCAAACAGTCTGATTCCAGATTGTACCTTCCACGACTGGCTTTACCACCGTACACAGGAAACCCTGCGGGTAGAAGGGAGGGATGAGCAGGCTCCAGAAAGCCCAAAGCAGCAGGTGGCTTCTAGGAGCTGAGGACTGTCTTTGGTGTCCTACTGGACTGACTAAACTTCACCCTGGTCCCTGGGAAGAAAGAGAAAATGACATTGTCGTGTATTTCTTATGGGCCAAGTGTTTCCTTTTTTAAAAAATTAATTTATTTTTAATTGAAGGATGTATGTTTTACAGTATTGGTTTCATTTCTACCATACATCAGCATGAATTAGCCATAGGTGTGCACATACCCTCTGTCTCCTGAACCTCCCTCCCAGCTCCCACTCTTTCCAACTCATCCAGGCTCTTACAGAGCTGGGCCAGGCATTTTCTTATAGGCCATTCCATTTTATTCTCATTTCAACTCTGCAAAGTACATATCATTAATGTCGCTTTACAGACAAAGGGATGAAGGCACAAAGATATTAAATATCTAGTCCCAGATCACACAGAGGGAAGGGGCAAGGCTGGGAATTTAACCCTGTTGTCTCTGAGCCCTTGTTCCCACTGCTGCCCACAGCAGTGTGACTCTAGTAAGTAGCAAACCCTGGGAAGGCTTGTATACACTGCTGTACTGAAAATGGATAATCAACAACAGCCTACTCTATAGCACAGGAAACACTGCTCAATATTCTGTAATAACATAAATGGGAAAATAGTTTGGGAAAAAAATAGATACCTGTATATGTATAATTGAATCACTTTGCTGTACACCTGAAACAAGCACAGCATGTTAATCAACTATGCTCCAATATAAAATAAAAAAAATTTTTTTAAGAGAAATGCTAATGAAGGGGAAAAAATTTCATTATTTCTAAGATTTTGCGTTGGAAACTCGGCCGCATCCCTTACCTGGAAACATCTATCCATATAAGTCTCTCTGAAAACTGATGTGCATTTGTCTGGGTGTGTGCAGAGGGGAGTGTGGAGGGCAGGGGCCCTGCCTTAAAGGAGCCCCTCTCTTTTTGAGGATGGGAGTTGGGTGGAGGAGCAGCAGACCTGGGTCTCTGCAACGTGAGGACCCACAGGAGGCAGTGCCTCTGACCAAGAGGGGCTTCTCCAGCAGGCGAGAGAGCTGGTTTTGGAGCTGGACTTGGAAAAATGACTCCAGCTTTAATCCAGAAGCTGGAAGAATGATCCACAGGGCACAGCGCACCTTCCTGATGGTAGGAAAGGTATCAGGAAAGCGTCCAGACAGGGAGAAAAAGAATGAAGAAAGCGGGGACCAATCTTGATAAGAGGTGTGAAATTGCCCATGGAAAACAGCAAGCCATATCTTTAAACAAGGGAATAACATGACAGGATGCCCATTAGAAAGCTCCTCTGGCTACAGCAATGTATCCAACTGCTGGAAGGAAGCCAGGGAGGCAGGAGCAAGCCCCAGTGGAGAGTGATGAGCTGCTTGCCTGACCCAGGGCAGGCTCTGTGGAAACAGAAAGAGCCAGTCTCTCCAGCTGTGTTTCTCCACCTGGTTGTGTGTCCAAATCCCTCAGAGCTTCATCAAAACACAGATGCCTGGCCCCACCCTAGAGGCGCTGAATCATGGTCTCCAGGGCAGGGCCCAGCAAGTTTGTTTTAGAAGCACTGAGGTGATTCTGATGTGTCTCATGATGGTTAAAAAAAAAGGAAGAGCCAATAGGAAATAGCAACCCACTTCAGTATTCCTGCCTGGAAAATCCCATGGACAGGGGTGCCAGGTGGGCTATACAGTCCATGGGGTTGCAAGAGTCAGACACGACTTAGCAACTAAACAACCACCGATAAAATACAGAGAAGGAGTAGATGAGAATGCAGGGGAGGCTGCAGCAGAGAAGGAGGCGGTGGGAAAGATGACACTGAGATTTCTATCTGGGGTTCCTGAGTGAAGGACTGGGATGCTGAGTGAGCTAGAACTCACTACAGGAAGAAAACAAGTTAGGCAGCAGGTGGGAAATTCACCCCTTTCTAAAATCCAGAGATGAGCATGTTAAATCATTAGTGAGAAGGGAGGGTCAGAGCTAGAAACAGAAATATGATTGAAACCAAGAACCGGGGATGTTGGAAAAGATTGCCCCAGAGGTTGTATAGACCAGAGCCAGAAGGCAGGTAACAATGGAAGAAAGAAAGTGGGCAGGCAAGGTAGAGAAGGAATTAGGGAGGGGAGCGCAGCAGGAATCAGCAGCTGAGAAGGCTCCAGGAGGCTGTGCTCTAGAGAGTCTGGAATTTCAAAGAGGTCAAGGGTCAGGACCAAGCAGAGACTTTGGAGTTGTCTCTTAAGAAGCGTCGTCTATGGGGTCGCACAAAGTCGGACACAACTGAAGCGACTTACCAGCAGCAGCAGCAGCTTAAGAAGCATCAATGGAGCAGAAAGTGAAAATGTTAGTCGCTCAGTCGTGTCTGACTTTGAGACCTCATGGTCTGTTTGTAGAATTTCCCAGGCAAGAATACTGGAGTGGGTTGCCATTCCCTACTCCAGGAGATCTTCCTGACCCAGGGATCAAATCCGAGACTCCTGCATTGCAGGCAGATTCTTTACTGTCTGAGCCATCACCCATGTGTCAAAAGCCAATCTGTACCAGAAGACACAGAGCATAAGCAGTGCAGACAAAAGGGAGGTTTTAGCCTCTTGTTTCAAGTCTCAGAGTTGATGTCACCTGTTTCAGGGCTCATGAAAAACCAGAAAGGGTGCGTGTGAATTAAGAAATCTTTACTCTTGCACCAAGGTGCTGGGAGGAGCCTTGTGAGCCAAGGGGATGCCTTTATGTAAGATAATGCCATCCTTCCAGAGCTGATTCAGCCAGAGGACTAAGAAGCAGACATAAAATGTTTGGGGATTGCAGGAAAGGAAAGAGAAGAAAGATGCAATGTGAGAGGATCAGGACAGAAATCTCTGACAGTTTTAATTTTTTTAAATATCTGGTGTGTTAATTGTGAAGTCAATAAAGATGTTATCTCAAACCTACCACTATCAGGAAATATTAAGGTTTACAGGGACTCCTCTGGTGGTCCAGTGGTGAGGAGTCAGCTTTCCAGTTCTGGGGACATGGGTTCAATTCTTGGTCAGGGAACTAAGATTCTGCATATCTCAAAGCATTTCCCGAGCCTGCGTGCTCGGGAGCCCAAGTGTTGCAACTGGAGAGAGGCCCGCTTGCCCCAGTGAAGAGCTCACGTGCCGCAACTAAGACCAAATGCAGCCAAAAATAAAATATATACATAAAAAAAAAGATATGTAAGGCTGACTTCACAGTTCTCACAGGAATCCAACCTTGATGTCAACCTGGTGTGTGTACCAGCATTTTTAAATGCTTTCCCATTGTTTCCTAATAAATGTTAAAAGAAGCTTATATCTCTCAGGAAGATCAACTGCTCCTGTTGGGACTAATTGCAGAGCCCTTGTGTGTGACAAAAAAGATGCTACTAGGGGATAAAGAGAGGGGCTTAATGAACCATAAATGTACGTCATTTATCGAATTAAAAGACTATGACATTTCAGAGTAAATTCCATGGAAAATGAATGCACTGTGTTTCTATGAATCAGCCACTGAGAATATTTCCTTGGAAACCAAGTCCATATTTTCATTAAAAAGGAAAGCGAGAGAGAGAATGCAGAGTGAGGGAGAGAGAGGCTGTGGGATTCAAGTGCACCAGTGAATTAACATCATGTGGTAAAAATGCTGCCTGAGAAATTAAAATGATATTTGAAACATAAATCCCGCGTGCTAACAACTCTCGTTATAAGCACCCGCCAGAGTCAACAGACAGAGTTTGTTTGCAAGAAGGTTGTTTCTGGAGGCCAATTCTTGAGTTTTCAAAAAACATCTGTGCAAATGCAGGGGGAAAAGCCATGGCAATCGAAGCCATCAGCGGTTAGGTGTGTTATAAATACATTATTACTTCATTGTAATGGCACACGGGCCTTGGCGAGACGTGGAATGACCTCACCAGCTGTCAGCCCTTGAGTTACTCTCCTTGAATGAGCATTCAAGATACAGCAGTAACTCTGAGGCAGCACAGCGTAAACACAGAGGTAATCATCAGAGAGGAACCAGGCACAAATTCATCAACATCTCATGAAGAAGCAGGGAGCCTTGGCCAAAATCAGAAAGACTGAGGGATTCTTCTGTCACACAACACCACCGTTCAAGCCAGCCCTGAAGAACATTTTTCATGGAACCTCCGCGCCGGCTCTCCCCTGGGCTTTCTCACTCTGTCTCCCCTCTCAGAAAAGAGGCCTCATGGCCCAAAAGAAGCAAGTCTCCTTCCAAGGAATCTATTCCCGTAGTGGAAACTCGGAAATGCTGGCAGAGGCCGGGTGGCAAGGGTCCGAAAGCAGCTGGGCTGCTGGCAGGGTCTCTCAGCACACACAGAAAACCAAGAACTTTATTTAGGGGTAGACTTCCCTCTGCAAGGCGAAGCGAAGCACTTTGAAGATAAGAAGACTGCCCACAACTAAATGGAAAATGATGGGTGGCCAAGAAGTGTCAGGAGCTACGGAAAAAAAAAACATGAAAAGAAGAGAAGGAGCATTTGCAGGTGGGCTGTCCTCACTTAACTCAAGTTACTGACTGAGCCCCAGGCATCCTGAGAAGTGACTAAAGCAGTTTAGATTTTACCCGGAAACGGTGCATGATATGTGTACAGGCCTGGAAGCCAGGGTGTCTGATGTGGGTTTGGGGTCCTTTCACTGGAGTTTAAGTGTGAGCCTCCCCCTCAGTGTCCTTGGCTGTTCCTTACTGGAAAAGGCGGAGGAGGGGAGACTCATTTCCAGTGAACTTAAACAAGCTACTGGACTGCTTCCATGGATGAGTGCTATTAGTAAACTTCTCAAATCAGGGGATAGTGGGGATGGGGAAGGAAGAGTCAAACAAAGGATTTAATTTTCTTAATGTGAAAGACAACAGAAGCTCCATCTTCATCTTCTGACTGACAGATACTAAGAAATTTCATCACATCTTGTGCCCAAGATTCTAAAGGAAATGAACGACTAGATGGTAAGCCCAATGGGGACAGGGAACGTTAGTTAGGGGTTTTGATCATCAGTATCTCTCCAGTACATACAGGAGACTTCAACTCTTACCGTGTACTCAAATAAGATTTGTTGAATGGATGAATGAATGTATGAATCATCAAAGCAGTCATGAGTGTTCCATGTTTTAGGCCAGCAGTCTTCAACATTTTTTGGCACCAGGGATCAATTTTGTGGAAGACAATTTTTTGACAGACAAGGGCAGAGATTAGATTGAGGATGATTCAAGCACATTACACTTATTGAACTGGACATGGAACAACAGACTGGTTCCAAATAGGAAAAGGAGTGTGTCAAGGTTGTATATTGTCACCGTGCTTATTTAACTTACATGCAGAGTACATCATGAGAAACACTGGGCTGGAAGAAGCACAAGCTGGAATCAAGATTGCCAGGAGAAATATCAATAACCTCAGATATGCAGATGATACCACCCTTACGGCAGAAAGTGAAGAAGAACTAAAGAGCCTTTTGATGAAACTGAAAGAAGAGAGTGAAAAAGTTGGCTTAAAGCTCAACATTCAGAAAACTAAGATCGTGGCATCCGGTCCCATCACTTCATGGCAAATAAATGGAGAAACAGTGGAAACAGTGGCTGACTTTATTTTGGGAGCTCCAAAATCACGGCAGATGGTGATTGCAGCCATGAAATTAAAAGACGCTTACTCCTTGGAAGAAAAGTTATGACCAACCTAGACAGCATATTAAAAAACATAGATATTACTTTGCCAATAAAGGTCTGTCTAGTCAAGGCTATGTTTTTTCCAGTGGTCATGTATGGATGTGAGAATTGGACTATAAAGAAAGCTGAGCGCTGAAGAACTGATGCTTTTGAACTGTGGTGTGGTGTTGGAGAAGACTCTTGAGAGTTCCTTGGACTACAAGGAGATCCAATCAGTCCATCCTAAAGGAAATCAGTCCTGAATGTTCATTGGAAGGACTGATGCTGAAGATGAAACTCCAATACTTTGGCCATCTGATGCAAAGAGCTGCCTCATTTGAAAAGACACTTCCAACAGAGTATGATGCTGGGAAAGATTGAAGGCGGGATAACAGAGGATGAGATGGTTGGATGGCATCACCGACTCAATGGACATGAGTTTGGTAAACTCCGGGAGTTGGTGATGGATAGGGAGGCCTGGCGTTTTGCCATAGGGTCTCAAAGAGTCGGACACAACTGAGGGACTGAACTGAACTGCATTGAACACTTATTGTGCACTTTATTTCTATTATTATTATGTTGTGATATATAGTAAAAGCATATAACTCACCATAATGCAGAATCAGTGGGAGCCCTGAGCTTGCTTTCCTGCAACTAGAAGATCTCATCTGGGGGGTTTGATATGAGTCTGCAAGCAACTGATTTTTTATGGTCTCTGTGCAGTCAAACCTCTCTGCTAATGATAATCTGTATTTGCAGCCACTCTCTAGCACTAACATCACCACCTCAGCTCCACCTCAGATCATCAGGCATTAGATTCTCATAAAGAGTATACAACCTAGATCCCTCATATGCACAATTCACAACAGGGTTTGTGTACCTGTGAGAATTGAATGCCGCTGCTGATCTGATGGGAGGCAGAGCTCAGGTAGTAATGCGAGCAATGGGAGGCAGCTATAAATATAGATGAAGCTTCGCTCACTTGCCTGCCATTCACTTCCTGCTGTGCAGCCCAGTCCCAATAGGCCCAGTCCCCAGTCCCATGGACTGCTATACCAGTCCATGGCCTGGGGTTTGGGGATCCCTGTCTTAGGCCACATACACACCTAGCTTAATATGTCATACTCTTACAACAGAGCTACCACTGGCAATTTCTGTTGGTCTGCTTTAGGTTTAAAGCCTTGTGAAAAACTAAGGCATGATTTTTCAAAGATGAGTGTATTATATTGTAATCTCTTGTTGGGCAATAAAAAAACCATTCCATTCAATGAAAACTTTGTACTAATGATTTGGGAAACTAAATGGTAAGAAACAGTTCCATTTTAAAACTATTTAAGTCATTTATTCATCCATTCACTCATTCAGGAAATACTGACCAATCATAAAACAGTTAACAAAATGGCAGTAGTCAAGTTCATACCTATCAATAGCTATTTTAAATGTAAATGAATTAAATTCTTTAATCAAAAGGCATATTGTGGTTGGACAGAGAAGCAAGACTTAACTATATGGGACTTATAAGAGACTTGCTTCAGCTTTAAGAGAGCACATACACTGAAAGTGAGGAATGGGAAAAGACATTCCGTGCAAATGGAAACCTAAAGAAAGCAGAGGTACCTATACTTACATCAGACAAAATAGACTTTATTCCAAAGACTCTAACAAGAGACAAGGAAGATGTTATATAATGATAAGGGAATTCATCAAGAGGCTATAACATTCGTAAACACTTATGCAATCAACATAGAAGTACAAAAATTTATAAAGCAAATATTAACAAGGAAGGGAGGAATAGACATCAATACAATAATATTAGGGGGCTTTAATATTCCATTTTCAATAATGAACAGACTATCCAGACAGAAAATCATTAGGGATATATTGGACTTCAACTACTTGTGAGATCAGATGGACCTAACAGATACCTATAGAACCTCTATCCAATAGCAGCAGGATGCACTTTCTTCTCAAACATACATGGAACATTTTCCAGGATACCATAAGATAGGTCACAAAGCACGTTTTAAAAACTTTAAGAAGATTGAAATCATACCAAGCATCCTTTCTGACCATAGTGGTATGAAACTAGAAATCAATTACAAGGAGAAAGCTAGAAAATACAAAAATGTGTAGGGATCAAACAACATGCTCCTGAATAACCAATGGGGCAAAGAAGAAATTAAAGGAGAAATTTAAAAATATCTTTAGACAAATGAAAATTGAAACACAACATACCAAAAAGTATGGGATGCAGCAAAACCAGTTCTAATAGGGAATTTTATAGAAATAAATGTCTACATTAAGAAAAAAGAAAGAACTCAAATAGAATACCTGACTTTACATTTCAAAATTAGAAAAAGAAGAAAAACTAAGCCCCCTGATAGCTCAGCTGGTAAAGAATCCACCTGCAATGCAGGAGACCCCAGTTTGATTCCTGGGTCAGGAAGATCTGCTGGAGAAAGGATAGGCTACCCACTCTAGTATTCTTGGGCTTCCCTTATGGCTCAGCTGGTAAAGAATCCTCCAGCAATGCAGGAGACCTGGGTTCAATTCCTGGGTTGGGAAGATCCCCTGGAGAAGGGAAAGGTTACCCACTTCAGTATTCTGGCCTGGAGAATTCCATGGACTGTAGTCCATGGTGTTGCAAAGAGTCAGACACTACTGAGCAACTTTCACTTTGCAAAGTTAGTCAAAGGAAGAAATTAACAAAGATCAGAGTGGAAATAAATAAAATAGAGTCTAAAAAGACAATATAAATGATCAATGAAACTAAAACTTAAGATAAAAAAATACATACAAAACTTTAGCTAGACTTATGAGGAGAAAAAGAGAGAAAATTCAAGTAAATAAAATTAGAAATGAAAGAGGAGATATTACAACTGATCCCACACAAGTGCAAAGAATCCTAAGAGGTTACTGTGAACAATTACTTGTCAACAATTTGCACACTCCAGAAGAAATGGATAGACCCCTAAAACATACACTCTACCAATACTGAATCATAAAGAAATATAAAATCTGAACAAGCCAATTACTAGTTAGGAGATCGACTCTGTAATCAAAAAGCTCCCTATAAAGAGAAACTTGGGACCACATGGCATCAATGGTGAATTCTACCAAACACTTAAAGAAGAATTAACATCAATCATTCCAAAAAATAGAATATAGAACACTTTCAGAGTCATTTTATGAGGCCACCATTACCCTGATACCAAAGTTAGACAAAGACACTAGAGGAAAAGAAAATCACACACCAATTTCCCTGATGAACAGAGATGTAAAAATTCTCAACAAAATATTAGCAAACTGAATTCAACAATACACAAAAGATTCCTACACCATGATCAAGTGAAATTTATTCCCAGAATGCAAATATGCTTCAATATCCATAAATCAATCAATGTGTACACATTAACAAAATGGAGGATAGAATCATGTGATCATCTCTATAGATGCAGGAAAGCATTAAACAAAATTCAATATAGTTTTATGATAAAAACTTTCAACAAACTGGATATAGAAGGAACATAATTCAATATATTAATAATAAAGGCCCACAGCTTTATATATGAAAAGCCCACAGCTAACATCATACTCAACAGTGAAAAGCTAAAAGCTTTCCTTTTAAGATCAGGAACAAGACAAAGAATGCCTACACTTGTCACTGGTATTCATAGTACTGGAAGTCTTAGCCAGACAATTATGAAAGAAAAAGAAATAAAAGGCATTCGAAGTGGAAAGGAAGAAGTAAAACTGTCTCTGTTTGCAGATGACATAATACTGTATGTAGATAATCCTAAAGACTCCATCCAATAGCTATTAAAACTAATAAATGAATTCAGTGAAGTTGCAGGACACAAAATCAATACACAAGAATCAGTTGTCTTTCTTACACTAGCAATAAACTATCAGAAAGAGAAATTAAGGAAGCAGTCCCATTTAAACAGCATTTTAAAAAGATAAAATACTTAGAAGTAAAGGTAACCAATCCGAAAATTGTTCTAGAATTTAAGGCACTGTGTAGAAACATTGCCCTCATGATTATAATTTTGAATTTAAATATTAGTATCTAGAGATACAACAGAGAAGGCAATGGCAACCCAATCCAGTACTCTTGCCTGGAAAATCCCATGGACGGAGGAGCCTGGTAGGCTGCAGTCCATGGGGTCGCTAAGAGTCGGACACGACTGAGCGACTTCACTTTGACTTTTCACTTTCATGCATTGGAGGAGGAAATGGCAACCCACTCCAGTGTTCTTGCCTGGAGAATCCCAGGGACGGCAGGGCCTGGTGGGCTGCCATCTATGGGGTTGCACAGAGTTGGACACGACTGAAGCGACTTAGCAGCAGCAGCAGCAGCAGAGATACAAAGATGGTAGTCATTGTTATCAGTAGTGTTAGCCTTGACAAATATTAATTGCTAAATATCATAACTATGGGGCTTCCCTGGTGGCTCAAAGCAATCCCCTGCAATGCAGGAGGCAGGTTTGATCCCTGGGTTGGAACAATCCCCTGGAGAAGAGAGTGGCTACCCACTTCAGTATTCTTGCCTGGAAAATCTCATGGACAGAGGAGCTTGGCAGATACAGTCCATGGATTTGCAAAGAGTCAGACACAACTGGGTGTCTAAGCACACATGCATGCATTGTAACTATGATGTTAAAGGTTGATGGCCTTTGATTTGGTGCCTTATGGGCTAGAGCTGCTGGCATTCCCATTGGACAATGTACTTTAACATGGAGAATCCAAAGCCAAACAGTTCCCTGGTCCTGGCACAACCACATAGCAGCGGAGGTGTGAGATGAGGGACAGTGGGCTGTGAGACAGCCATGCTGAGAGAAAGGGCAGCAGGACTCTAAATGTTCAGATCATCTCACCAATGAAGGACAATGGTAAAGACATACCTGATAAGCCTGGCATCTCTTGAACAATGTGCTGCCAGGTTTCAGTGGAAAACCGGAATGCTTGTCTCTATGGGGATTAGCCATTGAAAGAATGCCCCTATACAAAAGAATGTGACCTTATCAGTTCAGTTCAGTCGTGTCTGACTCTTTGCGACCCCATGAACCACAGCACGCCAGGCCTCCCTGTTCATCACCAACTCCTGGAGTCTACCCAAGCTCATGTCCATTGAGTCGGTGATGCCATCTAACCATCTCATCCTCTGTCGTCCCCTTCTCCTCCTGCCCTCAATCTTTCCCAGCATCAGGGTCTTTTCAAATGAGTCAGCTCTTTGCATCAGATGGCCAAAGTATTGGAGCTTCAGCTTCAGCATCAGTCCTTCCAATGAACACCCAGGACTGATTTCCTTTAGGATGAACTGGTTGGATCTCCTTGTAGTCCAAGGGACTCTCAAGAGTATTCTCCAACACCACAGTTCAAAAGCATCAATTCTTCAGTGCTCAGCTTTCTTTATACTCCAACTCTCACATCCATACATGACTACTGGAAAAACCATAGCCTTGACTAGACAGGCCTTTGTTGGCAAAGTAATGTCTCTGCTTTTTAATATGCTGTCTAGGTTGGTCATAACTTTCCTTCCAAGGAGCAAGAGTCTTTTAATTTCATGGCTGCAGTCACCATCTGCAGTGATTTTGGAGCCCAGAAAAATAAAGTCAGCCACTGTTTCCACTGTTTCCCCATCTATTTGCCAGGAAGTGACGGGACCAGATGCAATGATCTTAGTTTTCTGAATGTTGAGCTTTAAGCCAACGTTTTCACTCTCCTCTTTCACTTTCATTAAGAGGCTCTTTAGTTCTTCTTCACTTTCTGTCATAAAGGTGGTGCATTGCATACCTGAGGTTATTGATATTTCTCCTGGCAATCTTGATTCCAGCTTGTGCTTCATCCAGCCCAGCGTTTCTTATGATGCACTATGCATATAAGTTAAATAAGCAGGATGACAATATACAGCCTTGATGAACTCCTTTTCCTATTTGGAACCAGTCTGTTGTTCCATGGGCATTTCTAACTGTTGCTTCCTGACCTGCATACAGGTTTCTCAAGAGGCAGGTCAGGTGGTCTGGTATTCCCATCTCTTTCAGACCTTATCATGGTGACTTTAAAAATCTTGGATATTTAAAAAATCCTCCACAGACCTTTACTGGTGATGAGGGGGCCTTTAGTCTTTCAAATCCTATCTGACTTCAAACCTATCCTGTGAAAGGAATAACAAGACAGAGAATTAAGAAATAGAATGATTTTCCTTGCTAGTCACCCAGTCATGTCCAGCTCTTAGCCACTCTATGGACTGCAGCCCACCAGGCCTCTCTGTCCCTCACTATCTCCTGAAGTGTACCCAAGTTCATGTCAATTGCATTGGTGATGCCATCCAGCCATCTCATCGTTTGACACCTGTTCTCCTTCTGCCTTCAATCTTTCCCAGCATCAAGGACTTATCCAATGAGCCAGCTGTTCATATCAGGTGATCAAAGTATTTGTAGACTGAATCTAGAATCTATAGTATTTAGTGTTTATTTCTATTTCTTAAAATAATCTTTTATTTAACTTGAAGTCTTGTGGTGGTGGTTTAGTCATTAAGTTGTGTCTGACTCTTTGTGACCCCATGGGTTGTAGGCCACCAGACTCCTCTGTCCATGGGATTTCACAGGCAAGAATACTGGAGTGGGCTGCCATTTCCTCCTCCACGGGATTTTCCCAACCCAAGGATTGAACCTGGGTCTCCTGCATTGCAGGCAGATTCTTTACCAACTGAGCCATCAGGGAAGCCTTAAAAAACTTAGAAGAGGTCATAAAGCAGATGGTATCCTCTCCACTTTATGGATGAAGTTTCTAAGCAGGAGGAGGTTTGACAGTAAACCTAGACCAGGAACAGAGTATCTGACTCTTCAGTCAGTGTATTAGACATTACCCCTTGGTCCTTGGGCAAAGACTGCTCAGACAGACTCAAAATCCCCACCCCACAAAAGCCTTTTTGGATGCTGCACATCCAAAATGGAAGCTATCAGCCACGTGTGGCCACGAAGCTCTGGAAATGTGATTAGTCCAAATTGTGATGTGTCATAAGTATAAAATATACATCAGGCTTTGAGACTTAGTATCAAAAAATGTAAAATAGCTCATACATTGAAATGATGATATCTTGGATACATTGAATTAAATAAAATATTTTGTTGAAATTAATTTCACTTGTTTCTTTATTGAGTGGCTACTAGATAATTCTGTCACCAATATGGCTCACGTTCTATTTCTAATGGACTGTGCCAGTATAGACCGAGCACCCCATCTCTTCTTCGGAGGGATGAGGTATAAACATTCACCTACTGCAGTGAACCTTTCTCTCCAGGACTCTGTTTATTCTGACGCGGCTGTAAACAATAATATGAAGGCACATTTTCACATGTACCTGTGACTTTGTCTTTGAAAGAAAGAATAGGCAGGGAGTTACGGCACCATTTTAAGAAAATAGATGAAAATTTTGAAAAAAAAAAAAAAAAAACAGACAGCTCCATATGACTTCTCCTTCCTTTTGTGCCTTTATTTTAAGCAATGCAGGGATTCTCATTTCAGTACATTACTAGAATATCTTTTAGAATGTTCTCCATTTAATTTATTTTTCCCCCTAAGCAAGAGTTTGAATCCGTACTGCTTGCTGCTTGGCCATCCTTGACCTTCCCAAGGCAACATCTTGGAAGCCATCCATCACATAGACACACAGAGTTGAGGACAAGCAGGACCACTAGATTTCAGATGTATGTTAAGATCTTACAGATGGATTCCAAGCTCTGGCTTGTAATGGGCAGTGGTCTAACAGGGTATTTACAGCTCAAAGAAAAAAAAAAAAAAAAATGAAAGCAGATTGCTTCCAGAAGCTGTGCATCTGCTGCCTGGTAAGAGTGCTGGTTTGACGCGCTCAGCAAAGTGCATGAAGAACTCTCAAATGTCACAGTGATTTGGTTAATTGGGTAAAGATAAGGGTTTCTGAATAGCAGAGTCAGTTTGCCATTTTGGCCTGGCACCCAGGGACATGTGATTAAAAAAAAAAAAAACCAGCTCGGCTGTCTGGATGCATCTGAACACTCAGTTATTTCATAAAGCCTGCACTGTGTATATGGAATGCACATTTGCTCTTATGAATAACAGTAATTGTTTGGCTTGGCCTGCCTTTGTGTGACCGCCAGCTGGCAATGACTGGAACCATGACACATGACACTCCAGCTGTGTCCACATGTTTCTGCCTCGCACTATCCACTTATATAATTTGCTTTTTTGATCAATAGTTGAGCCATTTAAGGGAACTCATCATATTACACATGCCAGCTACTTCTCCGCAAATACTTCTATTGCAATTTCAAAAGAAGATTTTCATTATTCCTTGCTTATTATAATAATGTTGCGACTTCATTAAACATAGTGCAGTAAAAGATACAGTCCTAATTGAACTTGAGGATTTTTCCCTTGAATACACATAATTACAAGACAATAGCTTAGCATTTAATCAAATGAACTGTTAAAATAGTAACTAATGATGGTCTTACTATGACTGACAGATCTGACCCACTATCTTTAACTTTCCCCCCATTTTATTAAGCTTGCTATATTCATCATTGTACATAATTAGGTTTGTATTGGGGAACTGATAACTACCTGGGTTGTGGGGAAGAATCTTACCTGCTTGCATGTCAAAGTTTCTGTTGTGCTACAATCTATTTTCTTCAGAGAGATTTGGAAGAACCAAGCAGAAATTGAACCTGACCCAAAATATACTTGTATTTTTATTACCTTTTCCTGTGAAACTGAAAACATTCACTTAATCCCTCCTTCCTGATACCAAAGAGTAGGGAACACACGCAGTTCTTTCAGCTCTTGGGAAAATTCTAAATTATGCAACCTTGGTAGCTTATGGCCCAACCAGTGAAACTAAGTCATTGTTGCCTAAAATTCCTCTTTGACTTCTCATCATCAGATTTTCATCTTCAACTTCTCTTCTTAGAGTTTGGGCTTCATCAGTTTGCTGGTTAAATGTGATGAAACATCAGAAAAGCTGACTGAAGAATCACACGTTTGTTGGTAGTCCTTAGAGAGATGGGTGCCATGCAAAAGTGATTCCTGCTGGCTGCTGGAAACCTTCTACTTAAAGAAGAGGGGAATTAATTCCATCCATTCTTTGAGTACTCAAACTCTCCTGGTTCACAGAAGAAGGTGGAACATTAGCAATCCTGGAGGAATTCAATAGACTGGTGCAAAAAAATAAAAAGCTCGGTGAGGAGGGGAGAGGGGCATGGAAAAGTCAAAGATTGATTAAATTAGGTGTCAGGAGACCTGAATTCTAGTTCAGGAACTGCCACTGACTAGTTGTGCTGCCTTGGGCAAACGCATCATAGCCTGATTCTTAAGAGGGAGAGGGGAGGTAGGGGAAAGGAGAGGAAAGAGAGGAGTGGAGGGGAAGAGAGAGAAGACGAAAAGATAAAGAGAAGTTGGAAAACCTTGTCCTTCTTCATAAATAGGGCCATTTGAAGATCCAATGGGATAATAATCATGAAAGGATCTGGAAAGTATAAATAGTCTATCAATTCAAGACTTTAATGTATAAGTATATGGACAAGGAAGTCAAAATTAAGGGATATAGGAATAGACATCATCCAAAGCTGGAGAAAGGTGAGAAGTGTTAGCTGATTGGATATTGTTTTCTGATGGGCATTTGAAGCTAAAAAAACAAGTTGAGAGTTGCTTGAAAAAGCTATTCTCTGCCAACTTCATGTCAACAAACTTGGGAGCTGCAAGCTATCAGAAACCTTATGGCCAACTCTTTTCATTTTACCATCTGGGAAATTGAGTCACAGCAAAGGGAACGAAATTGCCCAAGGCCACACAGCCAGACAGCAGCAGAGCAAGAAAACAGATCTCCTGACACATGCTGATTCCAGCTTTCATTATTGGACCTTGTTAGAAAGCATTCTGTCAGAAGACATGCGACAAGAATTGAGTGGTCCTATGGAAGATAGATCTTTATGTTGCTGTGGGAAAATGGGAAGAGGTAAATGGATCAAGTGCCAGACATTGGAGTATGAGATCACAAGACAATAAAAACCAGGATTAACAACCAGGAAAAAAAGCTCGTCACATCTCTGGATGTGCCCTCTGGAGGGCTTTGATGAGAGGCATGCTGGGACTTAGCAACTGGCTGTTAGAACTGAGAAAGAAGTGGTAAAAGACAGGGCTGCTGTTGGAAGTCTTACCCAATCTGAAAAGTTGGTTTCATAGGCGAGTGGCCACCAGCACAAAGCAGTGTAGTAAACTGTCTCCTACCAGCCACTAGCTAACATCTGGTGGGATTTGGAGCTAGAAGACATGGCACAGAGGCAGCAGGGTCCAGACAGCAGTGATGCCTGAAGTCAGGAAGCCGACAATGTCATGGTTTTGGGTGGTCCATCTGCTTGGAATAAGACCCCAGCCAGCAGCTGGAGTTTCCAGAAGCAGGTTCCAGCTCTTAAGGGAAGAAGCCTACAAGAACTAGAACTGTCTTTGGCATATGCTGGGGACAATAATGAAGAATCATCCCTCTGGGAATCAAGTGAGATGGGGTTCAGGGCAGACTCTAGTCTCAACAGAATCGCTGGAGTACAGACCATGGGAAATGGGCAATCCCATCACAGAGGAAGAAGAGACAGGAGGGCTAAAGTTGTCCCCAGGCCCTCTTCGGACTCCAGATTTAGGACTGAAAACTAGTTCCACTGCTGTAGTTTGAGTCCCCTGAGACACTTCTGCCTTTGGTCAGCCTGGTTGGCTGAAAGAACTGCAGCTTGAAAGTCTATAGTGATTGCCCCTGACACATGAGGAATTGGGGGCCTAATGTAACTATAGGCTTTTTTCTCATTGATGCAAGGACCTAATATTGGAATATTCTCTTATGCTGCAAGTACAATGAAGGCAGAGGCCATATCGATGTATTTGCCATGATATGTTGGGCTCTCTTCATAAGACCAGCCACATAATAACCATTTAATAAATATTTGTGAAAAAATGATTATGTATCCAGATTGTTCCCTTCCTCTCTTGGCCATTCCTACATTGTTTCTTTGATGTTTAGGCCTAACCTAACACTGCTAGTGGGCATCCTGCCCATTTTCTAGAGCAGGCCTCGCCAGGTCTGTAGCCACAGCAGACTCTAAACTGTGGTTACCACAGAGAATCTTTTTAAGGTTTTTTTTAAAGATTCTATTTATGTGGACCATTTTAAAAGTCTTTATTGAATTTACCACAAACCGCCTGTGTTCCGTATTTTGTTGTTTGGCCCTGAGGCATGTGGGGTCCCAGCTCCCTGAGCAGGGATCGAACCCATACCTCCTACACTAGACATGAACTCCCAACCACTGAATTCCAGGGAAGCCCCACAGAGAATTTTAAGTGAAGTGACAATGTAGTTGGGAGAAGAGGCTATAAGTCTTTTCCGTCACCATCTCTTTGTCCTTTTTCTTACTCAGAGTTCACAAAGTTTAAAGGGAACTTCATGAAAGAGTATAAATTTATAAAAAGAACAGCAGAATACCAAATGTTTAAACAAATGCGTAGTCTCTCTATAGTGTGATCAAGAGGGTATTATCAGGAGAAGGAAACAGTTTATATTCAAACAGCACCCAAAATATCAGTCCCTTATTTAATGTGGCTGAATATTTTAGGAAGCAAAAATCATTCATGTATTTACTCATTTATTAAGTCTCTATGCTCCATTTTTCCATTGTAAAATCAGGATAAAAGTAATAACTATCTCCTAGAGTGGTTGTGATGATTAAAAAAACTTATAGATACAAAAGATTAAGAAAAGTTCTTGGCACAAAGTAAGTACTCAGTAAAGGTTAGCGATCATTGTCTTCACCTTTGTCATCCTCCTCATTATCATTTCCATCATCAGCATCACCACTATCACAGAAAAATCACTTGTTCAGAAAAGAACTTTACTAAAGACTGTGCACTCCCTGAGGGCAGGTATGGCACAGTTACCATTGTATGTCTGTCAATTAGAATAGAGTTCAGACAAAGTAGTGCCAACGAGAGTTTGTTGATTGGCAAAGACTGTATGCACGAAGTCCATCTGAGCCTTGATAGATAAAAAAGGAAAAGAAAGGCAGTGCTGATATGGAAAGTCACTGAATAAATAGCAATCAGAGTTAGAAAAAATGAAGGATGGAGATGTTTAAGGAGGGCATCCTGTATGTTCCTGAATATTTCTGTAGCAACATTGGATGATATAAAATATACTTAGTGTCTGGTTAAGGGGAGTTTCGAAAGCCAGGCTAAGATGGCTGGACTTTATTTTAATCAGAGCTCTGATTAATTCCTTCCCACACCAGAGAAACAGTATTTATGGTTAACATTTAACACAAGTGACACTTAAAGTTAACAAATGACAGTCAGTCTATATCTAAGAAATTTTACTAGAGTTCCAGTCGGAGTGAATTTCAGTCACTAATTTCAGCATGGAGCAAACATTTACCTTTAAAATGTTGGTTTTACTTTAAAATTCATTACAATTATTCATTAGAAGAATAGTATGCAAATATTCTGTTAAATTCCATTTGAATGCAGAGTTCCAAACAAAAGCAAGGAGAGATAAGAAAGCCTTCCTCAGCAATCAATGCAAAGAAATAGAGGAAAACAACAGAATGGGAAAGACTAGAGATCTCTTCAAGAAAATTAGAGATACCAAGGGAGCATTTCATGCAAAGATGGGCACAATAAAGGACAGAAATGGTATGGACCTAACAGAAGCAGAAGATATTAAGAAGAGGTGGCAAGAATACACAGAAGAACTATACAAAAATGATCTTCATGACCCAGATAATCACGATGGTGTGATCACTCACCTAGAGCCAGACATCCTGGAATAGGAAGTCAAGTGGGCCTTAGGAAATATCACTATGAACAAAGCTAGTGGAGGTGATGGAATTCCAGTTGAGCTATTCCAAATCCTGAAAGATGATGCTATGAAAGTGCTGCACTCAATATGCCAGCAAATTTGGAAGACTCAGCAGTGGCCACAGGACTGGAAAAGGTCAGTTTTCATTCCAATCCCAAAGAAAGGCAATGCCAAAGAATGCTCAAACTACCACACAATTGTACTCATCTCACATGCTAGTAAAGTAATGCTCAAAATTCTCCAAGCCAGGCTTCAGCAATATGTGAACCGTGAACTTCCAGATGTCCAAGCTGGTTTTAGAAAAGGCAGAGGAACCAGAGATCAAATTGCCAACATCCACTGGATCATGGAAAAAGCAAGAGAGCTCCAGAAAAACATCTATTTCTGCTTTATTGACTATGCCTAAGCCATTGACTGTGTGGATCACAATAAACTGTGGAAAATTCTGAAAGAGCTGGGAATACCAGACCACCTGACCTGCCTCTTGAGAAACCTATATGCAGGTCAGGAAGCAACAGTTAGAACTGGACATGGAACAACAGACTAGTTCCAAATAGGAAAAGGAGTACGTCAAGGCTGTGTATTGTCACTCTGCTTATTTCACTTATATGCAGAGTACATCATGAGAAACGCTGGGCTGGATGAAGCACAAGCTGGAATCAAGATTGCCAGAAGAAATATCAATAACCTCAGATATGCAGATGATACCACCCTTATGGCAGAAAGTGAAGAAGAACTAAAGAGCCTCTTGATGAAAGTGAAAGTGGAGAGTGAAAAAGTTGGCTTAAAGCTCAACATTCAGGAAACTGAGATCATGGCATCCGGTCCCACAACTTTCTGGCAAATAGATGGGGAAGCAGTGGAAACTGTGGCTGACTTTATTTTGGGGGCTCCAAAATCACTGCAGATGGTGACTGCAGCCATGAAATTAAAAGACGCTTGCTCCTTGGAAGGAAAGTTATGACCAACCTAGATAGCATATTAAAAAGTAGAGATATTACTTTGCCAACAAATGTCTGTCTAGTCAAGGCTATGATTTTTCCAGTAGTCATGTACAGATGTGAGAGTTGGAGTATAAAGAAAGCTGAGCACTGAAGAATTGATGCTTTTGAACTGTGGTAATTGGAGAAGACTCTTGAGAGTCCCTTGGACTGCGGGGAGATCCAACTAGTCCATCCTAAAGGACATCAGTCCTGGGTGTTCATTGGAAGGACTGATGCTGAAGCTGAAACTCCAATATTTTGGCCACCTGATGCGAAGAGCTGATTCATTTGAAAAGACCCTGATGTTGGGAGGAATTGAAGGAAGGAGGAGAAGGGGATGACAGAGGATGAGATGGTTGGATGGCATCATCAACTCAATAGACATGAGTTTGGGTGAACTCCGGGAGTTGGTGATGGACAGGGAGGCCTGGCATGCTGTGGTTCATGGGGTCACAAAGAGTCAGACACGACTGAGCAACTGAGCTAAAACTGATACTGATTCTATTAAAAGTTCATAAACTAAGGGCTTCCAGCTATTGCTTAGGATGTAAGAAACAGGAAAGGTTGTTGCTCCTACTACAATAACAAGGAAGATGAATAATTTACAAAATCATAACCTTTTTGAGTCTATGAGAGAGCTGAGGTTGCAGGACATAGAACTGATGAAAGACAGAGGCTTCCAAAGAGAAAGGAAGATACAGGCACTGGCTAACCTATGCAGAACACAGCAGGGAAACAGGGCAGTCACACAGTGGGTAATAAAGTTGAGCCAGTACAGTATTTTTAAGGAATTGATAAAGGCTGAGTGGGGGCTATTGTGAGGAACATAGAATCACCTTGAAAATTACCAGGGTAATTCACACTCCATCGTGGGCTCCTCTCCATCAGTTTTGCACAGGAACTTACCCAGGTGCTCAGGAGAGTATATTAAGTATACTCATTGAGTATATGCCCTGTGAAGTACATTACATTCTTCTCACTTATTTTATACGTAGTAGCTTGTTGTTATTGTTCAGTCACCCAGTCATATCAGACTCTTTGTGACTCCAAGGACTGCAGCATGCCAGGTTTCCTTGTCCTTCACCATCTCCTGGAACTTTCTCAAATTCATGTCCATTGAGTCTATGCCATCCAACCATCTCGTCTTTTGTCATCCCCTTCTCCTCCTACCTTAATCTTTCCCAACATCAGGGTCTTTTCTAATGTGTTGGCTCTTTGCCTGAGGTGGCCAAAGTAATGGAGCTTCAGCTTCAGCATCAGTCCTTCCAATGAATATTCAGCATTGATTTCTTTTAGGATTGACTGGTTTGATCTCCCCGCAGTCCAATGGACTCTCAAGAGTCTTCTCCAACACCACAGTTAGAAAGCATCAATTCTTCAGCACTCAGCTTTCTTTATAGTAGTTTGTACCTCTTAATGTCTTTCACTTATTTTGCCCCTCCTCCCACGCCATCCCCTCTGGCAAACATTAGTTTGTTCTTTGTATCTGTGAGTCTGTTTCAATTCTCTCCAACTTTCTGTTAGCCTTCTTGTTGAACTTATTATGCTGCTGTTGCTGCTAAGTCGCTTCAGTTGTGTCCGACTCTGTGCAACCCCACAGACGGCAGCCAACCAGGCTCCACCATACCTGGGATTCTCCAGGCAAGAACGCTGGAGTGAGTTGCCAGTTCCTTCTCCAATGCATGAAAGTGAAGAGTGAAAGTGAAGTCGCTCAGTCGTGTCTGACTCTTAGCGACTCCATGAACTTATTATAATAAGCCTACAATTCAGGCCCAGATCTTTTACTCCTCTGCTTCCCTGCATAGTCTTTAAACCTGAAACTTGAATACATCTCCAAACACACTATCTTTAGCATATTTTTATTAAAACAAACAAACAATCACAGCTCTAGACCCAGGGGATTAATATCAGTGTTCTTTCTGGTTACAATAGTCTCTATTTCCATACCTCAGTGGGCTTCCCCAGTGGTAGAGCAGTAAAGAATCTGCCTGCCAATTCAGGAGACAAAAAAGATGCAGGTTCAATCCCTGGGTCAGGAAGATCCCCTAGTGGAGAGCATGGCAACTCACTCCATTGTTTTGCCTGGAGAATTCCATGGACAGAGGAGCACAGTGGGCTGCTGTTGATAGGGTTGCAAACAGTCAGACACAACTGAAGTGACTTAGCACACACATATTTTAATTGTTTGGGAAGATTGTTTTTTGAATGGACCACTCTGAGGACAAGTGAATGGAAGAACCATTTTCCCATAATCAAAGAGACTTTCATGGATTGGGCTTCCATGATAGCTCAATTGAATGTAAAGAATCCACCTGCAATGCAGAAGACCCCAGACTCCAGTTCAATTTCTGGATTGGGAAGAACTGCTGGAGAAGGGATAGGCTATCCACTCCAGTATTCTTGGGCTTCTCTTGTGGCTCAACTTGTAAACAATCTGCCTAAAATGCAGATGGTTCAATTCTTGGGTCAGGAAGATCCGCTAGAGAAGGGATAGGCTAGCCACTCCAGTATTCTTTTGCTTCCCTGGTGGCTGAGTCGGTAAAGAATCTGCCTGCAAAGAGGGAGACCTGGGATCGATCCCTGAGTTGGGAAGATCCTCTGGAGGAGGGCATGACAACCTACTCCAGTATTCTTGCCTGGAGAATCCCCATGGACAGAGGAGCCTGGCAGGCTACAGTCCACAGGGTCAAAAAGAATTGGATGTGACTGAGCAACTAAGCACATGTTCACAAGGAATGTCTGAAATACAAATTTTTTTTTAAGTATAAGCTTGCAAAAAGCAGGAAAAGGTAACCATAATTAAAAGAAAACAATCATCAATAAACGTAAAACCAAAGATGACAAAATTATTGAAATTAGTAGACAAGAACTTTTAAAACACATATTTTAAAAATTAAGAAATTTAAGAAAAATGTAGATATAATGAGTAAAGAGATGAAGTACTTCAGGAAAGCAATAGAAAATTAAAAAAAAAAAAACAAGTGTAAATGTTTTGGCTGAAATATACAATTTCTAGAATAAAGTGTCTGTTGGATAAGCTCATAGCAGAGTGGACCTTGTAGAATATAGGTAAAGGAAGTGTAAAAGCATGTCTTCAGATTATTCAAACTAAAAGAGAGCAGGATAAGGTATTAAGAAAAGAAATTATGGACAGACATCAATAACTTTTGAGATAATATTAAGAAGTCTAACATGTAATATTAGAAGACCCAGAAAAAGAAGGGAGAAAGAATAAGGAAGAAAAATATTTTTGAAGAAACAATTGTTAAAAGTTTTCTGAGTTTAATAAGGAGAAAACACCTTCCAGATTCAAGAATTCCAATGAACCCCAAGCAGGATGCATAAAAACAAGTAAAAATCATATCTAAGCACATCATTTCAAATTGCTGAAAACCAAAGATAAAGAGAAAAGTTGCAAAATCAGCCAGAGGGAAAAAATATTCATTACATACTGAAAAACAATGGTAAGAAAAATGGCTGATTTTTTACCAGAAATAATGCAAGTCAGAAGGCATCTTCAAAGTACTAAAAACAAAAACAAATGAAACTAGAATTTACATCCAGTGAAAATATTCTTCAAAAACAGTAGAATAAAGTCATTGTCATAAAAAAAAAAAAACCTGAGAGACTGTCCTCATAAAATCCATACTACCAAAAACAAATGTTAAAGAAAATTCCTGGACTGAATGAATTACTTAGTGAAGAAACAAGTCTGTAGGACAGGATGAAAAACAGAGATAGCAAAATTGTGGGTAAATAAAAACATATTGTCTCTTCTGAAATTCTTTGAAAGATGATTGTTAAGGCATAAATAATAAGAATAGTAATATTTTATGGGACTTATAATGTGTATGAAAGCAAAATATAATAAAATATTAGCCTAAAAAATGGGAGGGAGTTAAATAGATGTATACTGATATCAAGTTTATATTATACTTGAAGTAGTATAATATTAATCCAAGGTAGATGATAACTTAGGAATGCATGTTTAATATCTAGAGAAATCATTATTTAAAAATGAAAAAATATATATATATAGCCAAAAGAAGACAGAAAAGGAGGGACAAAGGAGTAAGGAACAGAGAGAGGTAATAGGTAAAAACAGCAAGATGGTAGACTCAACCATATGAACAATTATAATACATGTAGATAAAATATATATCACTATTAATAAGTACAGTTGACCCTTGAACAACATGGGTTTGAGCTGAGTAGGTAGATTTATATGTTGATTTTTTTCAATAAATATATTGAAAAATATTTTGGAAATTTGTGACACTTTGAAAAAAGCTTGACAAACTGAATAGCCTAGAAATATCAAAAAAAGAAAAAGAAAAAGCTAAGTATGTCATAAATGTGTAATATATATAGATATATTACACATATATATATGTATGTATGTATATATATACATATATATATACATGTATATATGTGTATATATATATAATATACATAGATACTATTGTAATTTATCATTTAATACCACCAAATATACAGAAATCTACTATAAAAAGTTAAAATTTATCAAAATTTATGCACACACATAGACCATGCTGTTGTCGTTCAGTCGCTAAGTTGTGTCTGACTCTTGAGACGCCATGAACTGTAGCATGCCAGGCTTTTCTGTCCGTCACTGTCTCCCTGAGTTTCCTCAAACTCATGTCCATGAAGTCAGTGATACCATCCAACCATCTCAACTTCTGTTGCCTCCTTGTCCTCTTGCCCTCAAATTTTCCTAGCATCAGGGTCTTTTCCAATGAGTCAGCTCTTTGAATCAAGTGGCCAAAGTATTGGAACTTCAGCTTCAGCATCAGCCCTTCCAATGAATATTCAGGGTTGATTTCCTTTAGGATTGACTGGTTTGATCTCCTTGCTGTCCAAGGGACTCTCAAAAGTCTTTTCCAACACCATAGTTGGAAAGCATTAAATCTCTAGTGTTCAGCCTTCTTTATGGTCCAACTCTCACATCCATACATGACTATTGGAAAAACCATATCTTTGACTAGACGGACCTTTGTTGGAAAATGATGGCTCTGCTTTTTAAAACACTGTCTAGATTTGTCATAACTTTACCTCCAAGGAGCAAGCATCTTTAATTTTGAGGCTACAGTTATGTCACATCGATTTTGGAGTCCAAGAAAATGAAATCTGACAGTTTCAACATTTTCCCCATCTATTTGCCATGAAGTTATAGGACTGAATGCCATGATCTTAGTTTTTAGAATGTTGAATTTTAAGCCAGCTTTTTCACTCTCCTCTTTCACCTTTATCAAGAGACTCTTTAGTTCATCTTCACTTTCTGCCATTAAAGTAGTATCATCTGCATATCTGGGATTGTTGATATTTCTCCAGGCAATCTTGATTCCAGCTTGTGATTCACCTTTCCTTGCATATCTCATGATGTACTCTGCATATAAGTTAAATTAGTAGGGTGACAATATACAGCCTTGATGTACTCCTTTCCCAATTTTGAACCAGTCCATTGTCCCATGTTCAAGGAGAAATAAGAAAGCCTTCTTAAGTGACCAATACAAAGAAATAGAGGAAAACAATAGAATAGGAAAGACTAGAGATCTCTTCAAGAAAACTGGAGTTACCAAGGGATTGTTTCATGCAAAGATAGGCACAATAAAGGACAAAAGTGGCAAGGACCTAACAGAAGCAGAACAGACCAAACAAAGAGCCATTCATTATTGAGAAAAATGTAAACTAACATAAAGATGTGGCATTAAATAGTAACTGCATAAAATTAACTATAGTACATATGGTACTACTGCATTAATTCTATAGACACCGCCTGTTGCTGTTGTGGACCTCAAGTATTTTGAGAATCTTAATACTTAACACATGTGTGATTCCAATCATCTCTGCAAGAGCATTTTGTCTCCTGGTAAATTGCCTATCACAGTAAAAGATGATTTCTCACAATCATCATGTATTTTTTATCATGTTTAGTGCAATACCATAAACTTTGAATAACACTGTAGAACACATACTAGGTGCTGCTAGTGATGTTGGAAGTTCCCCCAAGAAACAGAGAAAAGTCATGACATTACAAGAAAAAGTTGCATTGCTTGGTATACACCATGATAGATTGAAGTCTATGGCTGCAGTTTCTTGCTATTTTATGATAAATGAATCCAGCCTAAGGACCACTGTGAAAAATGAAAACTAAATTCATGAAGCTGTCACTGCAGCTATGCTAGCAGGTTCAAAAACCTTAAACATTTTGCAAAATACCTTTCTATCTAGTAGTGAAAATGCAACTTCTATGTAGGTACAGGACTGCCATGAACAAGGTATCCCTATAGACTCTAATATGATTCGAGTCATAAGTGAAGTCATATGACAACTTAAAGCAAAAGGAAGTGAAGGATTGAAAACTGGAGAATTTAATGCTGGCCAAGGATGGTTTGATAATTTTAGAAAGAAGTTTGACTTAAAAAGTGTCAAGATAACAGGGGAAGTAGCTTCTGCCCACCAAGAAAACAGCAGACAAGCGCCCAGATGCCAGTAAGAGAATCACTGAGGAGAAGGGATAACCTGAACAGGTTTTTAATGCAGATAAAAGTGCCCTACTCTGGGGGAAAAAAAGCCACAGAAGACATTTGTTAGTAAGGAAGAAAAGTGAGCACCAACATTTAAGGAAGGAAGAGACAGACTAAATCCATGGTTTTGTGCAAATGCAATCAAGCCTGTGCTCAGGTTGCTTCCCAGGTGGCTCAGTGGTAAGAATCCACTTACCAATGCAGGAGATGTGAGTTTGATCCCTGGGTCAGGAAGATCCCCTGGAGAAGGAGATAGCAGCCCATTCCAATATTCTTGCCTGATTCTTGCCAATCATCCCAATATTCAACCCATTCCAAAATCCCATGGACAGAGGAGCCTGGCAGGCTGCAGTGCATGGGGTCGCAAAGAGTTGGACATGACTCAGCATGCACACACAACTGCGATCAGGACTGCCCCTATCTATAAACCTGCTAACTCCCTAGCATTGAAGGGAAAAGAAAAGCACCAGCTGCCAGTTTTTTGGTCGTACAACAAGAAGGCTTGCACAGTCAGAACCCTCTTTCTGAATTGATTTCATTGATACTTTGTCCCCCAAGTCAAGAAGTACCTTGCCAGTAAGTGTTTGCCTTTTAAATTTCTTTTGATATTGAACAATAACCCTGGCCATCCAGAACCCCATGAGTTTAACAGCAAGGGCATCAAAGCAGTCTACTTGCTTTCCCCAAATAGTTTCTAGTTCAGCCTCTAAATCACAGGGTCATAAGGACCTTTAAGGCTCTATGTACTCTATGTACAGTACTCTATGGAAAGGATTGTCAGTGCTGTGGAAGGGAACCCAGACAGAGAAAACATCATGAAAGTCTGGACAGAGTATACTATTGGTGATACTATCATTGGTTTCTGTATAAAAAGCCATGTAAGCCATCAAGGCTGAAGCTATGTTATTGTTAGAAAAAATCATGTCCTGATGTTATACATGACATCACAGGACTTCTGACAGAACCAATCAAGGAAACCATCAAAGATACTATGGATATGGCAAAAAAAAAAAAAAAAAGTGGGGGGTGGTGTTGAAGGATTTCAAGATATGGATCTTGGAGAAATCCAAGAGCTAACAGATACCACACCAGAGGAATTAATAGAACCTGACTTGATGGAGATGAATGCTTCGAAACCAGGCCAGACAATGAGGAACAAGATGTAGAAGAAGCAGTATGAGAAAACAAATTGATATTAGATAATTTGACAGAACAAGTCTTATTTAAGACTGCTTTAACTTCTTTTACAACATGGACCCTTCTATGATTCGGGCACCGAAACTAAAGCAAATGGTGGCAGACGTGTTGGTACTATATAGAGAAATTTTTAGAGAACTGAAAAAGTGAAAGATTCAGATGGAAATTACAATGTATTTCTATAAATTAACATCCAGTGTGCCTGACTCTTTTGCCCCCACTTCCACTTCTCCACTTATTCCATCTCTCCAGGACCCCAAGACTGCAAGACCAGTCCCTCCTCTTACTCCTTTTCCCCAGCTTACTCAATGTGAAGACAGTAAGAAGAAAGATCTTTATGATGATCCCCTGCCACTTAATGAATTTTAACTAATCACCCTGCCATAGGGTTAATAAACTCATCTGTTATGTATGTGTGTGTCTTAGTGTGAAAATCTAATATGTTGTTCAGTTGCTCAGTTGTGTCCCATGAAAGATAGCCCACCAGGCTCCTCTGTCTATGGGGTTTTCCTGGCAAGAATACTGGAGTGGGTTGCCATTTCCTTCTCCAGGGGATCTTCCCAGACCAGGGATTGAACCCATGTCTCTCGCATTGGCAGGTGGATTCTTTACACTGAGCCACCAGGGAAACTCAAAACTCTAATAATTATGTGGCAAAAACTGCATGAGATGCCTTCATGTCACCATCATCAACATCATTAGGTAGATCATCATGTGTAGAACCTTGTGTGCAAGGCTTGTATTGAAATGGATACCCTACCTCTACATAAGCATAAGGTGAGTTATATTTAATATAAAATTGATAATGTGTTAGTTTTCTTACTGATTTATAACTTTTCTCCCAAAGAATTACACTACCACGCAGTAGACCTCTCTCTGATAATTGGAGAAACTGCATATTAGCCTATCGTCACAGGCAAATGGTTTTAAAAAATGTAACAATATTTCTGATGCTGTATTATGAATAATACTGTAATACTATATGCTATAAAAATTTTATAACCGTTCATTAGTGTTAGGCTAGGCTACCATGAGGCAATCATATTGATTACACTGGCTACCATAAAGCAATCATATTGTTGCTTCTTTATGATCAATGCATGAATCGTTAGACCTATAAAAAAACATGAGTTCGTTTTTCACATTTTCTTTTTATTTTTGATGTCTAGTGTTAATAATATGTATAACATCCATAGTGGTTTTTTTCATATAAGACAATATTGATGTAGGTACTGAAAATGATTCATCTTATAAACAGATGATGCAAATTTACAGTGTTGATAAATACACTATAGTATTGTAAATGTGTTTTCTCTTCCTTATGATTTCTTAATAACATTTTTTCTCTAGCATAAGTGCAAGCTTACAGTATATAATACTCACACAAAATATGTGCTAGGAGACTGTTTATATTATCAGTAAGACTGATTTGGTCAACAGTAGGGTGAGTTTTGGGAGGTGAAAAGTAATACAGATTTTTGACTGCATGGGGGAGTTTGGCACCCTTAATGCCTATGTTGTTCAAAGGTCAAACTGTTTTCATTTTTAGGCTGGATAAAAATGCAAATCTTGACCTTATGCCATCTGAAAGAAATGTACTTTAAATACAACAATACAAAAAATTTTAAGTAGAAGAATAAGAATTATCTATTATGCAAATACTCATCATAAAAAAGCTGGAATGACTGTAACATATCAGACAAAGCAGATTTCAGAAAAACAAATACTATAAAATATAAAGAAATATATTTAATAATGATAAGTGGGTTAATTCATCAGGAAGCCTTAGACAAGCATGCTCCTTTTATGGAACTTCAAATTGTGAAAATCAGAAATTGACAGATATTGACAAATAGAAAAACCCACAATTGTAGTTGGGGATTTTAGCACTCTTCTCTCAATACTTTATAGAAAAGGTAGAAAAATAATCTTTAAGGATATAGA
The DNA here is from genome assembly GCF_029407905.1 of Bubalus kerabau. Lineage (NCBI taxonomy): Eukaryota > Metazoa > Chordata > Mammalia > Artiodactyla > Bovidae > Bubalus > Bubalus kerabau. Next base: position 67,494,019 of record NC_073634.1, read on the forward strand.
AGATATGTACAACACAATTTGACCTGATTGATATTGATGGGACACTACAAGCAACAACTGTAGAATCCACACTCTTTTCCAGTGTGAATGGTGCCATCAGCAACACATGTCATATGCAGACCTAAAAATGTCTTCAATATATTTCAAAAAATTAATGCACAAGAAATGCATTCTGTGATTACAATGTAATTAAATTTGATGTAGATTAAAAAAAAAATCTAAAATCTTACCACATATTTTAAAAGTATTAACCTTACTTCTAGATAAACCATAGACCAAAGAAGAAACCACAAAAATTATAACATATTTCAACCTGAATAATAATGAAAATAGAACATAGTAATGTCTGGGGACATACTAAGGGAAATGCATAGTTTTAAATGCTTATACTAGAAAAGAAAAATAAATTTCATATCAATAAGCTTCCCATGTAGGAAGAGCACATTAAACCAAAAAGTATTTAAAAGAGATAATATAAAATGGATAAGGAGAGAAATTAATGACATTAGAAACAGACAAATAATGGCAAAAATCAAAGTCAATATTTAGCTTCTTAAAGCATCAACAAAGTTGATAATTAGTCATAGGGAGAATAAAATAAAAAAATAAAAATTAACAATTTCAAGTCTGAAAAAAAGGAACATTGCCACAGATCTTACAGACATTAAAGAAATAATTAAGAAATCTTATGAAAAATGTTTGCCAATGAATAGAGCCAACTCAGATGACACGGCTAAATTCCTTAAAAATACAGTTTGTGAAAACTGACTCAAAAATAGCCTTGATTTGTCCCATTTCCATTGAAGAAATTTCATTTGAAATTAAAGACCTTTCTACAAAGAAAACAGTAGGGCCAGATGGGTTAATTACTTTATCAAACATATAAATAAGACATTTTAAAAAAGAAATAATATCAAGCTCCCTAAATTTTTCCCCAAAAATGGAGTAGAAAACAATTTCCAAGTTTATTTTATGAACCCAGAATAAATCTGATACCAAAGGACTATAGGAACACCATGAGAAAAAAACATTTCAGGGAAACACTTCCCCTTACTGCAATATTCAGACTTAAATTGAAGAAAGTAGGGAAAACCACTAGACCATTCACGTATGACCTAAATCAAATCCCTTACGATTATACAATGGAAGTGACAAATAGATTCAAGGGATTAGATCTGATAGAGTTCCTGAAGAACCATGGATGGAGGTTCAAAACATTGTACAGGAGGCTGTGATGAAAACCATCCCCAAGGAAAAGAAATGCAAAAACGCAAGATGGTTGTCTGAGGAGGCCTTACAAATAGCTGAGAAAAGAAGAGAAGCAAAAGGCAAAGGAGAAAAGGAAAGATATACCCATCTGAATACAGAGTTCCAAAGAATAGCAAGAATAGTCTTCCTCTGTGATCAATGCAAAGAAATAGATGAAAACAATACAACAGGAAAGGCTACAGATCTCCAAGAAAATTAGAGATACCAAGGGAACATTTCATGCAAAGATGGGCACAACAAAGGACAGAAATAACAGAAGCAGAAGATACTAAGAAAAGGTGGCAAGAATACACAGAAGAACTGTATAAAAAAGATCTTCATGACCCAGATAATCACAATGGTGTGATCGCTCACTTAGAGTTAGACATCCTGGAATGCAAAGTCAAGTAGGCCTTCGGAAGCATCACTATGAGCAAAGCTAGTGGAGGTGATGGAACTCCAGCTGAGCTATTTCAAAGCCTAAAAGATGATGCTGTGAAAGTGCTGCACTCAATATGCCAGCAAATTTGGAAAACTCAGCAGTGGCCACAGGACTGGAAAAGGTCAGTTTTCATTCCAATCCCAAAGAAAGGCAATGCCAAAGAATGTTCAAACTACTGCACAATTGCAGTCATCTCACAGGCTAGCAAAGTAATGCTCAATATTCTCCAAGTGAGGCTTCAACAGTATGTGAACTGAGAACATCCAGATGTTCAAGCTGGATTTAGAAAAGGCAGAGGAACCAGAGATCAAATTGCCAACATCCATTCCAGAAAAACTTCTGTTTCATTGACTATGCTAAGGCCTTTGGATCACAGCAATCTGTGGAAAATTCTTCAAGAGATGGGAATACCAGACCACCTTACCTGCCTCCTAAGAAATCTGTATATAGGTCAAGAAACAACAGTTAGATTTGGGCATGAAACAGTGGACTGGTTCCAGTTTAGGAAAGGAGTACATCAAGGCTCTATATTGTCACCCTGCTTATTTAACTTATATGCAGAGTACATCATGCGAAATGCCAGGCTGGATGATGCACAAGCTGGAATCAAGATTGCTGGGAGAAATATCAATAACCTCAGATATGCAGATGATAGCATCCTTATGGAAGAAAGTGACGAGGAACTAAAGAGACTCTTGATGAAAGTGAAAGAAGAGAGTGAAAAAGCTGGCTTAAACCCAACATTTAAAAGACTAAGATCATGGCATATATACACATATCTAAAAACCTACAGATAGCATCATAATTAGTGGTAAACATTAAATTTGTTTTCCGTAAAAGAAACGAGTAAGTCTGTTCTCACCCCTGCAAATAAAGAAATAAATGTTTAACATAATAAATAAAAAGACTAAAATTAATAAAAAATAAAACTATCTTCTTCATAGATTAGATTTTTTATGAAGAAAGTAAAAAGAAATTTCAAAAATCTTCTAGAACTAAGAAGAGAATTCAGTAATGCTACAGGAAACAAGCTCAGTATGTGAAAATCAATTGTATTTGTTTCATTGACAGCAGATATTTAGAAAATGAAATTTAAAGTACAATGCCATAGCCATTTGAATTTTGCCAAACATATGGAATTATTTAGGAATAAATTTAACAAAGGGTGTATGTAAACTATTTACTCTGAAAGCTATAAGCATCGCTGAAAACAATCAAAGTAGACCTCAGTGTCTTAAAATGAAAAACAAACAAACAAACCAGCAAAGGTGTTATGGTATATTAATATAATGGAATATTAAACATTTGTGAAAAAGAATACTTTTCTTCCACATGTCATAGCAATAGACTGAACCCAGGTCTCCTGCATTGCAGGCAAATTCTTAACTGTCTGAGCCACCAGGGAAGGCCCTAAGCTAAAGAAGCCAGACACTAAAACATTCATGCACCTAAATCTATTTTATATAAAGTTAAAAAAAGACAAAATTAAATTATGGGGTTAGACTTCCTTAGAGTGACTACCTTTGAGGGTAATGACTGAAATGAATGCACAAAGAGAGCTTCTGTGTTTGCCAGTAATGTTCTGTATCTTGATCTTGAGCTCAGTTACATCACTAGTTATGTCTAGTTACATCACTGTGTTCACTTTGTAAAACCTCATGCATTTATGTGTACACTTGAGATTTGCTCACTGAAAGTGTGCTTGTTATACCAAAACTGGAGAGTTCAAAAGAAAATGCCGTCTCTACAGCAGTGAGCCCACCCAAGAACCTGCAATGGCGAGGCCACAGCCCAGATGAGGTCCTAATGACAGTGTTGACAACTAGATGTACAGATGGGAATGTCTAGATGATTCCAGACTTCAGCCTCGTTCAAACTCTTCCTGCTGTGTCTTGCCCAAATTTGTGAACAGAAACCCAGAGAGATGATAAAATGATTGTCATGGGGTGATTGTTTTGAAACAAAAGGAAACTGTAGGAACATCAACTAGCAATGTGTGAAAATGACCCGTTCACTGGACCAGCGCCTGCAGCCAAGTTCACCATCTTCAAAATCCTTTGCTTGAATTCACAATTTGTGTGGATTATTTACATGGCAAAGATTTTAAAAGTCTTGCCAAAAATAGAACTACCAAAGTAAATTGGTGCAGCCACTCTGGGAAACTCTGGAGGTAAAAACCAAACTACCATGTGATCCAGCAATCCCACTCCTGGACCAATGTCCAAAAATGCCAAAGACACTAATTTGAAAAGATACATGCACCCAAATGTTCAAGCAGCCTTGTTCACAATTGCTAGGACATGAAAGCAATCTAAGTGTCCATCAACAGGTGAATGGTTAAAGAAGATATACAAAGGAATAATATGCAGTCATAAAAAGCATGGAATTTTGCTACTTGCAACCAGCATGGAAGGACCGGAGGGCATTACGCTAAGTAAAATAAGTTAGAGAGATAAATAATGTATGGCATCACTTGTGTGTGGAATCTAAAAAATACAACAAGTTAGTGAATATAACTAGTTTGAAGCAGAATCACAGATACAGAGAACAAACTGGTGGTTACCAGTAGGGAGGGGAGGACAATATAGAGATGGGGGAGCAGGAGGCACAAACTACTGGGTGTAAGATAGCTACAGGGATATATTGCACAACATGGGGAATATAGCCAATATTTTCAAAATAACTGCAAATGGAGTATAACCTTTAAAATTGCATAAAAATAAACGACTAAAAAATGAAAAACAAAAAAAGACATTGCTTTTTTCAGACAGGAAATGTTAACAAATCAGACATGAATTCTGTATCAGACTCAAAATGCTTAACATTTGGTCAATGGCTGCAGAGTAGCTTGTTTTCTCCTTCATTGAGTTGCTGGATGGTTTTCAGCTCTTAGTATAGTCTTGGTTTCCTACAGTAGAAATGCTCCCAAGAGGATATTAAGCTAATGGTGATGATAGGAGACTTTGTGATCCATAGGATTGAGAATAATATGCTTTGCAAAGTATTTGGTGAACTTAGTAAATGCCTTTAACATAGGGAAAACTTCTCTGCCGAGATTTGGGCTTAATATTAAAATATTATTCAGCATTTTCCATAAATTACCATTTAGGGCAGAGGAAAGCAAACATATGGTAGAATCTAGAACAGAGCTATTTCTATGAAATCTTGGCTTTCATCTTTAGGATTCATGCAACATTTGTAGTCTATTTTCTTATGTTTGTACTTATAAGAAAGAAATATTTTGACCCAAAACTTGAGAAAATGAGAAACAAAAGGGTGATGTGCTATTCTTCTACTAGGTTTTTGATATCCAAAGCACACTGCCATATTCACCTGGAGACACTTGAACCCCAGTTGGAGAAGCATGGGATGGTTATGCCACACATCATAAAAGCACTGTAATAGGAATACATCAGTTTTTCACCCAGATATGTCACTGCAGTTATTAATATTAATTTCATATATAGGAACAGCAAAATTGGACCCTCTTGCTTTTTGCTCATGTAATATTTATTCATTTATTAGTTAATTGCTTTACTCAATTGGTAGTTATTAATTGTCTCCTCTAGACCTGTTCTGTTCTCCAAGGCTCTCAATAAGGCTCTGTTCTCATTGCCAAGATAATGATATACAAATGAATTAATCAGATGAAGATCTCGGCCCTTGTGGAGTTTACACTTTAGTGGAGAAAGGCAGACGACAAGCAGTAGGCATCATAGATAAGCAAGCGCTAGACATATTGGAAGCAACAGAGAATAGAGTTGAGTGAGAAGACCAGGCATGTAGGATGTGTGCGCACTTGTTGGGGGAGTGGTTGGCTTCAGTAACAAGATGACTTTCGAGTGATACTTAAAGGGGCTGAGAGAGTTAGTTAGGAGGTAACAATGCCTGGAGGAGAATGAATGAGAAAAAGAGGAAGCCAGTAAAATCTGGGGCCAGATCACATAAATCAATGGGAAGACTCTGCTTTTTACTAGTTTTAAGCAGAAAGTGACATAACCTGATTTAATGTTTCAAGAAGACCATGCTTGTGCTGTGTTAAGAGTAGACCAGGGAGACTCATGTAGGAACAGAAAAATTGGTTGGAGTGTATTGAAAGATTCCAAATGAGAAATGATGGTGACATAGAGCAAAACAGTGGGGAGGGATCAGATTCTGGATACAAATCCTATCAGATTCTAGACAGGATCTGCTCCCACATTTCACGTTGGCTTGGAGAAAAGTCAGTGATGACTTGAAGATTTTATGACCTGAGAAACTGAGAGATCAATGGAGATGGGAAAGGCTGCAAGTGGTGTATGTTTTAAGGGAAGATCAGGAGTTTAGTTTTGAACAGAGACGTCTGTTGGACATCCCAGTGGAAACATTAAGTAGGAAGCGGGGTGCATGTGCCTGGAGTTTGAGAGAGAGGTCCAGATTGAAGTTATAATTATGGGGGAGTCATCTGCACATACATAGTGTTTAAAACTATGAAACTAGAAGAAATCTCTAACGGAATGAGTTTAAAGGAAAGGATCAAGGAATAAACCCTGGGGCACCCAACAGTAAAGGTGGGGATAACAGAACAAACTAACAACAGAAAAGGAGAAATGTAGAGAGAAAATCAAGAAAGTGTTGTATCGGAAACCAATCAAAGAAAGTTTCGAGGATGAAGGAGTGACATCGGCATCAACTGAGTTCCTGAATGAGTTCTAACAGCGTTGTTTTATCTGTCTATTTAATATGGTCTCCATCTCCTTGCTGTCCTCCTTTCCTCTTCTCCATCCAGGTTAGACGCACACAGATGAGCAAAACCATCTCAGCATGGTCTCTTCTAAAGGCAAGACACCTGCCAATTCAAGAAAGTCTGGCCATTAGAGGTAGCAGCCCATCGTGTAGAATTTATGGCATAAATTTGGGTTCATTTAATGGAAAGCAGAAAACAAATAATCTATGTGGACTGGTCATTCTACTTTCTTTTTAAGGTTCAGTTCAGTTCAGTTGCTCAGTTGTGTCTGATTCTTTGTGACCCCATGGACTGCAGCATGCCAGGGCTCCCTGTCCATCACCAGCTCCCAGAGTTTACTCAAACTCATGTCCATTGAGTCAGTGATGCCATCCAACCAGCTCATCCTCTGTCATCCCCTTCTCCTCCCGCCTTCACTCTTTCCCAGCATCAGGGTCTTTTCAAATGAGTCAGCTCTTCGCATCAGGTAGCCAAAGTATTAGAGTTTCAACTTCAACATCAGTCCTTCCAATGAATATTCAGGACTGATTTCCTTTAGGATTTTTTTTTTTAGGTTACTGTGTGAAAAAGAAACAGAAAGTCAACAAGGTCTTTCTTGGAGGAACTAAGGTAGCAAGACTAAATGAAATACACTCCCACGCCTAGTGGGTGTTCTTGCTGGGCAGAGATTCCATAGGGGCTTGCTTACTCCTGGCATCGTCTCCTGCAGTCTCAGGGAATAGCATAAAGCAAAACAAACTTCTACTGTGTTCAAAGAAATTGTCTACATGGCTTTGGATGTGACTTGAGAAGCATCTTTACGCCCCAGGGGTGAACTTCATCTCATGAGACAAAAAAGCCCTGGAGCTGGAATCAAAAGGCATACTCTTACATGAAACCAGGAATTACTGGTGACCTCGCTCATGTCATTGAGATTCGGTGAGCAGAGTGTGCAGAACAGAGCACGAGTGCTGATTTGGAATTCTTTGCCATCCACTGAGCTTTCCTGGTATCCCAGAGCAGTGTGCTTAGTCCTGGGAAACATGTAAAATGAGGAACATTGACAAACAAAGACAGCTTCAGAGTACCATAACTGTGAGAGCAACAAGTGAGCAGAAACTCACATTGCTGGAGAATGACTGGAGGAAGAGTCATGCATTTTGAAGTTGGAATATAGGAACCTGAAGTAAGATGTGTATTTTATAGCTTGATGCATTTTCCTGATTCCCCACCCAGAAAAGGACCCCAAATAAAAGGATACTCTATCCAACACGAGATAGAGATGTTGACAGGATTGCCTAAATCAACTTTAGATATTGGAAAGCAACACTGTATAAAAGATTAGACTTTCCCTTGGGCAATGTGTTCTGGTACAACAAGAGAGATCTGGGTTCAAATGCTAGCTTTGCCACTAATTATGCATCTTTTCATACTTAATTTAATCTCTTTGATCATCTGTTTCTTAGCCAAGACATGGAAGCAAACTAAATGTCCATCAACAGATGAATGGATGAAGATATAATACATGTGTATGATGGAAAACTATTCAGTCATGAAGAGAATGAAATCATACCATTTGCAGCAACATGGATGGACCTAGAGATTATCATACTAAGTGAAGCAAATCAGAAAGAAAAAGACAAATATCATATCATTTACATATGGAATCTAAAATATGATACAAATGATCCTATTCGCACAAAAAAAACAGACTCACAGACATAGAAAACAAATGGTTACCCAGTGGGAAAGGGGGTAAGGGATGGATTAATTAGAAGTTTTGGATTAACAGATAAAAACTGCTGCTTATTCACTTCAGTCATGTCTGAGTCTGTGAAACCCTACGTATGGACTGCAGCCTGCAAGACTTCTCTGTCCATGGGATTCTCTAGGCAAGAGTACTAGACTAGATTGCCATGCCCTCCTCCAGCGTATCTTCCCCACCCAAGGATTAAACCCAGGTCTCCTGCATTGCAGGCAGATTCTTTACCGCTGAGCCACCAGGGAAGCCCAGATACAAAGTACTATGTATAAAACAGATAAACAACAAGGATTTCCTGTATAGCACAGGAAATTATATTCAATATTCTGTAATAAACCATACTGGTAAAAGTGAATATATATATATATATATATATATGAAAAGTAAGTGTGTGTGTGTGTGTATAGGGAGAGAGAGAACACTTCGCTGTACATCATAAACTAAAACAATATTGTAAATCAAATATACTTCAATAAATGGCTTCCCCCATAGCTCAGTAGTAAAGAATCCACCTGCAAAGCAGGAGACGCAGAAGACGCAGGTTTGATCCCTGGGTTGGGAAGATCCCCTGAAGAAGGAAATGACAACCCACTCCAGCATTTGTTCTGAGAAAACTCCCATAAACAGAGGAGCCTGGAAGGCTACAGTCCATAAGATCACAAAGAGTCAGACATTACTGAGCACATGCTTAAATAAAAAAGGGAAAAATAGAAGATAATATTCATCTTGAACGGGTTCATAGGGATTGAAGTATTATATAGATACGTGGTCCTTCCTACATGGTACTTAGTATTACCTAGCTAGTATTACTAGCTAGTATTACTCTGTATGACACCTGATACATTAGTCAGTACCAGTGAGTAAAAACCACAAAGAGACAGAGTTGATCTCTCTCTTTTTTTTCCAATCTAACAACCTGACCTACTCTTTTGAATGGAATGAACTGCTCTGTGGCATTCTGAACAAGACACTCATCTCTAAGACACTCATGCATGGACTCGATATCCACAGTTCTCAGGGATGTTAAACAATTACTGCTGCTGATGGGCTTGGGGGTCATTTACCTAAACAATATCTGAGGTCGCTTTTCCAAAAGTGAAAATCTTGTAATTCTAGGCTTCAATCTCTGCTGTGTGCCTCTGGTATCTCTGATCAATGTTTCTGGCACTTCTACGTGCCACCAAAGACCCCCAGAAACATCCATGGGCTATTCTGAGGACTGGAGAGACCATGTGAAAGTGTTTTCTAAACCGTAAAGCATCATCTCCATACAAGGGATTGTTTTCTGAATTTAAACTCAGTAGTCCATGTAATCCCTTACAGAAGGCCTTCGTTTCCTCCTGCAGATCCATATCCTTTTTTTTTTTTTCCTTTCAGTTAGAAATTTGGGAGCCTTCCAAATAGCAGATTATCTCAATAGGGCTTGCTTTGCATACTTAAAGGGTTCAACTCCATAAACTGAAGAGGTGGAAACCATGGCCGCCTGCTGTGTCGAATTCACCCAGAGGCTTTTTTTTTTTTTTTTAACTTTCTGCATCATTTAAATGGAAAATCTTTATAGTCCAATTGTATCAGGTGAGTGCCATGTTATTCTTCGATGCCTCAGATCCCCGTTCTACTCGTGAACTGGGACTGCATGTATAATTTAGATTCTACCCTAGAAAGGAACAGATAGCCCGGATGAGACTAACTAGAAGAGAATTAAATTAGGAGCGTATTAGAGATGCAAGCCTGGGTGAATAGCTACTGATTCTTGTTGGATAATTTAGCAGACCAGTCACTTAGGAAAACACTTTGATTAACTATTTGCGTAACTGATCTGTAAGCCAATAGCCAGGCCCACAGCTGAGTGGTGTCCACAGTCTTGGCAGCCCAGGCCTGGAGTCACTCAGCTCTAACAGGGCCAAGTGAATGTGTGATCTAGGCTTAGTTCCTCCAAACTCTGTGCTCCTCAATGTCTTTAGCTCTAAAATGAAAATCAGAAGAGATGAATTAGACACTTCAAATCTTCAGCCTACTTTGCCTCCCAATAATAATACACATAATCATTTCTACTCAAATTTATGGATTTGACCTGAGCTATTAAAATTTGTTCATCTAGCTCCAATGATAAACAGTCATGGAATATGGGCAGTTACCTCAGTTTCCAAGCATTGGGGACCCCATACAAGACAGTGGCTCAGAAAGATAGTCATTAGCAAAAAGGAGAGCTATATGCTGACTCGAGAAACTGCACTTTCAGTCTGAAATCACTGATCTCTGCTTGCTCTGGTCCCCAAGGAAAGTAGATGGATCAGTTCCACTCTTGTAATCGTGTGTGTTCATCCTATGTAACCTTTATATGCTGCCATTTTGGTGTCAAGTCTCTCTTTGATTTACAATAACCTCTGCTGAGTGGATGGTGTGGAAATAGGGGAACACATCATGCAATTCACTCTGAGCTCTACGTGCCCCAGTTGTTGTTTAGTCACCAGCTGTGTCCGACTCTTTTGTGACCCCCACGGACTACAGCATGGCAGGCTCCTCTGTCCATGGGATTCTCCAGGCAAGAGAACTAGAATAGGTTGCCATTTCCTTCTCCAGGAGATCTTCCCAACCCAGGGATTGAACCCATGTCTCTTGCATTTACAGGCAGATTCTTTACCACTGAGCCACTTGGGAAGCTCCACATGCCCCAGAGACAAACATCCATCTTTTAGGAGCAGTCCATCTCCAAAACAGTTCTCTCTGTATTTCACTTGCTGCTTCTTGACATTACATTATACATCTGTTTGTTTCGTTACATCTCACTAAGATGTTAACCTAAACTCCTTAAAGGTATGGATTTAATCTCTCTTATTCACCAATATCTATCTCCTCAAGGCCTAGAAATTATATATAAAATTGTTGCAGATTATAGGATTATGGCATCCAGAGCTCTCTCCTCCCTTCCTTTCCTCCAGCCTCCAAGGACTCCATGGTACACTTAAACTGCTCATAGGTAGTATCTCTTCCTCTCATAGAAGAGAAAACTGAAAGCCAGAAGTGTTCAGTGTTGGTTTAAGGCCACAAAGCCAGTTAGTGGCAAGGATGTGGTGACTCTGTTCCTAACATGCTCTCCAGCCTGCCAAACCACCAGGAAGCCTCAACAGGCAGATAACCCATTCCTCAGGGACTCTTCCTATTTGCTTAGGCATCAAACAGGAAATTCGCTTCTTTTCGATATTTTTGTCCATCATTTCCAGTCTCCTATAAAGATCTGCGGGCAGATGCCTTTCCTGGGTCTCCACCCAAGACTATTTATTCCACACAGGAGCTGGAGACCAACTGTTCCACTCCTGCTTCCAGCCTGAAACAGAAAGTCTGCCCTCCCCAATTGCTGCTGGCTCTCTTTGGGCCACCAGGGGACAGCAAGGTTGGGGGGGTGACAGGGCAGAGCCTGTGGCATTCTGACTGATGAAGAAATCTCCCAGATCACAAGTCCAGCTGTTAACTCGAATGACAGTCAACAATGAGGAATTGCAGAAACAGATCCCTCAAGCTTCCAGTTACAGTGACCGTGACGGGGTTTGATGCCAGGGCCCATGGGTCACCTATGCTTGGGTGAGGAAGTCTGAATCCTGAAGATTTAATGGAATTGACAAGAGTGGAGATCTTCCCCAAAGACCCCGGAGTAAGGTTGGCATTCAACTGGAAGGAAGGGACAAGGATGAGAGAAAGACGATGACTGAGTCCTCACCAGGCAAGCTGGTTCCTATTTAAAATATAAAAGATGAGAAACAAGGGCATGACAACAAAGACTGTTTTAATTAGAGAAGAATCAATACTATGTGCTATGGATGAAAAACAGTTGGGCTGTGTTTACTTCCACCATCTGTTGCTTGTAAACATGGATGTCCAGCTTTGTAACGTCATCGTGTTCAGCCTACATGTCATTTATCCACAGGCCAATCAGAGCCAGGGAGTAAGGGTGGGAAGGAATTTGTGAAGTGCCCTGGAGTACAGCATTGAGGGAGGGGGAAGTATGATGTCTTTCTTGCCACCCACTGGGAACCTCCTTTCAGCTTCCTGGTTAAAGAGGTGCCATAAAGAGAACAACTGGGAGTGAAGGATAGGAAAGGCAGACAGAAAAGGAAAAATTGAGAGTGGCAAAGAAGAAACAAAACAGCACAGACTCCCAGACATGATCATGAGACTGCTGCACACAGATCTTATCTACGGCTTAGACATTCTGGAACTCAATGCAGGCACATCTTGTCCAAAAGAGATTATTTGGGTTATTTATAAATCGCTGATTCATATTATGGCTGATTTTTATTTCCATTTTTATACTTCTTCTCCATTTTCCAACTGTTCTACAATGAGCACGTATTACTCATTAGTCCCCAAAAACGGTTTATCACTTATCAGCTGTGCTTTCTTGATCAGCTGTCTTCACCTCTGTACCTTACTTGCCTCATCTGTAGAATGGGAATTAGTATATTGTCACAGTTTTTACAGTAATTGTAAGGAAGCAAATGCAATTTTAAGCACATAGTAAGTACTTAGCCAACAGCCATTGGTATTTATGATAAAAATGTCATTTCTTTTTTCAAAAAGCCAGGGAGAAAAAAATATATATATAAATTCACCAAAACCCCTCAGGAAGGCCTTCCCCATCACTTTGGTCTCCCTTCCAACATCTGCCACTTTATCAAACTTCATCTACTAGGTGGGGTTTTTGGAAAGAATCAAAAGAAGAACCAGCCACCCAGTCCTCACTTAGCATCACCGAGTTTGGAAATTAGATTTGAATTCTCCAGTGTACTGGCCATTTGCTCTCAGCAGGCAGTCTCCTTTTTATTGCACACAACGTTTGCCAGGCCAGCCTCTGCTAAGATTTAAATCAGCCATTTCACTGCAGGGGTTTGAATTCTTGGGTGCTTCCTCTGAACTGACATCTTTCTCTTTCATCTATCTCTAATCAAAACTGTTGTCTCTTCACCACGTAACACAGTTGTGCAGGGCACAGAATACTCATTTTCTGGGCCCCATTTCCTCAGGTGAAACCAGGGATTGGATGACGTAATGTTACTTCTGCTTAGAATATTCCATACAGTGGTCAAAGTTGTTCTATTTTTTCCTGAAAGCAACATGCTACTTCTCTCAGGTGGTATTTAAAAGCTTTTATTTTAAAGCTGAGTTTTCACTATGGAAGAGGCTTTACCCTGTATGAGTAATTTCAGTCATCATCAACATATGAGAGATTTAAATTTTACTCCCAGTACCTTTCTAGGTGGGAAAGTGAAAGTGAAGTCACTCAGTCATGTCTGACTCTTTGTGACCCCATAGACTGTAGCCTACCAGGCTCCTCTGTCCATGGGATTTTCCAGGCAATAGTACTGGAGTGGATTGCCATTTCCTTCTCCAGGGGATCTTCCCAACCCAGGGCTCAAACCCTGGTCTCCCGCATTGTAGACAGACGCTTTACCGTCTGAGCCACCAGGGAAGTAAGTATGTAAATTCTGGAGATACAAATGACTTAACAGAAATAAAGCCAAGACCCCCTTCTGTCCATGCAAAGTCAAGTAGAGACCCAGAACACAGAGGCATATGCACATTACATATTTATAGAACTTGGTGTGATATATATAGCCAGGAACCTTTCACTAAGCTCAGTACAGAAACTGGGATAAACTCAAATTGTCTGATAGAAGGGTAAGCAGAAGGTAGCGATGCAGGAAAAACGTTACAACATAGTTCATTCTCCAAGCAGACATCGGTATTTTTGCAGGTTCCTACTGACCAACACCAGTTATATGTCTTTGAATACACTCAGGAAAGTAATTCAATCATAGTGTTAGAAAAAACCTGGGGCATAAAATTTTCAAATAACAGAAAGCCAACTGCTCTTGAAGTCACTTCTTGTCAACTATCACTTTAGAATAATAACATGAAAAGAATCTCTAATGAAGAAGTACTGGTTGGCTGTAAAATTAAAGAGTCAGATTTTTTTTTAATGATATGTTAAAGATAGTATGTTTGGAGATATATTAGATTTTTTGGTCTGAAGACTTTTCAGGGAAACAGAGAAGGATTGAAATATCTGTGCCTGAATTATAGGTTCATTATGATAAGTTCAACAAAGTTAATAGAAAGCTGGAGGACTCCCACTTTTGAATTTCAAAACTTATTACAAAGCTACAGTGATGTGATCAAAAAAGTGTGATACTGGCATAACGATAGACATATAGACCAATGGAATAGAATTGAGACTCTGCACATCTATAGCTCATTGCTTTTTAACAAGAGCACCAAGAATATTCAATGGGGAAACAATAGAATTTTCAGCAAAGAGTACTGGGACAACTAGATATCCACACACAATACAATGAAGTGGGACCCCTACCTCACACCATATACAGAATTTAACTCAAAATAGATACAAGATCTCAATGGAAGAGCTAAAATGATCAAACTCTCAGAATAAACGAGAGGGATAAATTTTCATAAACTTGAATATGGCAATATTCAAGTTTGGAGGTGTATGACACCTCCAAAGCAGGAATTAAAATATTTAAATTGGACTATCTCAAAATTAAGGATTTTGTGCATCAAAAGACATTATCAAGAAAGTGAAAAGAAAACCTGCGATATAGAACAAAATACGTACTAATCACATATCTGATAATGGTCCTAGTATCCAGAATATTTAAGTAACTCTTATAACTCAACAAAGAAAGACAAACTGTTCGTAAATGGGTAAAGCACTTGAAGAGACTTCTCCAAAGGAAGTATACAAGGAGTCAATAGGCACATGAAAAGAAGGAAAATGTAAATCAAAACCACAGCAAGATACCACTTCATGCCCTCTAGGAAATTGTGCGTTGTTGGTGGGAATATAAAAAGATTTAGCCACCACAGAAATGGTTTGGCAGTGCCTCAGAAAGTGAGACATAGAATTACCATGTGATCTAGCAATTCTGCTCTGAGGTATATCCTGCAAAGAATTGAAAATGCCTATTTTCAACTTATCCTCAAATACTTGTACATTAACGTTCACAGCAACACTATTCACAATAGCCAAACTAAATGTTCATTGACAGATGACGAGATAAACAAATTCTAGTATATACCCTAAGTGGAATATTAATTCAGCTATGAAAAGATGACGCTTATGTAACTTATGAAAGCTACAATATGAATGAACCTCAAAAATATCATAAGTGAAAGAAATCAGACACAAACGGTTACATATTGTATTATTCTATTTATAGGAAATATTCAGAGTAGATAAATTCATAGAAACAGAAAATTATTCAGTGATTGCCAAGGGCTGAGGGGTGGGGGAAATGGGAATTAACTATGTAATGGGTACAAAGTTTTATCTTGGGGTGATGAAAATGTTTGGAATTAGATAGAAGGGAAAGTTAGCCAACATTGGGAATTCTACTAAATATGTACATAGTTCACTCTTAAATGTTAATTTTATAATATTCCTATTTAACTTTTAAAATAATTGAATAAATATAAACCAGTTTAAAAGCAATTAATGACAACAACCACCAAAAAATCCCCAAAGAGGTCTGGTAGAATAAAGCAGAGATGTGGCCCACATGTCAGTTTCACGTGAGTGAAGCTGCTCCTCTGTCTTTCATCCAAGACCCCCTCTGTGCTCCTGGCATTCCCCATGTGGCCTCCTCCTCTGGGCAGCGACTTTAAAGCTGGGGCCCGCCACCCCCACCTCTCACCCTGCCTTTTGGCTGTAAAAGCAAATATGTAATTTTGAGGCGGGTGCAGGTGAGGGGGATCATTTTCTTGTAATAGACCAAACCACCCAGGCCAGTGATACTGAGGTTAAAAAATACTAAGGTTATAGGTTAAGGAACCGAGTGCTGGAGACTTTTGTAATTGTGATGATTATAGAACTGGCATTTGAAACAGCTATTTCCTTTTTTTTTTAGAAAGCAAACCCCCATTCCTAGCACTCATGTTTAACTGTGTATGGAACTTTCCATCTCCCATTCTTATTCTGTCCCCTGGAAATAACTCTGCTTGACGACATATGCATAAGGAATGAATGGGCATCTCTGGAGCAGGGTCTCAAAATACACAAATGTTTCCATGGCCCAATCTTATTCTCAGTTTGTCAACAAGGTTGGCTAGTCAGGCCTTCCTACTGTTCAGAAAATTTCACTCCTGTGGCTTCTTGGCTGGTTTCACGGAGTCATTATATAAGGTGGGTGAGCTTGTCAGCATGCTAGTGTTTAAACTCTGGTCAGACAGTGGGAAAATAAAAAAAGAGATGGGTTAGTTCATAAAAGACCTTCATTAATGATACTTGTTTCCCTGTCTTTCCGGACAGGGTATAAAATAGGTCTGTTCATATCCACAATAAAAATGCAAGTGCTGGGGATGATTATTTTTAGGTGTCTCATCTTAGGGAGAAATAAAAAGATACCTGAAATGAAAAGATGCTTAGGAGAATGTGGTGATTTTGCTCCAGAGAAACATTTGGGCCCTTTCCCTGGGAAAACGGGTTAAAAGGTTGGCAGTGCTTTCTCCAGGGGCTTCGTCTGACAGTGAACATGTGTTTCCTTCCTTTAATCGACTCGCCAGTAGCCAGAAAGCTGCTTGTTTTCTGCAGAGGTTGTCAAAAATGATTTCAGTCTGGAGACAATGAATGATAAAAGAGGTTTTCAAACACGCTTTTGCACTGTAGCATTCGCAGCCCCAGAGAGGAAAGATTGTATTACAATCGCAGTGCAAAGGGCCATGCTCCCCTGGCAAGAAAACAGCCTCCTCCAACCTGTTTGATGAGTCCTGGTATCTCAGGGAGCAGAAAGATACAGGGCAGGACTGGATGCTCTAGAAAGGTGGAGCTGAGGAGCTGTATCCCATGCAAGAGGAAGATGCCGAAACTTCTCCTGCAGTTCTTCTTTCCACTGTCCACATGTGTCTGATTCTGTCGGAGAGCTGCTGGCGGGACCAAGCATGAGACTGACTTCTGAGATGGGAGCGGCAGCCGGAGAAGAGCGGCAGCCAGAGCTTCTCAGTGATGCCCTGGCTCTGCCGTAGAAGTAGGCAGGCCCGTCTGTATTTCCTCCCCTGCCTTTATGGGCATCACAAGCTTGTATTGATGGGGCTTGTGTTTAGAAAACTCAAGGGGTTAGTCATGCCTTTCCAAATCACATGATGCAACCCTAAGTATGTGAAGAAAAACGAGGCTCATCACCCTTCCCACATGTCCGCTTTCTCAAGAGGAGGGGAAAAGGCCGTGATCATTTCAGATCAGCAGTTCCACTTGTGGGAAACCCAGTAAGGTAAACCGGGAACATAGCAGTTGGATAAGAAACTCAGCAGTTAGTATTTGTATTTTCAAGCATAAGATTATGCCCTTCACTTTACGTACAAGTAAGGATTCAGGGCAGAGTTACGTGGGCTGAAAAAGAAGCTTCCTAGAACATGTATGAGATTCAGTTTACAAAAACAAAATTTGATTTATCTGCAGCTTTATCTCTCCCTGATGGCTCAGCAGGTAAAATAATCTGCCTGCAATGCAGGAGACACAGGAACCACAATTTTGATCCCTGGGTCAGGAAGATCCCCTGAAGAAGGAAATGGCAACCCACTCCAGTATTCTTGCCTGGAAAATCCCATGGACAGAAGAGCCTGGTGGGCTACAGTCCATGGGATTGCAAAGAGTCGAATACAACTGAGCCACCAAGCACACGTGAGATTCCGTTTACAAAAACAAAATTTAATTTATCTGCAGCTTTTCAGAAACACATCAGTGATATAAATCAAGGTGTTGGGTACAGGCTTCTCTTAACAACCTCTTATTAAACTCCCAAAGTGAAGAAGAAAAACCTAGACAGGAGTTTCAACCCCAAGCTGAAAGCCTGTTTCACACAGAAGGTTTTTATTATTATCTTCTTAATGGTTGCGATTTAAATCTTTTTCCTCTGCTTACATAGCCAGATTCCATAACACCTCCTGAGCAGTAACTTGCCTTCCTTTCTTGATTATTTCTGACAATATTTTAAAATATTTTTAGCTCACTAGTGGCAAATATTTCTGCCACTGCAGAAAATTGGGCTGATAGGCAGCAACTGCATCCAGTAGTCCAGAAAACCAGAGAGAGGAGACATGGGCAAGCTGCGGGCTGAACTGGCCTTTCCATCTGACTCTAATTCCTTTTCTAACTCCACGATTTTATCACCACACAACTCATGCTGTGAATATAATCAGGAAAGAAGTGTGGGAGGGGAGGGTCAGAGGCACCTCATGACAGGTGCAGAGACAGAGCTGGGTTGTACGTCTCAAATAGTTCTTCCAGATTCCAATCATAAATACCACATAACTTCCAGCTTTCACAATTTGAGCTAATGGCATATGCCAGGAGCTGACTGATGTGACAGTCTCCAGTAAGGACAACCTTTCAACTAGCAGCATCCTCCACAAAGTCTGAGCTGGTGCTCTTCCCAGTGCCTATGTATTTGGTCAATGTCAGAGTGATTTGGCTTAAGTGGGCTCAATCAACTGCTTTCGGTCTATTGTGGTTCATAATCCCTATTCAGGATGGAGTGTGTTGCAGCCTAAAGAACGTGGTAATGGAATCCTTGTGTATGTTTTTCCACAGCAGGGCACAGATTAGCATAAGTGTCATATTCTGTAGGCTTGCTCACTCTTACTTCTCAAGCATCGCATACACTGGGAGTTTTTCGACTGGAATATAGTAAGGTGAATATGGCCCACATATGCAGAATGAGCACACCATTTTTAGAAAGTGATCTGTAATAAATCTCCCCTGGAGGTGCACTATGATAGATTAACTCTGCACTTTTGCTTAAAAACATAATATTTTTCACCAAGGATCCTGTAATCTGAGAAAAGAAGAATTAGATTGAATTTCATGCAGAGTTTTAAAGAATGCTGTCCTTTTCCACCATGGGGTTGAAGAATACTTTATGGTTCTCCCGGTTTCCCATACTCATAGCGAGTTCAAAGCTCTTTTTGCACGTCACGATTACTCAGAGTTGATGTTTTGTTCTCAGAGATGCCAAATGGGAGGAAAAGATACTCTGGATTGGAATGTTTCATGGAGAGAGACAAGAGAGGGAGTGGGGAGATTGAAAAAGCCAACTCACTCGTTTTACTTTGAGGATTACAAGTTAACTGGAAAAGCATTTTCTTCCTAGAGTCCTTAGAGAAGTACGCCTCAGGAAATAAGAATAGGATTATTTAGAAGTTCCCTTAGGATAGGAATCAGATTTCAGAGCATTCATACCAATTTGTATTTCTAGAAAACCATCGTCATGCTGTCTGACTCTAAGCTAGAAATAATGGCCCCTCCATCTTGTGACATCAGCAAAACTTAGGTAAAACTTATGACAAATGTCGAAGCCCCTCCCCCAAACCTTTCACCTCCCTTTCTGCTATCAATACAACGGTGGCTTATTTAGTCTGAATCATTGGCCTCATCAGGTCATACAGATGAAATGCCATAGATTTTTTTTTTTTCCATTCCAGTCGGCCTATGATTTGGTCTATATAGCTGATGGGCTATGCAGAAGGCAGGTTAAGGGTGAGAGAACTCCCAGTGAACTTACCCCTGCTACCTCCTTACAGAAAAGGGTGCTGTGTCTGAGAGTCCCCAAATTTATGACTTGATTAAGGAGAGTGTAGTTTCGTGGCATGCACACCACTTAAGGGGCAGTTTAGTGTGACTAATCAAAGAGGTTTTCCTGGAACCTAGTAAGTATCAATATATATAGGCTGGGATAGCACAGAATGTCTTGATGCTTTTAAGCATGGCAGCAGGGGACCAGCCAGAGCCTATTAATCAGTCTAAGGTAAGTGCTGCCTCTCTCATATTTTAATCTCCTCCTTTCTGCTGTGTTAAAGAAATTATATCTGTGGCTGAAATAACATTTAGAAGCAATATTGTTTGCCAAGTGAATGAGACAATCAAACCAGTCATTTAGAGTTGGGGATTAAATATGAATCTCATTTACCTTTATTATCCATGCATTTCTCGCTAATCATCATAACTCAGACTATTTAAACTTCATTGAAAATGTAGCCAGTAATGCAGCATCATTAATATTTGTTTGTAAAGATTCCAGCCTGGAGCTGAGCAAATCTGAAGAAAGCCACCCTATCTCTTTTTGTGTTCAGAAAGTGGGGAGAGACCAAACTGGAGGATCTTGGGTGCCCTGCTTCAGTGCCTTCATAGACAACCAAATTCCAGTTGCCAGCCTTCTTTCCAAGCATCTCTTCCTTGCATAATGGTATCAGCAGAACAGGGTGGCTTTCCAAAAGAAAAATGCTCTAGCACATGCCCCCACATTGACATATCTTTAAGGGTCAGCTTTCCAGCCACAAATGCCACCAAGCTAGTTAACTGAGACCACCAATGGCAGAAGGAATTCAAGTTGGAAATTTCACGGAGTCAGAATCCACCCCCGCCTCACCTCGAGCCCCTTTTAATCTCATCACCCAGCCCCTCAAATATGGTATAAAAAGACTGGGTGGCAAATGTATTTGAGACTCCGAGGAAAAGGGCTGTTAAGTCAACCTTGGTAACTTAACTGAAACAGTATATGTGTAAATCCATCGAAAATCCTTGGCCTTTTACAACTCCTGTCCCAATGGAAATCAGATCATAGGACTGTTTACAAGAGACCACGATTCATTTGGATAAAGACCCATGACAGCACAGCCCAGGATTATTTGAAATTTTAGTAACCTCAGCTTTAAAAATATTCTAAAAGCAAAATAACAAGGGGCAGGTAATTGCCATGAGCTAATTACTTATGATATTTCATCTATATAATCGGTGAACGATCTCTGTAAATGTCAGCCTGTGGCGCTTTGGCAATCACTTGTAGTTTTTATTGTTTAAAGAAATGTCAACATTTCCATTTTCTCCAACTTTAGTTAACCTGGGCCCTATACATGACTAAAAGGGCCACCAGAAGAGCACTTTACACTGTCTTTTTATAGCGTTTCATAATTTCATAGCTGAGCCAGTCCCAGGTTTAGCAACTATTTTGCTATTAAAAAAGTATAAAATATGTACAAAGGAATTTAAATATTAAAATTAAAGATGATAGATGCAGTCATGATTTTCTGAACAAGAAGATTTTGTTCACATTTCAGTTTATCTTTTTACATGCTTGGTGGGAAAATTCAGGAGATGGGGAAATTTGTTTGCTTGTTTATTCCTTTTTCTTCTCCTCTCCAGCCACTTGGAAATAATTCCTGTGAACAAAGGAACGTCACTAAAAGACTCCTTAACTTTCCAGAGAGAAAGAAGAAGGGCAGAAGTTGATGGTCAGGGTGAATAAGACCAGAGCCAGGTGAATCTGAAGCCCACCACCATGACCCAGCAACCTCAGGCTGCTCACTGCCTCCTCTATGCCCTGCCTCCTGCACTGGAGCTACCCGCATTTCCTTATGAGTTAAAAATCCCATTTGTGCTTCAGTGTGAATCAAATGGCTTCCCTCATCCATCCCCAAGTGTGGTTTTACTAAAGACCTAAGTAAGGCATGTTCCCAACACCAGGAAGAGGCTTAGAAAGATTGACACAGGAGTCAGGGGCTACATTTCCCAAATCTGAGCTGGGGGCTAAGCCAGACAGTGGCCAGTTGGATCTGAGAAGCAAGGGGCATGGAGGAGGGATCTGAACCTCCAGGGATAAAATTGGAGCCAATAAGAAGACAGAATCAAAGTTGTCTGGGAAGAGCACAGGCTGCATTAGCAGCGACCCTTTGCAGGGAGAAAGTCAGGGCAACCTCCATGTGTACTGAGAGGAAAGGCAGCCAAGCTGCTCCCTGGGCAGTGTTGTCTCTATGCAGAGCCAAGATGGAGATCAAAATCCACACTTTCCAGAGCCGATTCACCAGCCTAGTTGACCCACTCTCTTTTCAGTGACCTTGCTACTTTGAGGAACTCATCACTGATATCTTCTCCAAGAGTGAATATTAACAGTCTTAGAGGATGAGATGGTTGGATGGCATCACTGATTCAATGAACTTGAACTTGGGCAAACTACAGGAGATGATGAGTGACAGGCAAGCCTGGTATCCTGCAGTCCATGGGGTCATGAAGAGTCGGACATGATTTGGTGACTGAACAACAGTATGTCCAGATCTCATCCTTGAAATCAACAACTTTTGGGTATGGAGCTTCTTCAGATAAAAGGGATAGCAGATGGGAGTGGTATGAAAAGAGGAAAGATAACAGAATGCAAAGAGGCTGTCAGTGAATAGGAGCAAAAAAAAGAAATTAATGTTTGTAAGGGCAAATTCTCACCTGACAATTCAATGGAAAGAAATAAGAAGAGAAAAAGATTATCTGAGGAAAGGACAACATCAGCTCTTACTGACTAAATCCAACCAAAAATAGAAATATCATTGAGGATTAAAGGAGAATAAATTGAAACATGTGGGGTCTAAGATCAACTTGGTACCATATTTAGACTACTTTTAGCATTCTAGATTTAGAGTATATTCTATAAAAACTTTATACTTAAAAAAATCATGTTTAGCTTTCCACGTTTTGGAAAGTTGAAAATAAATTCCTTAGTATTTGTTTTCTTTTCCAAGTGGGATTTCCGCCCCCCTCCCTCCTTTTGGAGCTCTGTGTTGTATTCAGTGAAGCACAGATTTGAGCAATTTTATTCAGGTTTAAAAAATAGTGTGTGTGTGTGTGTGTGTGTGTGTGTGGGTGGGTGGGTGTGGGTGTGCACACGTGCTCAGTCACTCAATAGGGTACAACTCTCTGCGACCTCACGGACTGTAGCCCACCAAGCTCCTCTGTCAATGGGGTTTCCCAGGCAAGTATACTCGAGTGTGTTGCCATTTACTTCTCCAGGGGATCCTCCTGACCCAGGGATCAAACACACATCTCCTGCATTGGCAGGTGGATTCTTTACCACTGAGCCCCTGGGAAGGCCCTAAAAGAACAGAGGTATATGAAAAAACAAAATCTTCATGTCCCAATTTGGTATGAATACCACAAGATGAAAGTTCTCAAAAGGGTCATCATTAAACCCCTAGTTAATGCTAACATTACAGGCTTTATCCAAAACCTGTGATGATAGGATGAATCAGGGGAAAAGGGGCATTTAAAATGACTGTAGAAGGAATCAAAATTATTAACAAAGAAAAGCTCAGTAGCTGAGGGGCAAGTGAGTTCTCAGAAACACATAGCCAGGAACCAGTGGTTCATGGGTCATTCCTTGTATTCCTATTTATCTGGGGAAATTGTGACACTTAGATCCTGTATTTGGCTAGTACAAGGTTTTAAAAGGATTCATAGTATTCATCTCAAAACTTTTTTCCTTTAGTAGTACACCGTATGTTTCTATCCTGGTAATATTTTTTAGTCTTCTTTATCAGTGCCTTTAGTCTCAAACTACTGTGCACCTTTTTGGACTGCAAATGAAACACAATTACTAAATTACAAAATCCATGAAAGAAAATGTTAGTCAAATTCAGGAACTGGGAAAGAGGTATTTTAGTACACTAGAGGTGTTTTCAGGTCAATTTATAGTTTAGACATTTTTTATAAAGCCATGATATATTTGGTGTTTTTCAACTGTTTTTTTAAACCCAGTAATAATATATATCTCTCTCTTCACATCTTTCTCATCCTATAATGTGATCCTGATTTCATTATTATATTGTTATCACTCTGATAAAGAGGAGATATAAACCCTGGATTATGTTCTATGATTGTTCTACAGGTGGTATCAGTCAGGACAGGGCACCTTAAATGACAGTAACAAATGAGCCCCACATCAGTGGTTTGACACAACAGATTTTTCTTGCTCACTCTGCATTTTCTGTATGGGTCAGTAGGGATGCTTAGCTCACTGTAATCATCCAGTGACCCAGAATAATAGAGACTCCATCTCAACACTTGCTTTGGGCAAATTATGCTCTTATATTGAAAGCTTTTCCCAGAAATTAACATATATCAATAGTATGCTTATTTCATGGGAAAAAGTAAGTCACATGAACACCTAACTTCCAAAGGGCGGAGAAATTAAATCCTTCTATTTACCTAAAGGAAACCTAGATCATTTGTCTACAGTCTTAATATCTACCTTTCTTATCTCCCCAACCACATGAGACTTTCCCAAAGGCCAGAAATCAAGTCATATTTCACTTGAAATTAGTGTTGCCCAGCGCTTTGCAAGACATGTATTATTCATTAATTACTGGAATATTAGTAAACACTACACTAATTTTGAGGAGATACCCCTTGTCCAAGGTAAGAGAAACCCAAGTAAGACAGTAGGTGTTGCGAGAGGGCATCAGAGGGCAGACGCACTGAAACCATAATCACAGAAAACTAGCCAATCTGATCACATGGACCACAGCCTTGTCTAACTCAATGAAACTAAGCCATGCCTGTGGGGCCACCCAAGATGGTCGGGTCATGGTGGAGAGGTCTGACAGAATGTGGTCCACTGGAGAAGGGAATAGCAAACCACTTCAGTATTCTTGCCTTGAGAACCCCATGACCAGTATGGAAAGGCAAAATTATAGGATACTGAAAGAGAAACTCCCCAGGTCGGTAGGGGCCCAATATGCCACTGGATATCAGTGGAGAAATAACTCCAGAAAGAATGAAGGGATGGAGCCAAAGCAAGAACAATACCCAGCTGTGGATGTGACTGGTGATAGAAGCAAGGTCCGATGCTGTAAAGAGCAATATTGGATAGGAACCTGGAATGTCAGGTCCATGAATCAAGGCAAATTATAAGTGGTCAAACAGGAGATGGCAAGAGTGAACATCAACATTCTAGGAATCAGCGAACTAAAATGGACTGGAATGGGTGAATTTAACTCAGATGACCATTATATCTACTACTGTGGGCAGGAATCCTTTAGAAGAAATGGAGTGGCCATCATGGTCAACAAGAGTCTGAAATGCAGTACTTGGACGCAATCTCAAAAATGACAGAATGATCTCTGTTCGTTTCCAAGGCAAACCATTCAATATCACGATAATCCAAACCTATGCCCCAAACAGTAATGCTGAAGAAGCTGAAGTTGAATGGTTCTATGGAGACCTACAAGACCTTTTAGAGCTAACACCCAAAAAAGATGTCCTTTTCATTATAGGGGACTGGAATGCAAAAGTAGGAAGTCAAGAAACATGTGGAATAACAGGCAAATTTGGCCATGGAATATGGAATGAAGCGGCAAAGGCTAATAGAGTTTTGCCAAGAGAAAGCACTGGTCATAGAAAACATCCTCTTCCAACAACACAAGAGAAGACTCTATACATGGACATCACCAGATGGTCAACACTGAAATCAGATTGATTATATTCTCTGCAGCCAAAGATGGAGAAGCTCTATACAGGCAACAAAAACAAGACCTGGAGCTGACTGTGGCTCAGATCATGAACTCCTTATTGGCCAAT
The DNA here is from genome assembly GCF_029407905.1 of Bubalus kerabau. Taxonomy (NCBI): domain Eukaryota; kingdom Metazoa; phylum Chordata; class Mammalia; order Artiodactyla; family Bovidae; genus Bubalus; species Bubalus kerabau. Next base: position 67,519,580 of record NC_073634.1, read on the forward strand.
TCAGACTTAAATTGAAGAAAGTGGGGAAAACCACTAGACCATTCAGGCATGACCTAAATCAAATCCTTTATGATTATACAGTGGAAGTGAGAAATAGATTTAAGGGACTAGATCTGATAGAGTGCCTGATGAACTATGGATGGAGGTTCATGACATTGTACAGGAGACAGGGATCAAGACCATCCCCATGGAAAAGAAATGCAAAAAGCAAAATGGCTGTTTGAGGAGGCCTTACAAATAGCTGTGAAAAGAAGAGAAGTGAAAAGCAAAGGAGAAAAGGAAAGATATAAGCATCTGAATGCAGAGTTCCAAAGAATAGCAAGGAGAGATAAGAAAGCCTTCCTCAGCAATCAATGCAAAGAAATAGAGGAAAACAACAGAATGGGAAAGACTAATCTCTTCAAGAAAATTAGAGATACCAAGGGAACATTTCATGCAGAGATGGGCTCGATAAAGAACAGAAATGGTATGGACCTAACAGAAGCAGAAGATATTAAGAAGAGGTGGCAAGAATACACAAAAGAGCTGTACAAAAAAGAGCTTCATGACCCAGATAATCACTATGGTGTGATCACTCACCTAAAGCCAGACATCCTGAAATGTGAAGTTAAGTGGGCCTTAGAAAGCATCACTATGAACAAAGCTAGTGGATGGAATTCCAGTTGAGCTATTTCAAATCCTGGAAGATGATGCTGTGAAAGTGCTGCACACAATATGCCAGCACATTTGGAAAACTCAGCAGTGGCCACAGGAATGGAAAAGGTCAGGTTTCATTCCAATCCCAAAGAAAGACAATGCCAAAGAATGCTCAAACTACCTAACAATTGCACTCACATGCTAGTAAAGTAATGCTCAAAATTCTCCAACCCAGGCTTCAGAAGTACGTGAACCGTGAACTTCCAGATGTTCAAGCTGGTTTTAGAAATGGCAGAGGAACCAGAAATCAAATTGCCAACATCCACTGGATCATGGAAAAAGCAAGAGAGTTCCAGAAAAACATCTATTTCTGCTTTATTGACTATGCCAAAGCCTTTGACTGTGTGGATCACAATAAACTGTGAAAAATTCTGAAAGAGATGGGAAGACCAGACCACCTGACCTGCCTCTTGAGAAACCTCTATGCAGGTCAGGAAGCAACAGCTAGAACTGGACACGGAACAACAGACTGGTTCCAAATAGGAAAAGGAGTACATCAAGGCTGTGTATTGTCATCCTGCTTATTTGACTTATATGCAGAGTACATCGTGAGAAACGCTGGGATGGAAGAAACACAAGCTGGAATCAAGATTGCCAGGAGAAATATCAATAACCTCAGATATGCAGATGACACCACCCTTATGGCAGAAAGTGAAGAGGAACTAAAAAGCCTCTTGATGAGAGTGAAAGAGGGGAGTGAAAAAGTTGGCTTAAAGTTCAACATTCAGAAACGAAGATCATGGCATCTGGTCCCATCACTTCATGGGAAATAGATGGGGAAACAGTGGAAACAGTGTCAGAGTTTATTTTTAGGGGCTCCAAAATTACTGCAGATGGTGATTGCAGCCATGAAATTAAAAGATGCTTACTCCTTGGAAGGAAAGTTATGACCAATCTAGATAGTATATTCAAAAGCAGAGACATTACTTTGCCAACAAAGGTCCGTCTAGTCAAGGCTATGGTTTTTCCAGTGGTCATGTATGGATGTGAGAGTTGGACTGTGAAGAAAGCTGAGTGCTGAAGAATTGATGCTTTTGAACTGTGGTGTTGAAGAAGACTCTTGAGAGTCCCTTGGACTGCAAGGAGATCCAACCAGTCCATCCTAAAGGAGATCAGGCCTGGCTGTTCATTGGAGGGACTGATGCTGAAGCTGAAACTCCAATACTTTGGCCACCTCATGCAAAAAGTTGACTCATTGGAAAAGACCCTGATGCTCGGAGGGATTGGGGGCAGGAGGAGAAGGGGACGACAGAGGATGAGATGGCTGGATGGCATCACCAACTGGATGGACATGAGTTTGAGTGAACTCCGGGAGTTGATGATGGACAGGGAGGCCTGGTGTGCTGCGGTTCATGGGGTCGTAAAGAGTTAGACACGACTGAGCAACTGAACTGAACTGAACTGATGTTAATTTTGAAGATCAAAACACTTCCAATCTCCATATCAACATTATAATTTCTAAAGTACCTGCTATGTACAATAACAACTGTAATTTTCCAAGCCCCTAACATGTAGCAGGTACTACACTCATTGCTTTACATATATTCTCTTTAATCTAGAACGCAATTATAAGATAGAATTTTTCTTCCTCCAATTTCAGGTTATGTATTATTGAGAGATTAACTAACTTGCCCAGACATTCAAAGGGTGATAAAGACAAAGTAAGAACCTGTGTGTGTCAAATACCTGTAGCCCTGCTTATCCACTCCAATGCCCCCCACTTCCAAGAGTGTAGCACTAGGCTTCTTCCTGCTTCTCAAGCTTCCTGCTGCTCAAGGTCTACACACTTGCTGCTTCCTCTGACTAGAAATCTCATCTCCCATAATTGCTTTTCCCTTACCACCTTCAAATCTATGTTCAAATACTAGGCTTTGTTTGACCACCTTATTTAAAATTTCAAAACCAATCCCCCCAGTCAAGCCAAGCACTCCCTCTGCTCTTCTGCTTTATTCTGTTCTGAAGCCTTGCTTTCATCTGACATACTGCATACTTGTACTTCTTTATTATGTTCATGGGCTTCCCATGTGGTGCAGTGGCAAAGAACCGGCCTGCCAGTGTGGAAGTGCAAGAGATACTAGTTCAATCGCTGGGTCAGGAAGATGTCCTGGAGGAGCAAATGGCCATCCGCTCCAGTATTCTTGCCTGGAAAATTCCACGGACAGAGGAGCCTGGTTGGCTACAGTCCATGTGGTCACAAAGAGTCAGATATGACTGAATGCATACACACACACACACACACGCATTATGTTCATTGTTCTTTCCCTGTTAGAAAGTACTTAGAACAGGAACTTTGGTCAGGTTTTACTTGTTGCTATATCTTCTCCCCACCTTGTGCCTAGAACAATGCCTTCACATAGTAAGTACTCAATAAAATTTCAAACGGATGAATAAGTGAATGATATAACAATACCTAGTACTACACAAGATGCCTTTAGATGAAACAGAAGCATTCATAATTTACAGTTAGTTCTTTTAATGGGTATTAGAAAAAGTTTAACTAGCACATCAAAACATGATTTTGATGATACAGTGGTAGAGATAGCATGTTTCCTAAAAAAAAAAAAAAAAACCTTAAAGTGCTCCATATCTTGGTTTGGTCATATGTATGTGTCATATGTACACATATGAAAATTTGCTGAGCAGTACACTTAAAATCAATTCATTTTACTATGTTATTCCTTAATTTTAAAAAAGAACATTCAAAATAGCAACAACAAAATATATGATAAAGAAAGCTAATATAAATAAAAATATCACTTGTTTGATAGTTTGGGCAGTAGTTGAAAAGTCAAGTCACAAATGATGGGGCATCGATAACCACTTCGCTGGATCCTGCTGTCTCTCAGAGAACTACTAATACATCAATTTTGCAGGTTCTGAGACACTGGAGAGACAAATAAGCATATATTGCCATGCAAGGCATTTGTCATCTGAGTGATCCAGATAATAAGTGGTGTGTAATTACAGAGAAGACTCTTATAGTGTGGTGGGGTGATGGGAACTGATCCTAGAAGGATGGGCAGAGCTCAGAGGACCAGGTGCCACAGTGGCATTGAGGCTCTGGGGTAGATGTGGAAAGTCACGTTTCAGAACCAGCTCTTATGTTCAACTCTCTGAGTGCACCAGCAGGCCCCCAGAGGATAGGAGAATGCCAGCTCCTTTTCACGTCTGACCAAACATCTCAGATCTGGATGCTATACCTCCCACCTTCTCCACTCTGGAGCTGGAGCCACAGGCAGCCCAGGGGAAGCCCTGTTTGGATGTTGCAGTTTGTGGAAACTTCATCTGCCTGTGAACTAAATGCTGCCTGCTTTAGCAGGGGAGCCCAGGGAAGAGCACTCTGGTGGCCACACCATTTCTGACCTCAAGCCATTGCAGAGAAAGCCAGAGGACATATAACAACCATTAAGACAAAATAGCCATTGCATTCAATGTGGAAGACCAGACTCTCTTTCCTGTGACAATTTCCTTTCTAATGCGCAGCGCCTCCTGGTTCACTATGGATGGGGCAGGAAGGGCTGCAGCAATACATGGGAACTATACGTGGGAGAAATTTGCTTTTGCCCTGCAAAATCATCAGCAGGAGCTGGCCTCAGCACAACACTTCATTTACACAGACCCATCCAAGGCTACCGAGTCAATGTCCTTGTGTTTAATTTACATGACAATAGGGAGTTATTGACAAAATCGCTATCTTCAAATTTTCCCTAGAGAATGTCTTAGTTTGTGGCCAATTAAAGCTAGATGCTCAGATTTGGCACCTGCCCAGATCCTCCAAATAGCTTTATGCTTCTCGTCTGCATTCTCACCAGGGGAGGAAACCGCTGGCAGGAAAAGTGAGGAGTATAGTGATCACTATCCAGAGGTTGCCAGTTCCTGCCATCACCTCCCCAGATGTGCTTTCTGCCCCACTGGTCTCCTTTCATCTCAAAAAAAAAAAAAGAATGTGACTTTCAAATAGAGTTACGAAGAAAATGCAAACTCATTAAGAAAAAGGAGAGAGTGGGGAGACCGGTGGCACTTACTGTTACCTTATGACTCTCAGTTATTCAAGTTTCATTATTTGGAGGGAAAGAAAGCAATTTAGAGGAAAAAAGAAAACAGAGAGAGCAAGCATTTGGCCATTCTTTGTTTTAGCAAGAAATTCCTTTATTCTGACGCAAAGCAATTTCACTTGGATTGTAGTTCTTCAAAATTATGGGTGCTTTAAGGTCTCTGGCAAAGATTTCCAACCCGACTGATAGTCTGTTTACAACATATCTAAAGAAGCTTTGTCATAACTGACCTGAAACCCACAAATTTGCTAGAACATGTGTCTTTCCAATGGGGTTTTGTTACTTAAAGCACCAGGAAGCATCACTTATCACACTTGCCTCCATGAAGCCTGCCTCCAAGTTAGAACTGCCTGAGTACCTCCCCCACCCCATTCTTTCACATTTATCTCTTTCCCCCCCAAATTTAAGGCTCATTGAGAACAAGGACAGAATGGTTGTGTCCATAATGGGCTCATCATCAGCCAGATATAAGACCTGGTGTCGAGGCTATTTCATAGATGTAAATGGTGATGGTACATCATGGCTCTAATGGAGTTTTTATTAAGCCTCTTGTTGAACTTCTCTTGTGGTTCATATGGTAAAGAATCTGCCTGCATTGCAGGATACTCGGGCTTAAGCCCTGGGTTGGGAAGATTCACTGGAGAAGGGAATGGCTATGCACTCCAGTATACTTGCCTGGAAAGTTCTACGGACGGAGGAGCCTGATGGGCTACAGTCCATGAGATTGCAAAGAGGCAAGAGTCGGACATGACTGAGTGACTTTCACTTTCACTGTTGAACCAATCCTTGCAAAACATCCAATTTTAACAGGAACCAATGAATGTCAAGTCCATCAATCATGTCAAGATTTAAAAAGATATCCCACCAAACTCAGTATAGACAGCTGACAGATACATGTATAGACAACTCAGTAGTGAAATTCCCTTCACCTATTCACCATCAAGCACTAGACCACTAGAATTAACTTTCAGAAATTCCTGGAAAAACCATTTTCCTTTGAACCTCACCTTCATTACCTTAGGGGCTTCCCTGGTAGCTCAGTTGATAAAGAATCCACCTGCAATGAGGGAGACTCAGGTTCAATTCCTGGGTCAGGAAGATCCCCTGGAGAAGGGATAGGCTACCCACTCCAGTGTTCTTGGACTTCCCTTGTGGCTCAGCTGGTAAAGAATCTGCCTGCAATGTGGGAGACCTGGGTTTGATCCCTGGGTTGGGAAGATCCCTTGGAGAAGGGAAAGGGTACGAACCCCAATATTCTGGCCTGGAGAGTTCCATGGATGAGTTCATGGGGTCGCAGAGAGTCGTACACAACTGAGCAACTTTCACTTTCACTTTTCATTATCTTACCTCTTTCCTCTTCAGTTTAATGTCTAAACACCAAGTTATTTTGCATATTTTGGCACTATTCTTTGTTATTATTCTCTAGTCACTTCATGCTATTGAGATGATCCCTATTAAAATGTGGTGTAAACCACAATGCACTCTCTGAAGGCATGTGACTTTTATTATTGAGCCTTGAATTACAAGAGTATGCTTTCTATTTCTTCATTATCCATCAGCATTAAAACAGTGCTGCACACAGAGCAGGATGACAGTAAACACTCCTGTTCTAAGTAGCCAGTCTTGGAAAGGAGAGAAAGCCAGCACTCAAAAGACCCAAGGGTTCCAGCAACTCCGCATGTGGGCAGATTTGTTGATATGGTTTGAAGAGAAGTCTCCGGAGGCGACCAATCTGGACACAAATTCTGAAGCAACCCCTTCCTGCTTACGAACTTAGACAGATCAGATCAGTCGCTAAGCCGTGTCCGACTCTGCGACCCCATGAATCGCAGCTCACTAGGCCTCCCTGTCCATCACCAACTCCCAGAGTTCACTCAGACTCATGTCCATCGAGGCAGTGATGCCATCCAGCCATCTCATCCTCTGTCGTCCCCTTCTCCTCCTGCCCCCTATCCCTCCCAGCATCAGAGTCTTTTCCAATGAGTCAACTCTTCTCATGAGGTGGCCAAAGTACTGGAGTTTCAGCTTTAGCATCAGTCCTTCCAAAGAAATCCCAGGGCTGATCTCCTTCAGAATGGACTGGTTGGATCTCCTTGCAGTCCAAGGGACTCTCAAGAGTCTTCTCCAACACAACAGTTCAAAAGCATCAATTCTTTGGTGCTCAGCCTTCTTCACAGTCCAACTCTCACATCCATACATGACCACTAGAAAAACCATAGCCTTGACTAGACGGACCTTTGTTGGCAAAGTAATGTCTCTGATTTTGAATATGCTATCTAGGCTGGTCATAACTTTCCTTCCAAGGAGTAAGCATCTTTTAATTTCATGGCTGCAGTCACCATCTGTAGTGATTCTGGAACCCAGAAAAATAAAGTCTGACACTGTTTCCACTGTTTCCCCATCTATTTCCCATGAAGTGATGGGACCAGAGGCCATGATCTTCATTTAAATCTCAGTTTACTCACCTGTAAATTGGGAGCAATAAAAATGCCTGCCTCATGGGATACTGTGAGGATTTAATAAACCATAAATTTCCTAGGAAATTTATAAGAAAAAATGCACGAAATTCTGTAAGGCACTCAATAAAGGACCCAGGAAATAGTAGGCACTCAGAAATGAGATCAGAACTCTTACCATTATGGTTAGAGAAAAATATTACATGCTTCTGTTGTCCCAGTGCTTACTCTGGAATTTTTTTATCCCCAGTCATGTTGGCTGAAAACTAAGGAAAAATGCAAATATGCCTTTGGATCTCCAAGGAAAGTGGGAAATACACATTCCCTTCCACCCCATCTGCACGTCTAAAGCAAGGTAAGTCTCTCATGTTGCTTTCCCAACCAGCAATCAAGAACCCTGCCCTCACAAGGCAAAATATATCCAGAAGAAACAGAGCATTATCTGTTAAGATATTTGGGGGGTGGAGGGGTGTCTCTGGTAAAGCTATTATAGGAGGCCCCATCCAGGTTCTAACTTGCAAGCAACACAAACCTTCCCTGCGAAGATCAAGCAGAAGAGGAATAGATGGATACTGGGGAGCCTGAGGAAGCACTGGAGAATCCAAAGGGCAGGCCTGGAAGACAGACAGACACGGGGAAGGAAACTCTCTGCAGCCAGGACCACAGTCAAGTCACCCACAGAGTCCACAGGATGAAAAACTCTGCCACTTCACCATCTTACCTGGAGGTCCCAATGGGCACTGCGGGCCCTTGTCAATACTGGACAGATGCCACGTCCCATCACTGAAGTTGCTAGAGGACACTGGGATCAGCTCCCTACTCTGCCTCTGTCACATTCTGTCCAGATTCAAAGCAGAAGGGTACAGACCACACTCTCACTTGACTCCCAAAAAGGCTCACTCTTTGAGGAATCCTCCCAAAATGGGGGGATGGCTTCAAAAGCTGAGCAGACAAAAGATGGCAAATGTTTTCTACAAGTGATTGTTTCCTGTTTTCTAATGTGTATATCTACACATATGTATGTGTACTCACTCTTTTGTACTCATGTACAATAATAAATGTACTCTGATTTTCAAGGTACAACTTCTGTTTTTAAAGTATTTTAAAGCCTTTCCATACATCATGCAAAAATGCAAAGCCCATGGAGTTTTCAAAGGCTAAAAAGGAGAAATTGTCAAAGGAACAGCTGAGAGCCCAGTGCGTGAGGCACTGGGGGTGTATGTATATTCGGATTTTAAGATGTAGCGAGAACCAAATGATCAAGAGCCCAAATTGAAAAACTATGTTTGACACCTTTTTTCCTTCCCCTGCTCTGAAAGCAAGGGGATATCTAATTGCTTCTGTTTCCTCCAATAATAATCCCATAAATAACAAAAAAGGCCTAGTGTGGCTCGATTCCCTCAGTATCAGATAACTATCTTGACTGTTTATGCAGTTGGTGCATTAATTTTAGCACGGGTTGGCTTTTTCCTTCTTTGAAAGGAGCCTCGGACAAATCCTCTTTGAGCTTTGCATTGAGCTCGGCTTTGCAGCCAAAATAAATTAGTCAAGTCTAGAACTTTGTTTTCAGAGTTTGTCAAGTTCTTTCCAGTGAAATTTTTCCTCCCGTTCCAGATGCGGTGGTTTTCTTGACTCCAGCTTCTATTTTCCTGGCACATGAAAATGCCAACATCTCCTTTGGGATACTTTGTGGAAAGCCAGAGGAAGGTGGACACAGCTAGTCTGTTCAAATGTGACCCTGACACGTGATTTAATGTAGGTACTGTCTCGGCATCTCTGGCTGAATCACTACATAGATACATTAGCTTCTCAGCATCCTTTCTTCTGATAACAGCTCTTTCGCTAACTTGGTTTATTTTATGTTCTGCATGGACAGAGTTAGGCGAAGCACTGGGGCAAGTTGGGAATTACTCTATTACAATCAAAATATCCAGATTATTGCACAAATGTTCATTTGAGGCTTGAGCTATTCAAGGAATGGTCTCAGTTTTCCACTTCTCCATGTGTAACACAGACAGAAGCATAGACACGGCCAATGAGACCAGCACCAACTCAGCCAACCCCGAGCGGTATGTCTTAGCTACAAGACTGGTTTGCGGTATGTAATAAAATACACAATCTCGCTGCATCAAAATATGACCCCTGTGTTCTTGCATTAATATGACCAATTATCCAAAAGTGTATAAATAAATTTTGATTTCTCTATGCTCCTGTTAAAATTTCAGAGGCAATATTTTCTTCCACTGGGACATATACAAAATGTAACTTGAGATGAAGTAAATTATTGAAAGAGCATTGGTGAATTTATTCAAAGAGCAAATGTCTTTGAAGTCTAGCCTTTTCCTGTTTAATATGCTGTAGCTTTTAAATGTGGTTTATTGTACATGCATTTTATAAATTTGTATAAATATGTGTATATAAATAGATACATATTTGTCAGCCTTTGACTTTCACAGTTTTCGTTTAGTGAGCTGTTCCTGTTTTGATATCCTGAATCTACATTATTTTTATCATTAAGCTAGAATGTTAATTTTTATACTCTTTGAGGTTTAAGGATTGTAACTTGGACACCACCACCTGGAAGCCTTTTAGGAGGTGTCATGGGTACCCTTCCCAACATTTTATTCATAATAGATAGGAAAATAAATGCTGCTCACCAAATTGTCTGAAGTCAACACCTACATCATCCAAAATGAGACTAAGTCAGTTCTAATAGATTTTACAGCATTGCCAAGTAACTATATATTTTTTCAACCCCAGTGTGTCCACTTTCTTTCTCTCCAGGCTTTAGCTTTTGAAGCCATAATTCAGCTCCCTTCTTTGTGTCCCAGTCTCCTCATCTGTACTATGAGGAGGGGAGACTCAATGATTGTGGAATTGTCTTTCATCTACACAAGTTTTGTTGTTATCATTTATTGTTCAGTAGCTAAATCGTGTCCAACTTATTGTGACCCCATGGACTGCAGCATGCTAGGCTTTCTTGTCCTTCACTATCTCCCGGAGTTTGCTCAAATTCATGTCCATGGAGTTAGTGATGCTATTTAATCATCTCATCCTCTGCTGCCCTCTTCTTTCCTTCAGTCTTTCCTGGCATCAGGATCTTTTCCACAAGCTTATACCTTGGGAATTTCTCTGCGTTTTTGTTTTTTCTTCTATGAAAGAAGCAAGATATCTCCATATATAAAGTGATATCATACAGTAATTGTTGTACCCTGACTTCTTTCATTTAGCATAATGCCCTCCAGGTTCATCCATGCTGTTGCAAATGATGGGGTTTCCTTCTTTCTCTGGGCTGAGTAATATTCCACTGCATATTTACACCACATTCTCTTCATTCCTTCATCCATTGATGGATAAATACTGCATGACACCATTTACATGTATAATCTTTTTAAAAAGTCAAACTCAGAGAAACAGAGGGTAGAAAAATGGTTGAAAGGGGTGAGGGAAATAGAGAGAGGTTGGCACAAGGTACAAACTTTCAGCTCTAAGATGAATGAGGTCTGAGGATGTTTACTAACGTAAAACATGATGACTATAGTTGATGACACTGTATTATATAAATAAAAATTGCTAAAAGAGTAAAACTTAAAGGTTCTTACCAAAGAAAGACAAATATGTGAGGTGATGGATTTGTTAATTAACTAGATGGGGTTAATCCTTTCGCAATGAGTACATTTATCAAATCACTGCAATGTACACTGTACATATCATCTAATTTTTTCAATTATACAACAAGGCTCAAATTAAAATTTTTTTTAAATTTTAAAAGAAAAGAATGCTGAACCACATGGAATTTCTTCGTTTCTGTTTAATTGTTGTGAAAGTAATAAATGCTTGTTTTTTAAAATCAGTGTACAGTATTTCATGAAAGAAAATGGTACAGTTTCTCCTCATTTCTCTTGTTTTATCCACTCCCCAACCTATCCCCTAGTGATAAACACTGTTCAAATTTCTTTTATCATTTTGAACATTCCTGGGCTTATTCAGATGTTTATATTGTACTTTAAAAATGCAAATGAAAGTATACAGTGTATTTTTATTTTTTTTTTTAAATAAAATTTGGGGCACACCTTGCCCTGACAATACATAAAGGCATATCTCCTTTTAATCAGCTATAATAGAGGTCTATTTCACAGTTTGCATAATTGATTTAGCACATCTTCTATTAGAAATAGTTAAGTTGTTGTTGTGGTCTGAATGTCTATCTCTCCCAAATTCATATATTGAAAACCTAATGCCCAAGATGCCCAAGGTATTAGGAACTGGGGCCTCTAGAAGGTGATTAAGTCACCTCTTGAATGAGATGAATAGATGATTTTTTTTTTTAAAGGCCTTGCTGAAGGTCCAGGGGCTAAGACTCCACACTCCTAATGTAGGGGGCCTGTGTTCAATCCCTGATCAGGGAACTAGATCCCACATGAGACAACTGAGTTCACATTCTGCAACTAAAGATCCTGTGGGCTGTAGCTAAGACCAGGTGCAGCCAAATAAATACTTTTTTAAAAGGCCCAGGGAGCTAGCTAGCCCCTCTGCCATATGAGGATGCAATAAGTCTGTGACACGGAAGGGACCCCTCACTTGACCAGGCCAGCACACTGACCTTGGACTTGCAGCTCCTAAAACTGTAAGAAATAAATCTCTATTGTTTATAAGCCACCCTGTCAGTGATATTTGTTATCGCAGCCTGAACGAACTAAAACAACTGTTTATTTTTTTACCAGAAATAGATGATTTCGAATGGCACCCCACTCCAGTACTCTTGCCTGGAAAATCCCATGGACGGAGGAGCCTGGTAGGCTGCAGTCCATGGGGTCGCTAAGAGTTGGACACGACTGAGCGACTTCACTTTGACTTTTCACTTTCATGCATTGGAGGAGGAAATGGCAACCCACTCCAGTGTTCTTGCCTGGAGAATCCCAGGGACAGAGGAGCCTGGTAGGCTGCCGTCTATGGGGTCGTGCAGAGTCGGACACGACTGAAGCAACTTAGCAGCAGCAGCAAGATTCCTTTCAGTGTTAAGATTCTATAGTCACACATCTATTGATTAGCTTCCTGCACTTCCTACATTCACTCAACAAATATTTATGGGGATATATCACATGGCAGAAACTATTTTTCACAACTCCGTATGAATGAATTATGAATAAGTGATTTGAACATACTGTGTTCAGTGCATTTCCTATATGCAAGCAGACTTAAGTTCCAATGGATGCCTTCTTAGCAGTACCCAGGACAGCAAACAATGGGTAAGAAGGAGTACTCAGAAGTCACAACTACCCTCAGTTGACTCTGGATGGGTGGGCAAGTATTATTTTCTTGAAGAAGTATGCAGAGGACCTTCTGTAATGCTCCATCTAATGACTCAACACCTGAACTTGCTCCACCAAAATAGCCCCAAAATCTTAATTTTGCTGCCAGGCCTACTTGCTAAAAACTAACTCTGTAAGAGTGTGGCTCAGCAGAAATCTGCCTGCGATGCTAGAGACATAGGAGATGTGAGCTCAATCCCTGGGTCAGGAAGATCCTCTGGAGAAAGAAATGGCAACCCACTCCAGTGTTCTTGCCTGTAGAATCCCATGGACAGAGATGCCTGGTGGGCTACAGTCCATAGCATCTCAAGAGTCAGACATGAATTAACAACTAAACCACCACCACCAGGACTATATGTACTCAAAGAGCTTGTCCTTTAGATTATGTATTTTATTCTTCTCATACACTAATAGAAGGTGATATTAGCATAGGGATACCATCGTCATTAATAAAAATAAGATATTCTTGGGACTTCCCTGATGATCCAGTGGCTGGGAGTCCATGTTCCCAAAACTGTGGGATCAGGATCCATCCTTGGTCAGGGAACTAGATCCTACATGCCACAATCAAAGACCCCACACACCACAACAAAGATCAAAGATCCTGTGTGCTGCAACTTAAGACCCAGCACAGCCCAATAAATAAAAATAAATATTAAAAAAATTAAGCCATGTGATTCTTTGGGAGTCAGCAAGGGACACCTGGTTCAGTCTAGGTCAGAGAAGCCTTTGAAAAAAAAAGAATAAGATATTCTTAATTCTTAATTCAAATTATTAGGAAGAGTAAGACATATCTATTACATATTTGCTGCTCCTTCTGTAGCAGTACCAAGTGCTTTACATACACTTTCTCTAATCCTTAGACCTCTCCTGCAAGATTGATAACAATGTCCCCATTGAACAGCAGAGTAGAAGTAGGGAAGTCAAGATACCTCCATAGACTATTTCTCCCTCACTAAGTTGCCCTAGTGTCATTTGGAAATGCCATATAAGCTTTCTGTAAAATCTTAGCTGCTGCTGCTGCTGCTGCTGAGTCACTTCAGTCGTGTCTGACCCTGTGCGACCCCATAGACAGCAGCCCACCAGGCTCCCCCGTCCCTGGGATTCTCCAGGCAAGAGCCCTGGAGTGGGTTGCCATTTCCTTCTCCAATGCATGAAAGTGGAAAGTGAAAGAGAAGTTGCTCAGTCGTGTCCGGCAGCGATCGCATGGACTGCAGCCTACCAGGCTCCTCCGTCCATGGGATTTTCCAGGCAAGAGTACTGGAGTGGGTCGCCATTGCCTTCTCCGAAATCTTAGCTAGAGATTTAAAAAAGAAAACCAGAGGGCTTTAGATAAGGGAGAGACCTCAGAAAAGACCTTGGTTAGATTAATATTTAATATTCTTTGAAACTATTAAACCACCACCCAACTACCCCCATCCAACCTCATGCCCCTGAAACTCCGTTGGGTTGAGCTATCCTCATCACTGCTTCAGTTTGTGATTTGAAACCATAGTCTTCAGGCAGCTGGTTTTCCCTGTAGTTTTGTTTTACAATCACTGAGCAACTCTTTGTGTAAGAAGTGAAGACTTTCCTTCTGCCATCCCAATTACACAGCAGCATCACGCATAGTCCTCTGATGTAAATGCATCTCTCTATGTGCCAGTCAACACTTAATTATCCACCTGAAGATTATCTGTGTCAGAATTGTCTCCTGCTAATTTTTAATCCCCAGATGAGTTTCTCTTGCTGCCTAGGGTGGCCCTTCCTGACAGCTGTGAGTATCTGTCCAGAAAGTGATGCTGATATTGACAATATCTTGCATAAGATCTAATTAAAGGATGTGAATCTGCTGCCCAAAAATTCAAAAAATTAAAAATATGATCCCTCCTGAGGCCAAATAAGAGATTATTCGGGGATTATCTGTTGTGTTGGATTTTCTGCACTGCCACGCCCTCCCTCTGGCATGTAGAATTGAGAACTGGCTGCCCAACATGTTTTCAATGACTGTTTTTGGAGTGAAGCTATTGATGAGCAAGACTGTTGTCATAGCACATGTCAAACTTGGTAATTATCATGTTTTCTTACAATAAGTTCTACAGCTGCTCTTCTATGGTTCATTTGTCTCTAAAACTTGGGAAATAATTGCTTTCGGTCAGGAATTTACGAGAACAAAACCAACTATGCTGGTGCAAATGATTAGATACTCTGCATTTTCTAGTAATCAAAACATAACTTGAAGGGAATTTTAAGTCTTCTCCAGCCATACCCAGCTACTCTTTTAAAAGCTCACTATGTAATGAATAGAACCGGATGTTTTAATACTAAATTGCCCCAACCCCTCCATAACAGAATGTTCTGGTAAAGACAAAAATCATCTGCACAGTGCCAGCACAAATTCCCCAGATTTGGGACCTTGTTTTTTCTAAGGATAAATACACCTAAACTGTTCTAGCTCAAGAAGAAATTCTCAGGTACTTGAGAGTGGTAAATACCTCATAGACCCATCAAACAAAGATATGCCTTGCAGCACTGTCAGGGCTTCTTAACAAAAAGAGAGATGTTTGGGTCTTTGTGAAAGAAGCACGTAAAACCCAGAGCAACCAGTAAATGCCAGGTTTCATTGATATTTCTTGTGCAATCTTTAGGCCAAATACAAAGCTTGTACTCTACCCCGTAGTGTTTGGGTTACCTTGAAATTGCTTTTTCTCTTAAAATGTGGAGTTAAATTGATGCCCTCCTTAAGTGTTTCACGGTACTTACCCTATAGTTTCCCATACCACCTGGTGAACAGCCTCATTTACCATCTAGGGATATGAAGACCTGAAGTTATGAAACAGAGATATTAAAAAAAAAAAAACTCCTTTCTAATGATGCAGTTTCAGATATGAACTTGAGCAACAAGGGGGATACTGCTAGATCTCAAGATACACTCACACACAGGTGCCAGCATTCTCATTTCCATGTTCTCAGCTGTGAGGAAGGCAAGATTTCTGATTGTTCCTTTTACTGAAGACTGTGCAGGGGACCACAAGGATCCAGGATGCATTTGGAACTCGATCAGAGTCAGAAGACATCTCTAAACCAAAGTGGTTTCATATCATCTGATCTATCTCAAGCAGAGAATTTTTCAGTATTGAGTTGTCCTAAAGACAATTTAATTCATCACTTTTTCCTATATAGTTATAAACTAAGCTCAAGGCAGAGGAACCAGAGATCAAATTGCCAACATCTGCTGGATCCTCGGAAAAGCAAGAGAGGTCCAGAAAAACACCTATTTCTGCTTTATTGACTATGCCAAAGCCTTTGACTGTGTGGATCACAATAAACTGTGGAAAATTCTAAAAGAGATGGGAACACCAGACCACCTGGCCTGCCTCTTGAGAAACCTATATGCAGGTCAGGAAGCAACAGTTAGAACTGGACACGGAACAACAGACTGGTTCCAAATAGGAAAATGAGTACATCAAGGCTGTATATTGTCACCCTACTTATTTAACTTATATGCAGAGTACATCATGAGAAACACCAGGCTGGAAGAAGCACAAGCTGGAATTATGATTGCCGGGAGAAATATCAATAACCTCAGATATGCAGATGATACCACCCTTATGGCAGAAAGTGAAGAGGAACTCAAAAGCCTCTTGATGAAAGTGAAAGTGGCGAGTGAAAAAGTTGGCTTAAAGCTCAACATTCAGAAACGAAGATCATGGCATCCGGTCCCATCATTTCATGGAAATAGATGGGGAAACAGTGGAAACAGTGTCAGACTTTATTTTTCTGGGCTCCAAAATCACTGCAGATGGTGACTAGAGCCATGAAATTAAAAGACGCTTACTCCTTGGAAGGAAAGTTATGACCAACCTAGATAGCATATTCAAAAGCAGAGACATTACTTTGCTAACAAAGGTTCGTCTAGTCAAGGCTATGGTTTTTCCTGTGGTCGTGTATGGATGTGAGAGTTGGACTGTGAAGAAAGCTGAGTGCTGAAGAATTGATGCTTTTGAACTGTGGTGTTGGAGAAGATTCTTGAGAGTCCCTTGGACTGCAAGGAGATCCAACCAGTCCATTCTGAAGGAGACCAGGCCTGGGTGTTCATTGGAAGGACTGATGCTAAAGCTGAAACTCCAGTACTTTGGCCACCTCATGCGAAGAGTTGACTCATTGGAAAAGACGCTGATGCTAGGAGGGATTGGGGGCAGGAGGAGAAGGGGATAACAGAGGATGAGATGCCTGGATGACTCGATGGACATGAGTTTGAGTGAACTCTGGGAGTTGGTGATGGACAGGGAGGCCTGGCGTGCTGTGACTCATGGGGTCTCAAAGAGTCGGACACGACTGATCGACTGAACTGAACTGAACTGAAGTCTCAAGAGAGTATTGATAGCTGCCCAGAGTAAGATGCAATCTCTGCGTTTAAGAGTCTAACTGGGGAGAAAAACCATACACTTGAAACAAGCCTGATCTATACTAGCCATAATGTGCTGAAAAACTAAATCGTGTGTTACAGAAACCCCAAAGGAACAGTAAGTGTTCAAAAACAATAGAAGAAGATTCCATGGATGGTGTGAGAATTTGAAGAATGGACAGAGTCAAGACTAAGAAAGATGGAATAGGAAGGTTTTCCCAAAAAGTAACTATGGAGAAAAGCAGGACTCGAAATGTAGACACAGGCATGGGCCTATGGTCGATGTGGGGAGAGGTTTCCAGAAGTGAAGAAACAAGCTAAACAAGTCCATCTTAGCTTTAAGTCACCCTGTTGGCAATATTATAAGGTAAGCCTCCCTGAACAAGCTGACCATACTGTTTGGAGGACATTTGGGGAAATCTGATCATCTTTATCTTTCCTTTTCTCCTTTGCTTTTTGCTTCTCTTCTTTTCACAGCTATTTGTAAGGCCTCCCCAGACAGCCATTTTGCTTTTTTGCATTTCTTTTCTATGGGGATGGTCTTGATCCCTGTCTCCTGTACAATGTCACGAACCTCATTCCATAGTTCATCAGGCACTCTATAAGATCTAGGCAAGAAGAGATAAGAAAGTCTTCTTCAGCAATCAATGCAAAGAAATAGAGGAAAACAACAGAATGGGAAAGACTAGGGATCTCGTCAAGAAAATCAGAGATACCAAAGGAACATTTCATGCAAAGATGGGTTCCATAAAGGACAGAAATGGTATGGACCTAACAGAAGCAGAAGGTATTAAGAAGAGATGACAAGAATACACAGAAGAACTGTACAAAAAAGAGCTTCATGACCCAGATAATCACGATGGTGTGATCACTGACCTAGAACCAGACATCCTGGAATGTGAAGTCAAGTGGGCCTTAAAAAGCATCACTGCAAACAAAGCTAGTGGAGGTGATAGAATTCCAGTTGAGCTATTCCAAATCCTGAAAGATGATGCTGTGAAAGTGCTGCAGTCAATATGCCAGCACATTTGGAAAACTCAGCAGTGGCCACAGGACTGGAAAAGGTCAGTTTTTATCCCAATCCCAAAGAAAGGCAATGCCAAAGAAGCTCAAACTACCACACAATTGCACTCATCTCACACGCTAGTAAAGTAATGCTCAAAATTCTCCAACCCAGGCTTCAGCAATATGTGAACCATGAACTTCCTGATGTTCAAGTTGGATTTATAAAAGGCAGAGGAACCAGAGATCAAATTGCCAACATCCGCTGGATCATGGGGAAAGCAAGAGAGTTCCAGAAAAGCATCTATTTCTGCTTTATTGACTATGCCAAAGCCTTTGACTGTGTGGATCACAATAAACTGTGGAAAATTCTGAAGCAGATGGGAAGACCATACCACCTGATCTGCCTCTTGAGAAATTTGTATGCAGGTCAGGAAGCAACAGCTGAACTGGACACGGAACAACAGACTGGTTCCAAATAGGAAAAGGAGTACATCAAGGCTGTATATTGTCACCCTGTTTATTTAACTTATATGCAGAGTACATCATGAGAAACGCTGGGCAGGAAGAAGCACAAGCTGGAATTAAGATTGCCGGGAGAAATATCAATAACCTCAGATATGCAGATGATACCACCCTTATGGCAGAAAGTGAAGAGGAACTCAAAAGCCTCTTGATGAAAGTGAAAGAGGAGAGTGAAAAAGTTGGCTTAAAGCTCAGCATTCAGAAAACAAAGATCATGGCATCCGGTCTCATCACTTCATGGAAATAGATGGGGAAACAGTGGAAACAGTGTCAGACTTTATTTTTCTGGGATCCAAAATCACTGCAGATGGTGACTAGAGCCATGAAATTAAAAGACGCTTACTCCTTGGAAGGAAAGTTATGACCAACCTAGATAGCATATTCAAAAGCAGAGATATTACTTTGCCAACAAAGGTTCGTCTAGTCAAGGCTATGGTTTTTCCTGTGGTCATGTATGGATTTAAGAGTTGGACTGTGAAGAAGGCTGAGCACCGAAGAATTGATGCTTTTGAACTGTGGTGTTGGAGAAGATTCTTGAGAGTCCCTTGGACTGCAAGGAGATCCAACCAGTCCATTCTGAAGGAGACCAGGCCTGGGTGTTCATTGGAAGGACTGATGCTAAAGCTGAAACTCCAGTACTTTGGCCACCTCATGCGAAGAGTTGACTCATTGGAAAAGACTCTGATGCTGGGAGGGATTGGGGGCAGGAGGAGAAGGGGACGACAGAGGATGAGATGGCTGGAGGGCATCACTGACTCGATTGACGTGAGTCTGAGTGAAGTCCAGGAGTTGGTGATGGACAGGGAGGCCTGGCGTGCTGCGATTCATGGGGTCGCAAAGAGTCAGATACAACTGAGCAACCTATCTGATCTGATCCGATCATCTTTATAACAAGTAAATATATAATGGCTTCTTTATTTAAAAAACAGCATGCATAGCTAAACCCTCATCATAGTCCCTCCTTGCAAAACTTTGTAAAATCCTTTTATAAAGAAAAAATTGTAGACTGTAGACATCTCAGTTCCTGCAGTTAATATCAGGCATCTTAGGCATCTGGCATGTGCATCATCTTTTGGGATAACCTGAAAATATTGCCACAATATGTCAAGTGGCATCATGGAGACTTGAATGTTAAAGAGCCAACAATGGGCTTGGGGTCTAATACCCAGGTTATTCAGGAGTCTGATAGACAGCCAGGTTAATTTTCCTTTCTTGTTTTGCAATTCTTTTAAGGCATCTTCAGTTCTTGAGGAATGAAATGTGGGAGATGTTTATGCTTTTGAAGCAATAAGAGGAAATAATTATTAGTGGAGCAAGTATGAATGGGGAACAAGGCTGGCACAGTGGCTCTGATGGAATGATGATATGCAACAGCTGGGAGAATATAGCACTCTTAGGAAAAGGCTAGAATTATTTGGGGGAGAACTGTTTTCAAGTTATACAGGATGGAAGACTGGGATTTTGTTACGTGTGTATAAAGTAACAGAAAATGGACTTGGTGGCGGGGGAGAGCCATACTACATAAAACATAATGACCAGTAGTATGCATTTATAGATACATACTAGAAATGGGCCACATATTTGGTATCACCCCTGGGTAGTGCTGCTCTTCTTTTTCTATCTGTCTCATCACCCTATGCTCTGCTTACTTTATGCTCTGATAAGAGCCAGGACTGATCTAAAGCCATAGAAGCCCTCTTGTGAAATCCATATACAGTGGATGCTGCAGCGTCCATCCAGATCTACTTCGCTGGGATGTATATCCATCCCTCAGCTTCCCTCTTCTGGATGAACTGGCCTTCCCAGGTGGCACTAGTGGTAAAGAACCTGCCTGCCAATGCAGGGAATGTAAGAGATGAAGATTCGATCCTTGAGTTGGAACAATCCCCTGCGGGAGGGCATGGCAACCCACTCTAGTATTCTTGCCTGGAGAATCCCCATGGACAGAGGAGCCTGGCAGACTACAGTCCATGGGGTCATAAAGAGTTGGACATGACTGAGCAACTTGGCACATGGATGAACAGGAGTCATCTCCCTGGGGAAGTATTCATCTTCCCATGCCAGCAACCAATACATGACTGGCATAGTGGTGCCAAATACCAGGCCCCTTACCTCAAGATCGGTAGGACTTCCCTGGCCATCCAATGGATAAGACTCCCTGCTCCCAATGCAGGGAGCCTAGGGTTCGATCCCTGGTTGGGAAACCAAGATCCCACCTTCTGCAACTAAACTTGTGTATCACGAAAAAGACCCAGCATAGCCAAAAATAAAAATGCTATTGTGGAGGGGGTGGGGGGGGCGCAATTCATCCTCCAGCACTGCGAATAGGGTCACTCTGAAGATAGTCTCCAGCTGGGACCCTATGCTTCCTTTGTTCTCGTCTTCTGTTCTTTCTTGCTTCGTACTCCTTCTCCTAAGAGCACTTTCCCACTAAAATCACTTAAGCAAGAATCCCCACCACACTCTGCTTCTGGGAAACCCATCTTAAGACACCATAGAACATGGAACACAGCAGGAAGAGGATGGATTCTGGGCAGGGTCTGGAAAGGACAGGGAAGAAGCAGGAAAAATCATGAAGCTTGTAAGTGGCAGGTGGCGGTGGTATAGTTGTTAAGTCAGTCCAACTCTTTGTAACTCCATGGACTGTAGCCCACCAGGCTCCTCTGTCCATGGGATTCTCCAGGCAAGAATACTGGAGTGGGTTGCCAAGTCCTCCACGAGGGGATCTTCCCAACCCAGGGACTGAACCCAGGCCTCCTGCATTTAATGTGATTTCTTGCATTGCAGGCAGATTCTTTACCTACTGAACCATCAGGAAAGCCTGTAAGTGGCAGGAGATAAGGGAGTGTTAGAGCCCAGATAGGGGTAAGGAGGGGTGGTGTTAGGGCTGAAAGACAGTGGCTGCAGCGAGTGGAGAAGGAAGATGCATAGGAAACCAGCAGCGAGAGGCTCCGTGTCGGCAGAGCTATTTCCTCTGCGACCAACCGGGGCCTCCTCTGGGGACACACCCTGCCCAGAGACTGCTAAGTGTTGTGCTCTTAGCTCCCAGCAGAAGCAGAGATTTCAAGGACTATTCCTGCTTGAACTTGCCCATTCTGTCATGGTAAGAGGAGGTCTCCAGCTGATCCATTTGTTAATCCCCTGGATTAAGCTCACATAAAGAGTGAAAACACCACTAGGGGAGAATTCCTACAGCTTCCTGCTGGCAAACAAGATTTGCCTGCAGCTAATGGGCATGCCCAGCTCCTCTGACAGCTACTATAAACCCTGGGTAGGGTTTGAGAGAAAAGGAGGGTGGGGGCAGCAAAAAGAGAAGGGGAAAAGACCAGGAGAGGGAATGAAAAGGAGAAAGACAGGGGACATGGGAGCGGGGGAGGGGTCTCTCCCTTCTACAGCAGCCTCTGGAATGCGTTCTCTGCACCCAAGACGGAAGGAGACTGTTGTCTTGATCTTTTAGCACCATTGGCAGCAAACAGAAAGGAAACACTAAGCCCTTTTGATACTATTTTGAGCAGAAGCAGTTCGAGGAAGAAAGAGATGTCTTCACTACTTGGGTTATTTACTACTTGATTATTTTACTACTTTACTACTTGATTATTCTCCATGCCCTTGAGATATAAACACACAAACAAACAACAACAACAAAAAACTATGGGGAAAAGTAACCACATTTCTTAAACTTGAGTTAAAACCCTAATCAAGAGTCATCCATGGTTTTGGGATACATTAGTGTATCTCCCCATAAGCTGCTGAAAAAGAGTCTCAAACCTAAGACTGAAATGCTGAAGGGAGGTTTGCATTAAGTGCCTTACTGTTTGGAGGGGAGAGAAATTGAATTTTGGAAACTACTGGGGCTGTACTATGCTTTATTGAAAGTTCAAACCTGGTCAGATGCATGAGGTGGTTAAAGATTCATTTAACAACTATTTCTTGAGCATTTCCTATGAATCAGCTCTTGCGCTGGGTGCTAGCAATATGGAGGGATATGAGCCCATCCCCAAAAGTTAGAAGCCACTGATCTAGACCAAACTTCATTTTCTAGACACAGAAAGGTTACCCAAATAATTGTGACTTTGGGAAAGACTTAGCCAAACTGAGACTTTAATCAAGGACATCTACCTCTTCCCAAGTTATAATCAGACCAGTCTCACTTGCTGGTCTTTTCTTCCCTGCTTGTATGAAGGGACGTGAATATAGGCTCTCAAGTCAGCCTGGCCCTAACACTATTTGCTTGAGCTTGCATAGTGTATTTGTTTCTTTAATCCTGGGTTACCAAATCTTTTTCTTTTTCTTTTTTTTTGAATAATTTCCATTTTCTTTTTTATTGAAGTACAGTTGATTTCTAATATTATATTAGTTTCAGGTCTACAGCGTAGTGGTTTGGTATTTTTGCAGATTATACTCCATTATAGGTTATTGCAAAGATAATGGCTACAATTTCCTTTACTGTATCCTTTTTCCTTATCTTTTTTATACATAGTAGTTTATATCTGTTAACTCTATACACTACTTTGCTCTTCACTTGCTCCACTTTCCTTTGGTAACCACACATTTATTTTCTGTTTCTGTTTTGCCTATGCATTCATTTGTATTTTTTTTTTTAATTTTTTTTTTGTATTATTTTTTTTTAGATTCCACATATGAGTGATATCGTATTTGTCTTTCTCTGATTTATGTCACTTAGTATGATAACACCCAGGTCCATTCATATTGCTGCAAATGGAAGAATTTCATTCCTTTTTAAGGCTGAGTAATGTGTGTGTGTCTCCACACCTTCTTAATTCAATCATCTGTTGATGGACACTTCAGTTTGCTTCCATGTCTTGGCTGTTGTAAATAGTGCTGCTATGAACACCAGGGCACATGAATTTTTTTGAATTAGAGCTTTCATTTTTTTCCAGATATATATACAGTAGTGGAATTGCTGGATCATGTGGTAGTCCTATTTTTAGTTTTTGGGGGACCCTCCACATTGTTCTCCATAGTGGCTGTATCAATTTACATGCCCACCAACAGTGTAAGAGGGTCTCCTTTTCTCCACATCCCCTCCAACATTTGTTATTTGTAGACTTTTTGGTGACAGCCATTCTGACAAAAACGAGGTAATACCTCATTGTAGTTTCAATTTCCATTTCTTTAATAATGAGCAATGTTGTGTGTATTTCATGTATGTGTTAGCCATATGTATGTCTTTTTTGGAAAATGTCCATTCAGGTCTTCTAACCATTTTTAAGATTAAAAATACCATGCCTGTATCCATCAGAGTTCTTTGTTTTGAGTGATATAAACAAACAAAGGTTGATTTAGACAGGTGGGAATTTACTGCAAGAATAGGAGGGAGCTCAAGGGGAAGGCTTCTTTGTAGCTCAACTTCAGGAACAGCACCCATATTATATTTTATGTTTCTAACAACATCAAAGACTGGAGAACCGGACTCAGAAATGGCAGAAAGATGGAGGTCTAGGCAACAGCAAGACCACAGCCAAAATGACGCTCCAAAGCTAGTTGGTGGAGACTTTGTCACTGCAGCTGCTGACACGGAATAGTGGAATTTATCCACCACTAGTGGTATTGGAGAAGAGTCTTGAGAGTCCCTCAGACTGCAAGAAGATCCAACCAGTCCATTCTGAAGGAGATCAGCCCTGGGATTTCTTTGGAAGGAATGATGCTAAAGCTGAAACTCCAGTACTCTGGCCACCTCATGCGAAGAGTTGACTCATTGGAAAAGACTCTGATGCTGGGAGGGATTGGGGGCAGGAGGAGAAGGGGACGACAGAGGATGAGATGGCTGGATGGCATCACCGACTCGATGGATGTGAGTCTGAGTGAACTCCGGGAGTTGGTGATGGACAGGGAGGCCTGGCGTGCTGCGATTCATGGGGTCGCAAAGAGTCGGACATGACTGAGCGACTGATCTGAACTGAACTAAACTGAACTATTAGTCTTGGACACTGGCTGCCACAGTGAACACTGCAGCCCCTGGGAGCTGCATGCTGAAGCCACCTATGCCACCTTTATCTGAGAAACAAATTCTCAACTTTCTTGCCCTTTGTGTCCCTAACTACCATTTTAAAGTCTGAGGCAGATACCACTCTTTGGCTGAGTGTAGGTCATATGCCCATACCCCAGCTGCAAGGAAGTCTGGTAAAACAAGTATCTGAACTTTTTTAGCTTCTGTACTGAGAAATTCCATCTAAATTCATATTATCAGTAATTTCTCAAACACAGAAAATGAGTTCAAAGGCTGGACAACTCTCCAAATAAAACTCACATGGTTCCACTACTCTGTAAGAATGGTATAAGGATTAAATAAGATAATACAGAGATTAATAAGATATATAGAGCTCAACAAAGGTTCAATTAATGTTCATCTTCATCATCACCTTCACCACTATTATTATTGTAGAAGTCAGGCCATCTGCCCTTCATATCATACCAGTTGTTCATAATGCCTGTAGCTGAGAAAGGTGAATGGTAAAAGTATAGGGAAAATTGAGGAAATGAAGGGTAATGCCAGAAGGGTAAGGGAAAAGATTGGAAGACAGAAATAAGGAAAAGAAATGGGCACTTTCTTTTCTTTACTGATTCCTGGAGAGAAATTAATTACCCAGGAAAAAGAGCACGACAGGACTTAACACAGAGATGCAGCAATAAGGAGAGTCATGTTATTCAGAGCTCTGGTCCTCAGATATGACCTTTCTTAGCCAAGGGACCCAGACTGAAAGAACACAACAGTTGAAGACAAATGAAGAGGCTCAGAAAGAAATGCTCTTGGTCTCTTTATAAATAAACCCTTATAGCTTGTTTGGTGGTGGTGGTGATGGAGATGTGTGTATATAAAGGCATGTGTTCATTTATTTTAATAAAGGCGTTTCTAATTACTTATTTATTTCCGGCTGTGCCGAGTCTTTGCTGCTTTGCTTGGTCTTTCTCTAGTTGCAGTGGGCAGGGGCTACTTTTTGTCTCCGTGCTCAGGCTTCTCACGGCAGTGGCTTCTCTTGTGGTGAAAAACAGGCTCTAGACACACAGGCTTCAGTGGTTGCAGCAATGGGCTCGGTAAGTGTGGCTCTCAAACGTAGGCTCAGCTGCCGAATGGCGTGTGGAGTCTTCCTGAACCAGAGATTAAGCCCGTGACCCTGCACTGGCAGGCAGACCCCCATCCACTGTACCACAGGGAAGTGCTGCATGAGTTTGTGCTGTCGTGTTTTAAGTTTATAGAAGAGAATTGAGATTTGAATTTTAAGGGGATTTTGATTTTTGTTTTGGCAGCTCCTGTTTCCTCTCCTCCCACTCAAATATGCAGAGACAGACAAATCACAGTTGAGGCTGGCTGCAAACAGTGCCTCCCGGGGTATTTCCCTTGGTTTCATCAGGGCTTAGCTGACTTCTGATACCTGGTAGAGGATCCTGGTTAAAGGATCAGTTGATGATGATAATTATTCTAGGCCAGTAATTCCCAAACCTTGTAAGTATAAGTGTAAATATGAGAGCTGCTCTGGCAGAGGGTTAGTATTGCTTGTCTGTGCATCAGCTCCTTTTGTTTGGAAATTGGCCTCTCCCTCATGTGACTCTAGTAGAGCTAGGAATCAAGGGACTTCATCTCTCCTCCCCTTTCAAGGGTCAGCACATAATTCATGCTGACCAATCAGTTGATCATCTCCATCTTACCTCTTGTGGTTAGTCCAGAGAGGAGTCCATGAAGTAGTGTTGGACAATCACAGTTTGTTTAATCATAGCTGGAGTTTAATACGGGTGTTGGGATAAAGTCTCCCTTGAGTTCACAAGTCTTCAGGACCATGTGATCATGTGACAAGGACCCTCTCATAACCCTTTGGACAAACCACACCTGAGGATGAAGCCAAGCAAAGGCATGCAGAGTTCAGCTTATCTCTGAGTCACCTGAGCCAATAACTTCCTTTTGGCTTTAGTCAGTCTGAGTTGGAATTTTATTACTGGCAATTGGGAGACTTTCATATCAAACTGCCCCCCCCCCCAATTGCTTTAGACTCCTATGTGATATGAATTGGACTTTTAGCATGGTTTGATCAAACATGTAATGATAAAAATGGCTATAATCTCAAAGCTTTTAAAATAGTTTTGATGCTATTAATCATAATAGCATCTACCGATATTCTTTTTAAAATAACAATCTATGTGTGAGACGTGTTATTTATTCAGACCCTAGAGAATGCTTAAACACTAAGTAGACTCATGGATCACTAGCAGTAATTATTTTGGCTCCCCGATCCAGAATCACTGTTTTTAAGCTCTCAGACTTTCAATACAATACTAGAGAAAAAGCACTTCTGGGTTTTACCATATTTTAAAGAGCTCTAAACCCTTTGTCTACTTCTAAAGAAAATACCATGAAAGAGCCCTTTGATAAGCTTTTGTACCCAAACAGAGTCTGGTCTGAAGTTTCCAAAAATACAAGGCCATCATCTATGAGGACACAAGATCCACCTGTGAGCTGCAAAAATTCAGGAACTTGCCTGGGGACCACAGTGGGGTCACCATCCACCATCAGAAGTAACATTCGCCATGAACCGGATGCTCAATTTTGTAGTGGCATGCAGGTCACACTCCCAAGACCAGGACCGCTCTTGACGTGCGAAAGCAGTGCCAGGAGCCATTAGTGATGTATTTGACATTCTATCAGAAAATTCCACCAAAGCTCTCTTTTCTATTAAAAGCCACTCAAAGGAAAAAAAAAAAAAAAATGGTAGAAACCCTAACAATAAAAGCAACCATTTACTAGAAAGACCAATGTAACCCTTCAAAAAGCTGACTGGATGGTATGAAACTCACTAGCTGTTCAATTTCCTTTTTGACCCATTTTTAAAGTTACAACAATTTTCAAAGCTATTTATATAGCTGAGGATCTCTATAAAAATTTCTACACATTTTCAATTTAACAAAGAACAGACTGCTAGACCATGCTGGGGTCAAGAGGCACTGGGAGTGAGGTGAGGGAAGCCCATATACCCCACTTCAATTTAGCTATGAGAAATGGGAGTTTCACTGCACTAGGAAAACATCGATCCCTCAAGCAAAAACCTCAGCAGGAAAGTTAAGGGGCAATAAATGCAGGTCCCAGCCCTGTAGCAAGTGGATCAAATGCTACCTGGGCCTTTGGCATCGGGGTAACACTCTAGAACTAAGATGATTGGAATTGGTTCTTTTCAGGCAATAATAGCATCCCTGAAGTCTTTTCTACCTCCTGGCAGCGCAGTGTGGCAGTCTCTGACTTGAGGCACCACTTCTGTCATGGGATCAAATGTTCAGATTTTAAAAACTAAAGTTTGATGTGGATGAACAACTGCCTATAAAACGCATTAAGCTCTTTCCCTGTAATGTATTTAATTTCACACTGACTGCTGGTATTACCTCTGAATGGATTACGGCGGGGGGCGGCCATTGTCTCACTAAACCACACGGGTTAAATAATACCTTGGTGTCTAGAGCCGCTTCGGGACCATTTCATACAGGCTAATACATGAAATGAATACCCAGCTTTTCTGCAAG
This sequence comes from Bubalus kerabau, assembly GCF_029407905.1. Taxonomy (NCBI): domain Eukaryota; kingdom Metazoa; phylum Chordata; class Mammalia; order Artiodactyla; family Bovidae; genus Bubalus; species Bubalus kerabau. The sequence continues at coordinate 67,547,538 of NC_073634.1, forward strand.
TGATTTGGTTGGGTTAAAAAGAAGGACACGTTGAATTGGTTTACAGCACGAGATCATTTACGGCACTATTTGGATTGTACCTTTGCCTACAGTAACATTTGCACCTGCATTTTGCCATTCTCAGCAGCAGGGCATAATCACACCCTTACTGCTGGAAGGCATTTGGTGCTCAGAGTCTATTTACTTAACAACCTCGGGAATATGACTCCACTCCTGGGTCAGCCACTTAAATTTGGCTTCGTGTTTAGATAATGACTTTGTGCTCTTGTCCAAGCCCGGGGAAATGCTATAGATAAGCTCCAACATTGCCAGCCCTGCTCCAAGTTGACTTGATTCTTTTTCAAGAGCACTTGCATCCTTTAAGCACATTTCCAAAGTTATCCCCTCACGTAGGCAGGATAATCACCTCATTTCATGAAGCACTTCTCAGGCCATAGACACTGGAATCGTTTGAGTCTGAGCCAAATGGGGCCAGGAGGAGGTTTTACAATGAAGCCGTTTCTCTCTGCCCCTTTGGTTGCACCTGTAACATAAACAGCCAGGGAGAGGGAAGCACTTTTAAAGCCACTTAACTGGGCGTCTGCTACCCTGGGTTTGCTTCCGTGTCTGCATTGGTTTGGGACTTGCCCCAGCAAGAGAGGCATCCTGGCACATGCTTGAGACCTTGAGCAGACTCACCTTGGGGCTAATTATACAATTGTAGATGCTTATTTTTAAAAGAGGTTTCAAGTGCAAGAGAGTGAAGAGGGTTCTTTTATTTCCTCTGTATTTTTGTTGTCATTAAAAAAAAAAGTTAGGAAAGTATTAAAGCTTTGCTCATCTTTTTTTTTTTTTTCTTTCCGTCCCTTGGCTTTTGAGTCTGAAAAGAATGCTGAAAGTCTTCGGAGGCCTGGTTGGAACAGAGAGTGTTAATTCTTCCATATCTAAGCCTCTTTGTCGAAATTCCCTTTGTCTCCTGCCCCAAGTCATTAAACACTAATCCCATCACTCTCCCTAATCCGCCGCACTGAAGCTGGAGTTCAGTTTCCGAAACTGTCTTTGTGGCTCTCCTAATAGACAGCTCCTCTGGATTGCCGTCGGTTCAGGCGCATTTAGAGCGGCCCATTTCAGCTCCTTAATGAAGTGCCCTTAATGAATCTTTTCCTCCTTCATGCAGTGAGCACGGGCTTCAGTTGGTTTAGTGTTAAGTAGGGGAAGATGCCGAGTCATCTCAGGGGCCTCTGCAAAATATGACTGTCAAAGGCAAAAGCCTAGGAAACAGGCCATTGAGGGCGACAGCCACTGAAGTGCTCATTTAATTACTAAGGATTTACAAAAGAAAATCTGCCCTTTGTAGCTAACAAAGGACAAGGAACTAAGAAGAGATAGTAAAGGGTTTTTCCAACAAATGATAAAAGGGGAAACATGGTTGAGTAAAGCCACAGGGCGCGTAGAGGACTCTTTCACGTTTGCTATCCAAGCTTACCTTTCTCAACATTAGGTATGCGCCGAGGTACTCAAGTGGACTTTTCTATCCTGCCAAGTGATGGAGGCCAGGGAGTAAGTCTGATAAATTTTTCAGGGACAAAATGCCACTACAATAATGGTCCACTCCACTAAATTTAAGACAAAGTGGGACTTGTAAAAGAACCATGGGGGGATAAAACAATGGGAGAAAAATGTTCCCAAGGAGTTTTGTTTGCCTTTTTTTTTCCTACTTGGGTACATTGTTTACAGTCTTAACAGTTAAAGTTAGCTTGGCTCTCGCATTCCTCCAGTGCAGCAGATGTAAATGAAAACTCTGAATGGCCCTTGATCACTTTATGTTTTCAAAATATGTTGACGCATTTTATGGGTAGCTGGGCACTTGTTTCTCCTTTGGTGAGAATATTTATTACATGATAAATATATATATATGATATAATCTATTTATTACATGATGAAATTATTCATATGATGAAATTGGTAAAATTAATAGGTGGTTTTGGTGTTGCAAATATATATGTTTAAAATTCTACAAGATCATGCACTATTGGTCTAGGTTAAGGAATAAAAAGAAAAACAAGTTAATGGAGAAATAAATCCATCCAATTGGCCGTAATTTATTTGGTACTAAAGGCATATTACCCCAGCTGACAACAATTAATATAATGGTGGCTGAATTCTTTGGTCACAGTGTCTGCATGCTAGCAAAGTCACAGCATCAACTGACCCACAAAGCACCCACAGGTGGTAGACACTCCGAAAGACTTCTTAGCAGACTGCTGAGTTAACTAATTAATTGGACCAAGTCATCTAGCCCTGCAGAGTAGACTGAGAGAAACTTCAAGGTTTTTTTAGTGAATGTATAAATGTCACCTAGATGCCATCATGAAATCACTTAGTAGATTTAACAAAATGGAGATCACAGGGCACAAAAGGCTTAGTTTCTGGTTTGGCAGCACAGGATGGCCTTGTAAAGATGCTGTCAGACACTGACAGCACAAGTCTGAGCTTCTGAAACCCCAAGTTCCCTCTTAACCAAGACTCCAAACCCTCTTCATTGTACATGGCAGGTGACATCTTGGCTTTATCTTTATTGAGCATTTTGATAAACCTTCTGTTCCTCTTATTCTTACCAGACCTGATAGTTCTCTTCACTGTAACAAAAACAAAACCCCCAAAACTAACTTTGAACTCCCTAATGAAAACAAATCAGATACATTTACTAACTGCATAAATCAGAACAAAGTGACTCATCTCAGAATGAAACCACAAACATTCTCCTCACAGATAAAAACAACTGCATTTAGCATTTGGGCTGTGTTTCAAATTCCAGTGCATGTCTACTGTTGGCAATAAAAGTTACACTTGGACATTGTTAAAATGTGCTCATGTGTTCAGTGCTTCTACTTTCCTCTTAACTGACTTGCCAAATCTTTTTCTTTGGGGAATCAAACAGCTCTTACACGCATTGAGGAAAAATTTCCTGTGCTGCAAGTTAAAAAAAAAAAAAACCTACATAGCATCAGTTGAGTTTATGGGAGGCCAACACAATGACCAGCTGAGTGCCAGCTGTCCCTGGGAGCACCAGCCCTTGAAAGTCAGTATTCCCTGAAGCTGGGCTGCCCATGGTGCATTAGATCATGATGGCTACATCCTAGCAGAACTTTTTATTTAATCCTTCTCTTCCTTTTCAGAACCACCCCCCCCCCTTTTTTTTTTCGTTCTCATTTTGCACAGGCAAGCTGCATGAATCTAGTTTCAAATGAAAACAACATTGAAAAATGGAACCAGGGTGGTGTATTGGGAAGATCTCCAGCAGGCTGTCCACTGGGGATTTTTTACTTCACTCTGAGCCTCATTCTCTCAACTACAATTTTGGGGGGGAAGGGTGGTGGTGGATTTGACTACAAATCTTTTTTCCTAAGGGGGGATATATATACTGACAAAACATTTTGGTACTTCAGGCTTTTCTTTTTAAGAAAAGATGCCTCACTGAGCTTTTGAATTAATAAGCATTGGAAGCACTGTGTTTTTCCTTTTGTTGGTTGTTAGTGGCATTCCTTGGAGAAAGAAATGGCAACCCACTCCAGTATGCTTGCTTGGAAAATCCCATGGACAGAGGGGCCTGGCGGGCTGTGGTCTATGGGGTCACAGAGTCAGACACAACTTAGCAACTAAACGACAGTGGAGCTCATTGACCAGTACCAGCAATCTAGAGTTCAAATTTGTCAGGGACACTGCAAATTCAACTGAGAAAAGAAAAGATGGATAAGGAGTCTCATCACTTATCACGGTTTATAGGCAGCTCACACCTTGGTATCTACTCCTCCAGAAAGTAAAACAAGAAAACACTAATCTGTTTCTTCCATGATTTCACAGAAATCAAGAGGCCCATTGCCATGTGTCTCATATGCCCCTCTATATCCCTGCTGCTGCTGCTAAGTTGCTTCAGTGGTGTCCGACTCTGTGGGACCCCATAGATGGCAGCCCACTAGCTCCTCTGTCCCTGGGATTCTCCAGGCAAGAATACTGGAGTGGGTTGCCATTTCCTTCTCCAATGTATGAAAGTGAAAAGTGAAAGTGAAGTCGTTCAGTCGTGCCCGACTCTTAGCGACCCCATGGACTGCAGCCTACCAGGCTCCTCCATCCATGGGATTTTCCAGGCAAGAGTACTGGAGTGGGTTGCCATTACCTTCTCCCTCTATATCCCTAGCACATGCTATAGTGCCCTACACATATTTCTGGGATGAATAAATAAATCTACCAAGTTGTAAACAGCCTGCACATTATCTAAACAGAAATTTAAGTTGGACATCAAAAATAGTTAAGATATATTATTTCCTACAGATTTCCCAAATGGATTCTGCTGTTTTGCTTTCGAATCACAGATCATTCACAGAAGGGAGATTTGAATGGCTAAGTCATTACTTAAGAGATGCATACACTTGTTATTAATCAGAGATATGTGAATTATGAGTTGAAACAAAGATGAAGTTTTATTCTGCACTTACCAGAATAGAAAAATGTATGGAGGGAGAATAATGCCAATTGGTGAGAATGACATAAGGCCATGAGAACTCTCAGAGATTGTAAACTGATGAGCCATTCTGGGAAGTAACCTGAAAGGACTCATGTCCCATTATCGAGCAATCCCACATAACAGCCAGATAAATACTCACACAGAGCCTTGTGGGAGCACCTGTCATTCCCCACTCTATTATTTGTAGTAGTGGTGAGTTTAAGGCAATCTAGAAGTCCATCTCTAGGAGAAGATGAGGAGGTATTCTATGCAACAGATAGAATTAATAAATTAGAGATAAATACACAAAATGGATAAATTATGAAAACTGTTTTTGAGTGAGAAAATGGTAAGGAATGAGATCTAGGCCACAATTTCATATAAGTAAATTACAGAAACACCACCAACCAATGCAATAAGAATACATACAAATCCATGTGAATATATCAAACATCTTAGAATGCCAGTCCACTCGAGGAAAAAAAACAGAGGAGTATCAGGAATGAAGGAAAAATAATTGTAGCAAGTGTGAGAGTCCTCACTCAGAGACCAATGCTGGTAGTGTGCAAAGAACTCATGAGAATGATTAACTTACCTTTCTGACCCTGGAGTGCAAAAAAAAAAGCAATATATGTTTTGGAAAAAATAGAAATAAACTAGTCTGTTATTTTCTTCCTCCTCAAGAAAACAGCATCTCTCAGAACAAATGTTAGACTTACACAAACTTGATTTAAAAATATATCAGGGAAAGGGCTTCAGATTTCCTTGACAAATGGCCAAGAATTTAGCAGAGGTGTCAGTGGTCTTCAAAATATATAAATCAAAAACTTTTGTATTGGTTAGGATAATATTAGCTGCTGTAACAAAAGGCCTCAAAATTTCAATGGTTCAACACAAAATAACTTTATTCCTTGCTTGTGTAACAGTCCACTGTTCTGTGCCATGATTTCAGTCAGGGACCTCGACTGGAAGATGCTGTGCTATCTTCAAGACATGGTTTCCATGGTCTCCCCAGAGCCTCTCCCTGTAGCATCATTTAGAAGGGAGAAAGAGATAGAGGAGTGAATACAGAAGGTTTCTATTGGTCATGTCAACTTGCATTCCATTGGCTATAATTCAGTCAGATGGCCACATCCTCTGTAAGAAAGCCTAGAAAATATGGTGTAGCTGTGTTCCTAGGAAAAAGAGAAAAACACACATTTTAATCAGTCTCGGTTCTTGCCTGGAGAATCCCAGGGACGGAGGAGCCTGGTGGGCTGCCATCTATGGGGTTGCACAGAGTCAGACACGACTGAAGCGACTTAGCAGCAGCAGCAGTCCCTAGTATGATCTGACTTCAAGAGCATTATCAGTTTCCCTAGAAACCAGGGCCACTGACATGTACATTTGAGCCAGTGAACACCACTTAGCTGGTTTTTAAAATCTGAGAGATGAACGAGAAGGTGAAAGGGAGACAGCTCTACCTGTAGTCTTAAAAGTCTTTTTCTTAAAAAAACTTTTTCTTTTTAAATCAGTAGCATAGCAAGATGTGCGCTGCAAACTTTCTGTAAGGCCATATGATGATACATATCCGAAATCTCTGAGGATCATAGCAATTCCACTCCCAGGACATGTAAGCAGGGGAGCTCGGTGTCTAGAATGCAAGCCTTGGCAACTACTAGAAACAAGTTTAAGTCTATATACTTACCTCTAAGCCTACAACTTTTATCTATAAAATTAGGGTAGTAAAAATATATACCTCATCAGTTAAGAGACCAAATGAGATAATGCATGTAAAGCCTTCTTGACTACAGTGCCTGGCAAGTAAGAAACACCCTGTAATACTACTGAGTAAATAATCACCAATGTGTGCAGCTTGGACTCAGAAATGCTCATCAGAGATTTGCTACTAATTATTACATATTGAGGAAAACCTCAGAAAGGCCTAAAATAGGAGACTGGTTAAATAAATGATGGCAAATAAATCTGCATCCCTGAAAAGATATAGGAAATAATTCAATAACAAGAAAAAATGTTTCCTATATGTTAAGTTAAAGTGATTAGAAAATGGTCTGTAGGGACTTTTCTGGTGGTCCAGTGGTTAAGAATCTACCTTGCAATGCAAGGGATGCAGGTTCGATCCTTGGTCAGGGAACTAGGATCTCACACACCACAGAGAAACTAAACCCGTGCGCTACAACTACTGAGCCTAAGTGCCACAACTAGAGAGTCTATGTACAGAAACGAAAGACCCACATGAAGCAACAGAGATCCCATAGGTTACAACTACAACCCAACACAGGCAAATAAACAAATATCTTAAAAATAAAGAAATAAAATGGACTGTAATGTATGACCCACATGCACAGATAAATGTATATGTAAATTTATACGCAGAACACAGACTGCAAAGGTATACTCTCAAAATGTTGATGATGGTTCTCTCTGAATGAGGCTGGGAGCAGGTTAAGTGACCTTGTTTTTCCTTTGTAGACCAGTGCTTCCTAGATTTTCCTCAATGAACTTGTATTGCTTTAGAAAAATAGAGCTTTTAAATTCCAGGACATGCTTAATGTGTTAGCATGATTTCTCCTCCCTTTTCACAATAAGTCTTCAAATATAAAGAAAAGTTGTGAAAACTTTTCAGGACCACTTTTTTTCCCATCTTCTAGATTTAACAATTGTTTACATTTTGCTTTTTAATGAAGCATTTTGAAATAAATATAATCATACAATGTCATAAGTTTCCCCATGAATATCTAAAAATAAAGATTCTTACTAAAACAGAAATAATATATGTTGTGTTTTAGAAATGGTAAAATGGCTAGATGCTTCTATTCTTAGGCATATTTTTAAAAGTTAGAGATTTTATGAGACAGGGCCTCAGAAAGTCTAGTTATTAGACCAGGCTGTGCATAGACTTACTACGTTCTATTAAATTGCTGGAGTCAGCTTTTCTCATTTGTAAAATAAAGTTTTCATGCTAAATAACAGTTTCTACTTTAAAAATCATCTTTTCTTTGGGGGCAAGGAGAGAAACAAGTGAATTTCCACAATTAAGGAAGTCTGAGGGTCAGAGCCACAACAAGAGCTAGCGTGTGTCATTGAAGTGAGGAAAATTTGAAATGAGGGAACTGGAGACCAGAGATATTAAGAGATTTTTCTAATTTGTCCAATAAATAAACACACCTGTGACCTTTTGTTTAACTCAAGTAAACTCTGGAAACCCCTCCAACTCCCAGGCATGAGTTTCTGTATTTTAGTTTATCCAAGTCTTTGCATAGCTGCTTTGACTGTTTCATTCTTGTCATTGTGTTTTCCTGTAGCAGGGCCGGCTGGGTAGACCTTTGCCAAGAACATATCCAAGGAGCCCTCTGCCATTCAGTGCAATAAAAAGAAGTGCTGGGCCAGGGCCCCTCGCTCTGCATTTACATCACAAAGCCCAGTGTTCTGCACAGCTCCTCTCAGTGAGAGACCCTTGGAAAACGTCAAATTCAGATCCAGCTTGGGACCCTACTGGCTGAGAGCTTGGTTCTCGTGCACCCTGTGGTCGGGAACTAATCTCAATTCCTCAGTTTCCTGCCCCCGAAATAGAACTCACCCCTCCCTGCAGGAAACATGACAAAAATTCATTGTTTCAGGATTTATTCAGATGCTTGGTTCATTGTGCAACAAATGGCAGTTGCAACTCCAGCCTGAGTACTAATAAACTTGGACTCGACAAGTTACCTCTGTACACAGGCGCAGCTTCCATCATCTTCACATGGAATCTGCTTCTAGGCTCCCTATTTGATGGAAGAACACCAATGAAAAGTCTGAAAACCTAGATTCTCAATTTTCTCTGTGTTTCTTAACTGCTATGTGGGCAACCCCTGAGCTTCCCAGGAACTCAGTTTCCTAATTTATAAAATGGAGGAGTTGGGCTCCCCTGGTGGCTCAAATGGTAAAGAATCTGCCTGCAATCCTGGAGACCTGGGTTTGATTGCTGGGTCGGGAAGATCTCCTGGAGAAGGGAATGGCTATCCACTCCAGTTATCTTGCCTGGAAAATTCCATGGGCAGAGGGGCCTGGTGGGCTATAGTACATGCGGTCACAAAATGTGGGACAAGACTGAGCAGCTAACACTTTAACTTTTTCACTAGTTCTAAGATGCCTTTAAAGATATGTAGAATAACATTTCTAAGGGTATTTTCCCCCTTTTCTGGGGAAAAAGTCAATATTTCACCTGTTTTTTATTTATTTATTTTAATTGAATGTAAATTGCTTTATAGAATTTTGTTGTTTTCTGTCAAACCTCAACATGAATCAGCCATAGGTATAATATACTCCCTCCCTTTTGAACCTCCCTCCCATCTCCCTCCCTAACCCACCCCTCTAGGTTGATACAGAGCCCCTGTTTGAGATTCCTGAGACATACAGCAAATTCCCATTGGCTATCTATTTTACAAAAGTCATTTAAAAAAATACATGAAGACTATCTATTCAACCCCGTTCCCTGTCCTTAAGGCAACTTCTTTACTAGCTCTTTATATTTCCAAAAATAGCCTACTGAATTAAAAATACACATATGGCCAAATCTCCAATTCAGTTTCTAAAAATTTATCCTACTGATAGACAAGAACATGTGTGTGAAGATACACATCACGTTGGTTGTTGTATTATGGTCATTACTAGCCCGCTGTAATAACCTGAATGTTCATTAAGTATATTGTGATGCAATCATACTAAGCCCATTAAAAAAAAAAAGGAAGTAGATTTATATCAACCTGAATCATGATAGTCTTTATGTTGCAAGTAACAGAAAATCAACTGCAAACTTGATTTAAATAATAAAGGAGATTTATTAGGTCTTATAAATGAGAAATCCTCAAGGACTCAGTTTCTTCCCATCTCTCTGCTGTTCTGTCAAGGATAATAGCTCCAGGCAAAGCCTGGTTCTTTCCAGGTGGTGGGGGACTTATCAACCACAATTAGGGTTTCTTGTTCCATTCCAAGGCAAAGACAGTGCTTATGCCCCAGCATTCCAAGTAAGGGTCTGGAAGTTCACTTGGATTATACAAGCTGATATCTGTCATGAGAATGCAAAGTAATGATTAGCTTTGGCCAGTCAGTCCAGGATTCAGTGCTTCCTGGAAGTTTTGTGGGAAGCACAGACAAGTAAATGAATATCTGAGTATTATAGGAAAGGAGGGGAGAATGGACACCCAGTAAGCAGCCATCAAATGTCCACTATGGTATTGGAGTATGAAATAGTTTCCAAGATACTTTGTTAAATGGAAAAGGCAAGATACAGAGGTGTGAGTACAATATGCTACCATTTGTAGTAGAAAATCATACATGCATACTTTTTAACCTTTTTCTTATTGAAATATAGTTAATTTACACTGTTGTGTTAGTTTCAGGTACACAGCAGATTATTCAGTTACACACAAATATATAAATATATATTTTCTTTTTCAGATTCTCTTCCATTATAGGTTATTATAAGATATTGAATATAATTCCCTGTGCTATGCAATAGATCCTTGTTGCTTATTTTATACATAGTAGTGTGTCATGGAGAAGGCAATGGCACCCCACTCCAGTACTCTTGCCTGGAAAATCCCATGGACAGAGGAGCCTGGTAGGCTGCAGTCCATGGGGTCGCTAAGAGTCGGACACGACTGAACGACTTCATTTTCACTTTCCACTTTCATGCATTGGAGAAGGAAATGGCAACCCACTCCAGTGTTCTTGCCTGGAGAATCCCAGGGATGGGGGAGCCTGGTGGGCTGCCGTCTATGGGGTCGCACAGGGTCGGTCACGACTGAAGCGATTTAGCAGCAGCAGTGTGTCTATATTAATTTCAAACTCCTAATATATCTCTCCCCTCCTTCCCCTGCTATCCCTTCCGGAAACTGTAAGTTTTCTGTATCTGTGAGTCTATTTCTGTTTTGTAAATAAGTTCATTTATATCATTTTTAAGATTCCACATATAAATGTTATCAGTTGCTATTTGTCTATATCTGATTACTCCTCTCCACTGCTTTTGCCTTCCAACTCTGGATGATATTGATCTTCAGGATTCTCAAGAAATGAAGAGTCTTCAGAAAAAAAAAAATCTAACTCACTATGCAAATGAAAAGAAATTAGAAATATGTATGTGTTTGTACAAATCAATTTACAAATGTCACTTATCCTGAAAGAGGTTTTAAATAATGCCCAAGAGCTAGTCACTGGGAACTCCAGTAGGTGACATAAATCCATGGATTTTTCTTTTCATACTGAGTCTCAGAAATACCTAGGGCTGCTCAATCAGTCACTCACTCAAAACTGCCAGGAATTCTGACAGTTTCTGATGGTTTCCTGAATGCCTACTATATATTCATGGAGTCAGATCATTGGTATAAATGAGTTTTAGTAAACTGAAGAAAAATTGGAAAAACATCTGTGCTGTAAGGGTGCCTCCCTCCCGGGAAAGGATGAGAGAACTTTACATCATCAGCCTATAGCACTTGGAGCATGAAGCCAGGAATGACTTCAAAAACCCATTGCAAACTGCCAACACTATTTTTGCAAAAAATAAAATTAAGATGTGTGTCTATGTGTAAAGTGCTAGATGCAAGAACTCATTTTTACAATGGATTAGAGGGTTTCAAATGTTTTCATAAGTGGAAAATGTATCAAAAAGGAGAACTGGAGTTAAAAATGTAGTGGTCAAAGCAAATGGTTCCCTTCGACACATAAGAGAGATGGCTTTGCTTGGAAATAACTAGACATTCACTCATTCATTCAACAAACTTCTAATTTAATGCCTGCTCTGGACAAGGCACTGTGCTAAGAGTTGACGAAATAGGGACATGAACCACAAGGATACCAGTAGAAAAACTATGCTTGGAAAGCAGGTAATTATGAAGTGTGGGCAAGACAAGAGGGAAGAGTTATAAACATTGATGGATGCCAAGTACTTGTACGAGGAAAACTATTACAGAGGGGTTACTGTGGCTCATTTGATATTAAGTCATCAGGAAATAAATGTGGGTGAGGTAAAATGGCACAGTAATTAAACACATGAACTCTGAGGTCAAAAAGCCTGAATATAATATCTGGTATACCACTGACCAGCTGCGTCAACAGGTAACATTACTTAACTCTGCTCCTTGGTCTCTATAAGATAATGGAAACAGAGTTCTTAGCATAGTTCCTAGCAGTTAATTGATGCCCCCCAAATTTAGGTATTATTGTTATTATTATTAGAGTTGAGTTGAATCACTGTTTAGTATTATCTATGTCTCTGCTTTATTTTATTATGCATGCAACAGGATAGACTATTAACAGATTTACAAACATTTTTAAGGGGTAGGGGCAGAAGGAGGATTGCAGAGAAATTACCTATGTACATTAAAGTTGCATTTACCTATATTTATTCATTAGCAACCCAGCAATTTTACCTTTTTTATATCACCCTGGCCTCTTAATGTTGGTTCTATGGCCTTTTAATGAGGTCTTTATTTGGCAAAATGGTTACTTATAATTTAACAACTCATTTGGCTTGTTCCAACTTTAACTTTGCTTCTAACATGTTAGATGATTGTAGGCTGTTATTTTTCTGATCTTCTCATACAGCTCTAATCTCATCTTTACAATATCCCTTTTAAAGAACAGCAAAATTATTTGAGTGGGCTTCTGTGGTAGGCTCAAGAGGTAAAGAATCTGCCTGCAATTTAAGAGATGCAGGTTCAATCAATGGGTTAGAAAGATCCCCTGGAGAAAGAAATGTCTACCCACTCTGTATCCTTGCCTGGGAAATTTCATGGACAGAGGAGCCTGGCAGGCTACAGTCCATGGGGTTGCAAAGAGCTGGACACGACTAAGCATGCATACACATACTCTATGACATGGGGACAAGGAGCTAGGAGGAGAAAGAAGCAACTTAGAACAACCATAAACTAGCTGTGAATCAAAGTGTTTATTTTCTGGAAGACTGATTTTTTTTTTTCTATGTTTTACCTTATTTTCTTAAAAATAGTGATAAAAAATGACCTCACATCTCCCTAAACCATCCCTTGGAATGGGATACAATTCAGTCTGAAAGCTAAAAAACACATGATCATTTTGATGAAATATTGTCATTTATAAAGTACAGGTCTCCAAGAAAGATGATACAAAAAACTCCAAAGTAAGTCATCAATATGAGTAACTGAAGGGCTAAGGAGGGAACCAAGAAGAAACTGCTAAACATGGGAAATAGAGTGATTTATGCCTCATTCCAGCTGCCCTGTGACTGATGCTAAACCTCCTAGAAATGGGCCTGGATTAGGAAGACAACTTTTCTCTGTCAGTTCAAGACTCCACATTAAAACAAGGTGAGGCGACCCATGACCATGTTTAACATTGATTAATTCCCCAATGTGACATGTACATATAGAAAGTATGACTTTCAGCCCCCTGGAATGTATCATTTAAGAAAATAGTGGGAAATACTATACAGAAAGGAAGGACCAGGAGTGAATGGGAATGAGAAAAATCCACACACACACACATACACACACACACACACACACACACACACACACAAAGTAATAACACTGTGTTTACTCCTTAATGCTCTCATTTTTTTCTGCTGTCTTTGCATCTTAACTTTCCTGATATGTCTCCCAACACACACACACGTGCGCGCGCACAGATACACTACACACACACACACACATACACACACACACAGAGGAGAGACAGAAAGAGGAAAAAACAGCTAGATCATCTGGATCCATTTAGGGACTGAATTTCCTGAGTGCCAGTGAGATAAACAGACCCTATAATATAGTTGTCACCTGAACAAACCAATGTTTGATCAATGGTCCATTTGCTTGGTGGAGTGTGAACCTTGCCTGAGAGCTGAAATGACAAATATTAGTAAATTATTATCATCACCTATCATCAGACAGTTGGTTCATTGTCCTATGTGGAGTGAATTACGAATTAGGAATCTATATGTAGCTATAAACAGCACCACAGCATGACCAGATCATTGAACAATTGATTCAGCTGCTCCATGCTTTCTGAATAGATCAAATTTCTGTTCTGGAACCAGTGAACCCATGGTGGTGTCTCTCCTCCAGGAGCTCCTAACACTGAGGCCAGTGTTGGTAGCCTTCAATCATTTTAAACAATTAAAATCAGTTGAAAAAAATAAGCATGCACCATCACTAAAAGTATACTTGATCATTTGTAAATTAAGAATCACACATTATGAAACATTAAATAGAAATTAAAAAAGAATGATCTTTTGCAACTTAAACAAGTCATACTATTTTATTTATTAGTAATGTAAAACATCTTTCCACTCTCACCTGAATATTAATATGTACAGGTTGTTATTGAAGATTTCTTATTATTGTTCAAAATCTCAGTTTTGTTTTAAAATAGTTAATTTTATTGTCTGTCAAAAACTGAAACAGTTTCCTTGCAAAGATCTATAGATCTGAATAGAAGGAGAACATCAGTAGTTACACTTTCCAAAGCTTTGTGTTTATACTTGGCCTTCAACCACACCCTCCAATTATTAAAGGGTTTCTGTTGAAATTCCAAAAGTGAATTTCCTTCATCCCTGTCAAAAGTGAATCAGGAGGTGTGGCATGTTAATATGGTTAACACACTCATTCAAAATTCACTGAAACTCTTTATCTGGAGGATTTGAAAATAGATTAGAGTTTTAGTTTTCAAGTCTTTAAATAGTAGAGGTACAAGAAATTTTGTAGGAGGTATACATGATATTTTCAAGAATAAAAATCACATGAAGTTGAAACTATTTCTAAGCATCTGTTTTCCACATTTTCTTTATTGAACCAAGCTTCTTTCAAAAGGCAGTGCCTTCTCCCTTGGTGTTAAAAGCATCATTAGGTTAAGGGAAGGTTCAGAGTGGATGCAAATACCAATTTCAAGTAGTCTTTCTGATTATTTTTTTCTGACTTCTGATCAGATTTGACTGCCTGCATCATTACTTTTTCCTTATAGTTAGACTAATGAGGAGTTTGTTTGAGGAGCAAGAGAAGGCCAATTCTGCCATACGCTTGCTGGGCATTTGTGCATGCACTATTTGTAAAGTATTATCTTCAGTTGATTATTTTCTTGCTGGAATCTTTTAAAGCTGTTTGTCCATTTAGTGAGAATTAATTTAAACTGATATTATTAGCTATAATTGCCAGTTAGGATGACATAGGTATAAACTATAACATGTCTCTACGTGCTGAGTGAACAAGCAAGGATGCTATAGATCATTCAGAGACTTTGGGAATTTCCATTCCTTCTTAGAATGCTCACTTACCACATGAAACTATGGTAATGGATGAATGAGGCCGCATGTGTCAGCCCATATGTTAAATACTATCAAAATTAAAATTTTTTTATTTTTACTAAAAATATTTATAGGGTCTTATACTTTCTCCCTACACCTACCTCACTGGATTATTTTACACAGCCCACTTTGGGAACTACTGTTCTACACAATTTCTTTGCTTTCAGAGCCTTTACACACAGCTGTTCTCTCCCTGGGCCACTCTGCTCTCCACAACCCCGTCAGCGGTTAACTGCTATTTATCCTTGAAGTTTCTTGCTCATGGAAACATTCCCAGATCTTCATTGTCCTCTCAGTTTAGGCCCTGTCTTTTCTGTTACAAAGCTTTCATAGAATCATATTGCCTTCTTTCAAGAGCCCTTCATAGCACATAGTTACAGAATCACCTGTGTGATCAAAAACAGCCTCTCTGCTCTATAGAAACTATAAACTCCATGAAAGCATGGGTCACACTCATTTTCTGTTGTATGTGCCACCCCTAGCATAGTGCTTCCCAAATATTCAGCATCCAGTGAGTATATGTAGGATAAGTGAGTAAATGATTTATAGACTATGAATCTGGAAACCTATTCATATATATATTCATATATAAGGCATCTTGTTTTATCTCTTGTTTTATTGATAGGGAAGCTTTAATGTAAGAGGGATATATCTTGTTGAAAATATGGAGGAAAAAGGAAACCGCACACTGCTGGTGGGAATATAAACTGGTACAGCTATTATGGAAAACAGTATCATGGTTCCTTAAAAATTAAAAATAGAATTACCATATGATCCAACAATTTTAGCTCTGGATATATATCCAAAGGAAATAAAATCAATATCTCAGAGAGACATCTGCATTCCTATATTTATTACAGAATTATTCATAACAGCTAAGTTGTGAGAATAATCTGTCAACAGATGAATGGATAAAGATGTCATATCGTATATAGTGGAATATTACTCAGTCATAAAGAAGAAGGTAATCCTGCCATTTGTGACAACATGGGTGGACCCGAAGGGCATTATTCTAAGTGAAATAAGCCAAACACAGATAGACCAATAGTGTATGACATCACTTTTGTGTGGAATCTAAAAATAAATTAGACTCAAAGAAGCAGAAATTAGCATGGTGGTTGCCAGAGGCTGGAGGATATGGGAAATAGGCAGATGTTGGCCAAAAGATACAAACTTTCAGTTATAAGATGAATAAATTCTGAGAATTTAATCTACAGAATGGTAATTATAGTTAGTAATATTGTAGCATATTCTTGAAATTTTGTGAAGATTGTAGATTGCAAGCATTCTCAACCCTCCAAAAAGAGATAAGTATGTGAAGTGAAAGATGTGTTAATTAACTTGATTGTGGTAAATATTTCACAATGCACACCTATATCAAATCATCACACTGTATACTTCAATATACACAATATTATTTGTCAATTATACCTTAATAAATGGAGAAGGAAATGGCAACCCAACCCAGTATTCTTGCCTGGGAAATCCCAGGGACAGAGGAGCCTGGCGTTACAGTCCATGGGGTTGCAGAGAGTCAGACATGACTTAGCAACTAAACAGCAGCAGCAGCACCTTAATAAAACTAGAGAAGAAAAAAGTCAGGCGGCATCCTCCAGGTCACATCATTAGTTGAAAACAGTCAGAGGAGGAAAACCTGGCTGTCGGTCCCCAAGGCCAGTGATTTTTCGATGCATCCCAAAAGATGCTAAAGTAAAGCTATTCTTGGAAAGTACCTTCTTACCCAGATAATCAGACTCCCTGAGACCAAAAGTTTTCTTGAAGCGGCATCTAAAATAAATTTACAGGAATAAAGTTTTAAAAACAATAAGACAAAGAATCACATAGAAAAGCTTTATAAAATAGGCCATGAATTGGCAATTCATGGAAGAAGAAATCTAACTTACCAATTAACATGTAAAAATATATGTAACCTAAGAGAGGTATAATCTAAATTTAAAGTAAGCTCCTTTTTTTTTTTGCATCAGAATGCTAAAATTCAGAAAAGAATGATCATATCACTGGCTATTTGTCAAGAATGTGAGAAAAATGAACCCTCTCATAAATTCTTTGTGAGAGCATAAATTGGTGCTACAAGGCCTGGACAAAACTGTGCTCACGCACCACAAACATGGGAAAAGTTTCTTAGAAGACGATCATGTTCTACCCACCGGAAGTTGTAGAGAAGTAGGTGGAGCATCCAGCATTCCTGTCTATCAAAGCGTGGGGCAGATCCAACCGGGGGGAACATGTGTCCAGGATCCTTAAGGAGCAATGGAAAGCTCTAACTATTATTATTATTTTTTATTGAAGTATACTTGAAAGGGGAGTTCCCTGGCTGCCCAGCGGTTAGGACTCCAGGCTTTCACTGCAGTGACCCAGGATTTAATCCCCGGTGGGGGACCTAAGGATCCCCACAAGCCATATAGCCAAAAAAAAAAAAAAAAAAAAAATAGTATAGTTGATTTACAATGTACAGCAAAATGATTCCATTTTACATATATATACACATATATATTCTTTTATGTCATTTTTTATTGAAGTATGGTTGATTCATGATTGTTCAGCAGAGAGATTCATTTATACCTATATTCTTTTATAGATTCTTTTCCATTATAGGTTATTACAAGATATTGAATATAGTTCCCTGTGCTATACACTAGATCCTTGTGAGCTCTAACTGTTGCTAAATGAATGTGCTAGAGCCTTTGTGGTGTCAGTCAAGTGCAATAAGTTAAGAACCTTGTTTCCTTAAAACTGTGGCCCTTCTGGGTCTCTTTTCCCAGCACCGTGCACCTACACTTGACATACATCTGCAATCCCGCTCGCTCAGCACATCCCAGATCTCTCAGCCTGATGTAATCTCACCTCCTCTACACCAGGGCTGTGTGTGTTCATCCAGTTAAACTGATGAGGGGCCAAGTGACAACAGCTCCTTCCTTGCTTTCATCAGTTATCTGAATGTCGGCTGACTGTTTAGCTTTTGTTTGTGTCATTTTCCAGATTGGGCAGGGATGTCATAAGAAACTGCTTCCTAGGATCCACATTAACCTTGACATAGCAGACATCTAACATTCTTGCACATTTGAAAAACTGCAAATAAGAAAGCCAGGAAGGCCAGGAGTCTCTTTTTTCAGTTTGGTGGCTTCTGTATGCATGCTTCTCACTCCTCTTCCAGAGTTGACAGTATACTCCTCATGAAAAGGAATTCAACCTTTAAAATGAATACTGAAATTCAAAAACATTGAATATTAGTTTATAAGCCCAAGAAGAGTGAAAAATTAGACAGTAGCCAATAGTGCAAGTGAACAATGAGAAAAAAGGAAAAATTGCTTTCCACTAGAGAATGATGTTCCTGGGTTACCATCCAATAAACTATATGGAACAAATGAGGTGAAAACTTAGAAAGATAACCAGGCTTTTCAACTAGAAATAGATGTGGCATGTGTGTGTTTTAAATTAAGAAATGAAATTCAAGGCTCCTTTGCTTAATGAAGCCAGCCCTTTCATCTTTTAAAATGACAGTTAAAGTCAAAACGGGAGTTTAGGGTGGGGGGATGGAAATTTAGGACCTCCTTTCAGACATTAATAAACACTACTCCACATTCTAAAACGATTAGCTCTAATTTGGCATAATTGCCGAACTTTCCTGAGCAAAGACCTGCAACTCAGTTGTTCTGCTACACTCTTCACAAAGAGCAATCACCTCAGTACTGAGCTCAAGGTTCATGCCTTCAGAGAGGCATTGTGAGGAAATAGATTCTTGGCCTCGTATAGTAACAGAGAATTTTTATTTTCTCAAATTCACCTTAGGAGTGGAACAGAAGGCAGATTTGAAAAAACCACAAAGGTGTTTTCTGGGACGTCGTCTTGAAGAAAATTCATGTGAGGACAAAGAAGACATTTGTTTTATTCCCTCTCAGGCAATTTCACTCTAAGTTTGTTGAAGTTTAAAATTGTATTGACCTCCACATTTTTTCACCCTAAAGACCTCTGCTTTCTTATGGTGACTTTCTGTCCCCCTGGTCCCATCTGGCTAATTTAGATCTTAACCCCTCAAGGCAGACACCATGTATTTTCCAGTGTTTTCCTTAGAGCAACATCATGCTGATGAGTTCAGTAAATCTTGAACAGCAATACATTTTTCATGGTCACCTCCTCTAACTCCTGCTTGCTATGCTGGCCTTCCGATTTCAATGTGTGTGGTTCACTATTCTTTCACTAAGCTATTGGAGTGGAGCTTAGAAATTTTTCTAAGTCAAGTTTAGATGATTCACTTGGGATCTATTCCTAGTATATAGCAAGAGGGAAAAATCAAGGGAGGAAGGGAGGGTCATATTGATTAATATTGATTATAATGAAAGCAAGGGTAGCCTTTCTTTCACAACTGAACTGTTGAGGACCACCAATGTTTGAAAACAATGTATTTAACCCTTGGAAAAGGCAATGGCATCCCACTCCAGTACTCTTGCCTGGAAAATCCCATGGACGGAGGAGCCTGGTGGGCTGCAGTCCATGGGGTCGCTGAGGGTCAGACACGACTGAGCAACTTCACTTTCACTTTTCACTTTCATGCATTGGAGAAGGAAATGGCAACCCACTCCAGTGTTCCTGCCTGGAGAATCCCAGGGACAGGGGAGCCTGGTGGGCTGCTGTCTTTGGGGTTGCACAGAGTCGGACACGACTGAAGTGACTTAGTTGTAGCAGCATGCCAAATATATTTTAAAAGTATTCTTCTTCTTCCTCACCCCATTTGCCATAAAGAAATTAACCAGTAAGTTGAGAGATTCCAATGCCAAATACATTTTCCCCCCAAGATGTTTGACGGTGATATTTAAAAAAATTGTTTTACCTTCATACATACCAAGAAGCATCAAAATGAATTAGAAAAATAAATGTAAAAAAATCTTTTCAGATTAGAAGTCTCACCCTGGTCATGCCAATTTGTTAATATTAATAGGTATTTCTTTGGGAGAGCTTGAGAACCTGCACACTAGAAGATGCTAGTCCTGTGCCGACTCTCGTGCTTACAATGAATCATTGAATAAATTATTACCATCCACGGAGACTGCCTCTTTGGATAATTAGCAATTTCAATCTAAGAAAGATACTGTAAAGTACACTTCAGCTTCGGCATCAATAGACAAAACGCTGGGGTAAGTAGCTAAATTAGACTGCTTTAAATACTATCTAGAACTTTTATTTCAATTACATCCCCTTAGAAATTTCTACCTAAAACTAGATGATACATAAGCCTTTTTAGCATATAGTAGCAAACTGAGATTTTATAACAGAGAAATGAGATTTCACTATACTTTTAGAAATTTGCCAAATAAAAGAGCTTTAGGAAGAATTTATTCTATATGCATAAATAAACAGAATGTAGAAATTGTGCCGACTTTTCTCACAGTTTCCCCCCTCCGCTGCAGTTTTGTGTATGAGCTTATAGTAAAAAGAGAATACTCCCTATGGTTACTAATTTGATTATATCTTCATCTATGAATTAAGTTGATGACTGTATTTCACTTGGGAAATTCAGTGCTCTATAGTTGAAATACAAGTTTTATGACCTCAGCCCTGCTCTCTATTATGTAGCTTAATAAAATCTATAGGAATTTAAGAGTAGGCAGAAGATTTTCTGAGACTTGCATTCTTGCTGCATTGTAACTAAGACTTAAGCTTAAGCAAGAGTATAAGCAAATGAAGCTTATATTTTAAAAGTATTTTTATTTTTGCAACTAATACAATTTTATGTAAATTATTTCAGTTGTTATTTCACAACAACAAAAGCCAAAAGGCAGAAAAAATGGTACAAAAACATTTGGAATCAAACAGGGGAAACTTCTTGTTCTTGGGCATGATCAAAAATAAACCTAGACAAAATTTAACTCCTGTTCCCTTAGCCTTTCACAAAACACTCAGGGAAGGCTTACCAACTACAAAGACAAAAGAAGAAGAATTGTTAAAAACCATTTAATCAGCTCATTACAATGCACAGTCTCTGAGGTGACTTTCACAAATACATAGACATTTAGAAAAGAGATTATTATAAAATGTAAAGCAGAAGTAATTTATAGATGTATGCAATTAAAGCAATACTACTTTACTAATATGACATTCTCCGAAAAAGCTCAAAGCACATTTTTAAAAATTGGAATCTTAGAATTATCATTTTGGAAAGGTCTATATCCTCTATTTGACCACTAGAATTGAAAAAAAAGGGGGGGGTAGGCTTTCTTTTTTTTTTAATGGCTTTGTCTTGCACTCTGAGAAATGTATTTTAAAATTAAGTGACCAGAAGACATTACCACTGGCAAAGCATTAGCAGGGAAGAAACCTCGATAAAATTAACAGGGAGACACTGAATCATTTCTTCTGTTAGTGAAAGTCATAGGCAAAAGTTCTAAAATTATACAATTACAAAAATAAATCAAGTGAGTGTGTCATTTCTGCTTTTCTACGTTAATAAATTAACCATGTAACATTGTTCAAAATTATGTCAGTTACGCATATAATAATCTTTTAAATTAATGAAGTGATGAAGCGGTTTGATGACACCCATGATTTACAGGGCTGCTTTTAGCTAATGTTAAAAGCCTTTCATTTAATAAATTGCCCCCTTGAGAAATTACCAAAAATGAATATTTTCTATGCTAAATGTTTCAAGGTTTACACTTTTTCAATATATTAACAAATGGCAAGGGAGACGCATTTTTCAAAATCTATCTTCTTTTACATATATTTAATTGAAATTAATTAGTATATGACTTTAAAAGGAAATGATTATACAAGATTATTTATGAGAATTTTTGTGAAGCAATAAAGCTGAATTTAAACAATGAAATTAATCATATGCTTACAAAATTTTGATGATAAATTGGGAATCATTTCCTCTTTCATGAAAGAAGAACAAGTCTATGAAATCTATGTTCTCAAAATATGGTTTAAAACTCCACACTCTTAGCTTAATCATTGCCTTCATTGTTTGTTTGCAGTTTTTATTAAGATTGAACTATATTACTAGTAAGGATTTGCAATTTTTATCATTATTTTTACTTTGTTCACTTTTACCTAAACATTGCTTCATGAATTGTTATATGTGATTTCAGCTCCAGTATATTTCTTAGTTCAATCATGAATAACAATAGTCAGACCTTCCAATCAAAATATATCATTTACATTGTCTTGTAGTTTTATGTGGCCTCAGAGACGTGTCTGAATACAAGAAAAATTATATTTTGTGGACAAATGTTCTGTAAGTTTGTTAGGAGAGCAAAATAGATTTCAGTCAAACCAGGATATGCTTGCATGTGATAACAGCAAAAGAGAAAAGGAGCTAAATATAACTAGGAAAGAAAAGCCTGAAATTGATGTTCTCTGTACTTATGGATTTGTTTTCATAATGTGGAGACTGGTTTTTATTCCACTTCTGAATTAGTAATGTGCCTAGTACTTTGGGCCAATTTCTTTTCAAAGCATTTGCAGCTCCAGCCTGGAAACAAGAATAATTAATTTGTGCTTCTTGAGTCCAATGGATGCAATTTTAGGCAGGCAGATGTCAAGGAAATAATTTTTAGAATTCTTATAATCGATGGCAATGAAATGGAGAATTGCCTGTTGGCATTTCAAATGATTTTAAGGAATTTCAAACTTTCATCGATGAATTTTTAATGTGCACTAATCATGGATGCTCAGGGGGCTGTAGTCTGTGCACAGTGAAACAGAACTCAAAGCCTATTATTATTTTTCTTTAAAAATGGCTTCAAGACTTTTAGTTCCTTTATAACATGCAACAGCATCGAACTAGTCATGAGTACAATTACTGGAGTGAGCTCCATTTTTAAGAGTTAATTTAAAAAGTGGAAAAGAATCAGTAATCTTTGCAATACACATACCCTGTGTAGGACATTGGCAGGAGGATGCTATTTACTGTTAGAGCGACATGCAGGTCCTATCACTTTCCCAGATGAGCCGGCACAACCTGAAGATGTCTCTTTGCATTTGGGAGAAACATCACAAGAGCTTTAGGATGGCAAATTGCAAAATATCACATGCCTCAAAGTTAGAAATATCTGATAGTGTTAGCACTGATACTGAACTCTATTTTTGTTTGGGTTATTTCTAGGAAGTGCCTACAATGAGTACAAAGTTATATGGTATAGACATTTATTAAAATCTTTGCCTGGACGAACTAAAACCTATTGAAATCTCAACAGCAGGAGGGGTGGAAGGAATATGGAGAGCTTTCCAGTGCTTTCTGAGAACTCTACGGAGAGAAGGATAATTTTGAAATAAAAGTTTAACTTCTGGTAAATCAAACCTCATGTTCTAAACCACACTAACTATGGGAAATAAACTGTTAGATCTCTGGACCTTAGTTTTATCTGTTCTTAACATGGAGTCATGGTATCTATTTTTAGCAAGAATTACAGCATCCTTGTTTCCTACCTCAGCTGAACTGTAGAAACAATGAAATAATATATGAAAGCATTTTAACTCTTTAAAAGAACTGTGCTGTAGAGATTCAAGTAACTTCGACATTTTCCAAGTCCTTTGAAGGTAGATAATGATGTAAAAGCTTACAGATTAAAAATACATTTATGGTATATATCTAGATAGGTACAGATTAGAAATTTTCTTATGATTTGATAGCAGATTTTCTTTTTTAAGTATGTTCAATTAGATTAATAAATTCATATTCTTTGCACACTCCAAAAAAATGCCAGGAGGAAGAGGACAAGAAACTTACCCAGAAGTAGAAGAAAAGCCTTACCCCCATACCCGCACCCCTCCAGAATGTTCTAAATAGAAACTTCAGTGGAAACTTGACATCTTCTGTTTACTCCTGATAGGAACAGATGCACAGTAGCTGAGTAGCATAATGCTATACCTGCATCCTTTTTCTTTTCAAAGATCCATTTAGAAGTCGGGCAAATCTTTCACTTTTTACAACAAAGAGCACAGCAAATCTGCCCCTGTTTTTGAAAACAGAATGTAGGACGTATGCCTCACAGACAAGGACCCAATAAAATGCTCTATTTATTGTCTAAGCATTAACGGCGTCTCTTATTTTACTCCTGTGACCCTCTCTGGCAGTTAGTCACACATTCCAATTGAGCCGACTCCACAAAAATATCCCTCATGTATGAGGAAAGTGAGGAGCCTAACTGGCCATCGACCTCTGGCTTCCAGCTCCCCTGGTGTCACAACCCAGCAGCTCCCAATTCATCACCCCCAGAGCCACACAATCTGCGCCAAGTGGACCAAGGTGGGCAAGGCTAAGCCTGAGGTTCAGGGCCAGTTCCCTGGCCCACCTGAACCCTAGTACAGTGATCAAAGCCTCAACAAGTTCTATCATCCTCACCTGAGTCAGTGCGGGCCAAAATACAGTGCACGGAAAAGTGGATGTTGACGCTGCTGCTAGGTCACTTCAGTCGTGTCCGACTCTGTGCGACCCCATAGACACCAGCCCACCAGGCTCCTCTGTCCATGGGGTTTTCCAGGCAAGAGTACTGGAGTGGGGTGCCATTGCCTTCTCCAAAAGTGGATGTTACCAGAACAAATTTTAGTGCTTGGTTTTTATTTTCTTTAGTTTTGCTATTACTTTCTCTTCATAGCTGTGGTATTGCAATCCCACTTATGATAATGATACCAAATTCCACTTCAAAGTACACATATTTATTTTTTAAAGAAAATTTCAAGAAATTTATGCAAATAATAGCACAGGGAGGCAAAGTTATGGCAATAATTGTGTAAGTGATTTGTGACTAGCTGAAGATTAGAAAACACTGAGCTAGAGGATGCCAAAGCAATCATGGGAAAATAATAACACCTCTCTCCTTTCAGCTAGCTTTTCATAGTAATGATTAGAATTCAATGGTAAAGTAGCTTCCTGTGTGTTTTTAATCGATCTCTTTACAACTCTAGCAAGTAGGTAAGGTAGGTTTCTATCACCATTTTACAGGTGGAGAAGCTGAGGATGAAAAGGCTCAAGTGATTCACTTAAAATCACACAGCTAATTAAGTGCTCAGCAGGAAATAGTGAGCCTTCAAAATAAATAAGGCTTTCTGCTCCAAATAGAATATACTTTTCAGTTTAACATATTATTCGATTATAGAATATACTTTTCAGTTTAACATATTATTCGATTACAAAGGTCACAGGGGGACTGCAGAGTTAAGTATTGCCTTTGTATTAAATTTGTGCATTCACTCACTGAGCATTATTTCTATACCTTTTCCAACTGTACACCAGACATAATAGGAAAATTCCCTGTGAGCAATATAGGACATGAATCCAACTGAACTAATTAGCTCACAATGGTGTTAGGAGGTTAACTGTCTGATGGTGATAAAACATTTTATTGATGGAAAATGCCACATTAAATCCCCCAAATTACCATTGCACATATCATGATTAAGTATTTATATTCAACAAATTTACAGGTAAAGAAAAATATGAATATCATGCAGTGATTACATTTCTGATCAGTCCTTGGAGAGGTGATATTTAATCCTGTCTGTCACACTGTAGGGCTATCGGCATTTGTCAGGGAGGGCTGATGAATCAGGTAGTCAATAGGCATTTAGAGCCAGGCAAACACATATATTCAGGAAATGCTGCCACTTTGTCGTTTTATAGGAACGAAGAAGTATTAAAATAAAACTTGGTTTGCCACTGTGTTTGTTTAAAAAAAAAAAAACAGAAGTCATAATTTCTGAAAGCAAAATTTGTAGCTTCAATTGCAAATTTAGTCATCTGAGTCTGTACCATGAGACCACAAATTGTATGACATCCTTAAATTAAAGTGGCTTCTCAGAAACGTAAATATTTCCACATGAAAGGTACACGCCAAGTCAAAGTTACACAAACATGTAGATTGCCAATAAAGTTTCCAGTATCACCAGCCATTCAAAGGCATTCAAGACTGCAGCATGGGAAGCTGTCATTTCTGGAAGGCAAAAAGCCGATAAACAAAAAGATATTCTAGCCTTGTGATTTTCCAATGAAATAGCCAATCTGAAGTTTCTCAAGTAGGAAAACTGACCTGGTGTTTTGTAAGAAGACCGCTTCATCGTGTGATTCGTATTTTTTTCAAAGGAACAAAACTTCTGCTTGTTTGCATGGTCTGCCTTTGCGCTTTCTAAGAGACTATTTCCTCCAGTGATACGGACATTAACAATTCAGTACAAGGTAGGCGTGTGATCACAGAGAAGGCAATGGCACCCCACTCCAGTACTCTTGCCTGGAAAATCCCATGGGCAGAGGAGCCTGGTAGGATGCAGTCCATGGGGTCGCTAAGAGTCGGACACGACTGAGCCACTTCACTTTCACTTTTCACTTTCATGCACTGGAGAAGGAAATGGCAACCCACTCCAGTGTTCTTGCCTGGAGAATCCCAGGGATGGGGGAGCCTGGTAGGCTGCCGTCTATGGGGTCGCACAGAGTCGGACATGACTGAAGTGACTTAGCAGCAGCAGCAGCAGCAGGCGTGTGATCTGACACAAAGTTCTGAAATGTAAAGAAATGTAACCTAATCTCAAAGTGAAAAGCGAGAGACCATATCCACAAGCGTAATTATTAGAACACCACCGATCTTTCATGCTGAAATTAGTAAGCATTCTCATTTTCCATACGCAATCACTTACTGTCCTTTTCCTGCTATTAGTGTTTCAAGAAGCAAGGACATTTAAATGAAAAAAGAAAAAAAAAAGCCCTTCGCTAATTTGAAGCTGAGAATCCAATCCACTAACATTGACAAAAGTATCCTCTTGATAACTGCCATTCTCCAGTAAGACAGCATCACAGGAGACTCATGGAGGAAGGAGCTGGTTAATGTGACTCTATTCTGTATCTCCATATTGGTAGAAAGTCACGTTTTTTATTGCAAAGTGTTATGTTTAAGGCCTTTTGAACCAGAGCTCTCTTGTAGATAAAAATCACACAGAAAACTCATTTGTGAATGACCCAATCTAAACAGTGACTTCAGTGGTATTTTGGCACCTTCCAGGTCCTTTAAAAATCTCAGATGGTGAATGGTTTACATGACATGCGAACAGCTCGGAATCTGCTAGCTTACAGAAGGTCAGGACGAGCAACTAGCTGGTCTCAAGCGTCCCAGTTCTGATTAGACAGCAAAAGGATTAACAACTGCCCAGGCTGAGTACGTACATTTTGCTTATCAAAAATGTTACTATTGGTGGGGAGGGGTGGCGGGGCGGGATCTGGCCCAGGCATCAGTCCACAGCTTTTACCCTCTCAGCTGAGACAGTGACTCATAGACAGACTCCTCATGTCTGTAGCAGAAGGTACTTCCTCTTCTTCTCAAGGTGGTAGGCAAACTCCTCAAAATGATGGCCTCTCACAAAGTCACAGTTAGCTGGCTGTCATTATAGCTGTGAAACTGTCCCGCCCATCTGTGCATAGTGAGGGTGGTTAACTCTGCTGAAGAGCGGGCTGATGGGCTGAAGGGCTGGACATTAGAGTGAAACAGACAGGTGACACTGCCTTGTGGAGGTGCCCCGGGAAGCAGAGGCAAAGGAGTGTCCCAGCAACAGAGAAGGAGGGAAGCACACCACTTCCCATTGTATTTTACCTCCATCCTTTGATAGCTTAGGGATCCTGTGACGCCAGACTTGTGTTAGTGCCAGGTAGGCCTGACACACGTGCAATATTGGGGTGCATGGAGCTTTCGTGAATTTCACACGTGCCTCAGCTCTCCACCACTTCTTGCCGTCTCTCCTCCCATTGTCAAGACCAGACATCCCCTTCCCCTGCTCTGCTGCAGTGCCCTCAAGCCCTTTGAAGAAGGTGAGAGTTGAAACTGGAAGAGCCCACCTAATCTTGATGAGGATAAAGGGAAAACTCATGGTGGGGTCCAGGAAAAGAGGCAACAGTATTTTTTGCAAGGCCAGTTCCTTTCTTCATTAGAACCAAATCATGCTGCTGCATGCTCAGTCGCTTCAGCCGTGACTGACTTTTTACAGTTCAATGGACTGTACCCCTCCAGGCTCCTCTGTCCATGGGATTTTCCAGGCAAGAATACTGGAGTGGGTTGCCATGCCTTCCTCCAGGGGATCTTCCCGACCCAAGATTAGAACCTGAATTTCTTATGTCTCCTTCATTAGTGGGTGGGTTCTTTACTACTAGCGCTACCTGGGAAGCCCAGAACCAAATCATGGTGGTTTAATTCTAAATATTTATTAAGCAGCTCTTACACACAGGCCACTGAAACATAAAGAGCAGACAGCGAAAACCATCACATAATAAGAAAGACAGAACAAAGCTGTGAGGTCCTTCAGTCCTGCCAGTATAACCTTACCCAGAAGTCGGGAGGGGAAAATCAAGCCTAGAATCAAATGGTTTGCATAAAATTAATACTGAATGAGGGGAGAAGAACCAAAACTTTATAACATTTACCAAATTAAAATTCTGAATCAGGATTGACTAGCAGAGTCGTTCTCACAATAGTCATCTCAAAACTTCTGGATCAGATGCTCAGGCTAGAAACTAGACATGTAACTTTAACATTTTTCTGAGATAATTTTGACCTGTGTCCTCTGGAAGAGAAAAGCTATAAACTAGTAGTTCTCAAACCTGGCTGATTAATTCTAAGAATTACCTGGCGTCTTAAAATTATGGATTGCTGGTTTCTACCCCACCCTGAGTTGGTCAGAATCTTGAGAGGTGGGACCCCAGAATATGAATTGTCGAAAGCCCCTGTCTGATTCTGATTATCAGCTAGGTTTTGGAATGGTTGCTTTAGAGCATCACAAGAAAGTCTCAACACTTGTTGAGCTCTAGAGCCCCCACTGAATAGCACCACATTCAAAATGGGGAATCTGGGGGGAGGGGGTTCCCTGGTGATCCAGGGCTTAAGAATTTGCCTCTCAATGCAGGGGGATGCAGATTTGATCCCTGGTCAGGGAACTAAGATCCCACATGCTGCAGAGCAACTAAGCCCGCACACTGCAGCTACTCAGCCCCCACACTCTGGAAGCCACCACAACAAGAAGCCTGTGCACCACAGTGAAGACCTAGCACAACCAAATAAAAAACAAACAAAGAAACAAACAAAACAAAATAAACAAAAAAGAGAATCTGCATTTGGACAAATGCCCAAGGCTGTTCTGGTATATTGTGATCAGTTAACTGTAAACACAAGGAAGAGATGGATCTCGGGTTTCAGACTTGAAGCCTGTATCCTTCTTGTCCAATCATTTATTCAAGTGCGCATGATAAGTCACTTCAGTCATGTCTGAGTCTTTGTGACCCTAGGACTGTAGCCCGCCAGGCTCCCCTATCCATGAGATTCTCCAGGCAAGAACCCTTCCTCCAGGGGACCTTCCTGACCTATTGACTGAACCCACGTTACTTATATCTCTCACACTGGTAGGCAGGTTCTTTACCACTTGCACCACCTGGGCAGCCCTATTTATTTATACAGCCCCCCCCCCCAAATAAATATACTAAGTCTCACGGATATGCCAGGCACTGTTTTAAAACTTATGAAATTCATGATCTAGTGATGAGGATAAAAGCACAAATAATTATAATGGACTGTAGCAAGTGTAGAAATAAAGATATGTTTTTTTCAAAGTGACATATGAACACAAAGGAGGGAAGTAACTAACTCAGCCTGGAGGAAATCAGGAAGGTTTTCCAGAAGAAGGTTAGCTTGAATTTAAAAATAACACAGGAATTCCAGTTAGAAAAAAATACTATATAAAATAGTCGCAGTGTTTCCAAAAGTGTGTTCCTCAGACCAGCACTCTCAGAGCCCTCAGGGAGGTATCCCTGAAGTTGCAGCCCACAACTCCACAATCAGAATTTCTTGGAGTGGCACAAGGAATATTCCTTTCTATTGAGCTCTCTGGGTGATTCTGCAAAACACTAGCTTGTGAAAACTATTGAAGAGACAGTTGAAAAAGCTGGGATTATTCTAGGAAATATAAGTGCCTGATGTTAAAATGGAGACTATTTTTTAAAGCTTTTAAAATCAAGTGATACATCTGCTTCTGGCCAACATGGTAGTAACAGGGACTGGATGTATCCTCCTACTTCAGGAAACCAAGAATAGAGCAAAGAAGAAAAAAGGAAAGAACGAAACAAGCAAGCAAGCAAACGATAGTTTCAAGGCAATGAGTATCACGGAATAAAGGACAGCGATCCTCAAGAGAGAGGAAAAATGACGTGAGCCCTGTGCTTGTGTTGAGGTTTCCAAGCTGTGGTGCAGGAAGGAGAAACCCGAAGAGAGTAGGGCAGACTCTCTGAGGTGAGGGAACAGAGCGAGCCCGCAGCCTCTCCCGTACGACAGAGTCCTGGGAGGAAAAGAATGAGAAGGATGCTACTCTACATGGGAACAAGGGGCTTTGAATACCTTCATGCAACCAAATTCAACAACTTGATTAAATGGACACATTTCTTTCAGGATACAGTTACCAAAGTTTACTCAGAAAGGCACAGAGAACTTATATATCCCCACCTATTAAAAAATTAAAATTGTAGACCTTCGCAATAAAAAACAAACAAGAAAATGAACAAAAAACAACAGTCCCAAATGGCTTCACTTGTGAATTTTACCAAGCATTTAAGGAGAAATCATTCCAACTCTGCCCAAACTATTTCAGAGAATTGAGAATGAGGGAATATATCTCAATTCATTCTATGAGGCCTTTACCATACCAAATCTATGAGGATTTACCATGATGCCAACACAACACCAACACTATTTTTCCATATGCATGAAAAAAAGTGTTAAATTGGACTTCATTAAAATAAAAAATTTCTGCCTGGCAAAAGACACTGTTAAGAGACTAAAAAGACAAGCCATAGCCTGGGAAAAATAGATATCTGACAGAGGTCTTTCTTATATTCAAAATATACAAAGAACTTTTAAAACTCAATAAGAAAAAATACACCCCAGTTCTGACAGACAACATACCAACAAAGATATACAGGTGGCAAAAAAGCGTATGAAAAGATGTTGAACACCGTTTGCCAGTAGGGAATTGCAAATTAAAGCAACAACATGATACTACTATACATACTTCAGTTCAGTTCAATTCAGTCTCTCAGTCGTGTCCAACTCTTTGTGACCCCATGAATCGCAGCACGCCAGGCCTCCCTGTCCATCACCAACTCCCGGAGTTCACTCAGACTCACATCCATCGAGTTGGTGATGCCATCCAGCCATCTCATCTTCTGTCATCCCCTTTTCCTCCTGCCCCCAATCCCTCCCAGCATCAGAGTCTTTTCCAATGAGTCAACTCTTTGCATGAGGTGGCCAAAGTACTGGAGTTTCAGGTTTAGCATCATTCCTTCCAAAGAACACCCAGGACTGATCTCCTTTAGGATAGACTGGTTAGATCTCCTTGCAGTCCAAGGGACTCTCAAGAGTCTTCTCCAACACCACAGTTCAAAAGCATCAATTCTTCGGCACTCAGCTTTCTTCACAGTCCAACTCTCACATCCATACATGACCACTGGAAAAACCATAGCCTTGACTAGACGAACCTTTGTTGGCAAAGTAATGTCTCTGCTTTTTAATATGCTATCTAGGTTGGTCATAACTTTCCTTCCAAGGAGTAAGCGTCTTTTAATTTCATGGCTGCAGTCACCATCTTCAGTGATTTTGGAGCCCCCCAAAATAAAATCTGACACTGTTTCCACTGTTTCCCCATCTATTTCCCATGAAGTGATGGGACCAGATGCCATGATCTTCGTTTTCTGAATGTTGAGCTTTAAGCCAACTTTTAGAATGACTAAAATCCAAAAATCTGACAATACCAAATGCTGACAAAGATGCAGAGAGCAATATGAACCCCATTCATTGCTGGTGGGAATGCAAATGGTACAGCCACTTTGTCAGCTAGTTTGGCAGCTTTTTATAAAGTTAAACATATACTTGCCATATGATCGAACAACTCTGCTCCTAAGTATTTATGTAAGTATTTGAAAACATATGTCCACACAAAAACTTGACATATTTATAGCATTTTTATTCATAATTATCCAAAACTGGAAGCAACTAAGATGTCTTTCATTTGTAAATGGATGAACAAACTTTGATACATCCACAAAATGGAATTTTATTAAATAATTTTTAAAGTGAGTTATTAAGCCACAAAAATAGATGAAGGAGTTTTAAACGCATATTGCTAAGTGAAAGAAGTCATTCTGAAGAAGTTATATACTCTACAATTCCAACTATATGATATCCTAAGATAAAATTAAATAGAAAATAAATAGATCAATGGTTTCCAAAGAGAGAGAGGGTTCAATAGATGAATCATGGGTTGTTTTTTTTTTTTCCCAGGGTGGTAAGATGGTTTTGTATGATACTGTAAGGATGGATACATCATATTATGCATTTGTGAGGACTCATAGTTACAAATAGAGAAACAATATATTAAAATTTTTTTTTAATTATTTGAGAAGTCCTGCATCCTAGGATGGCATATAGTCTATGATAAAGAATCCAGCTATAATACAAATGTAGCATACAAATGAAAAAAGTTCAAAGAAGGAGATGGGGCAAGTGCTAACCTAAGTAACTTTGGAAAAGAGTATAGTGTGTAAAGCAAAAGGTAAAAGAAACTACACATAAGCACTGTACATCAGGTGACAAAGGTATTTCCAACAGAGGTACAGGTTAAAAATTCTGGTACTGCTACCTATTCAAACATATTGGAATTGAACAGTTTAGTAAATGGAAAACTTAAATCTCATCACTGATAGAGTGGGAGTTTACAGATGATCAAGGGAGGAACCCCAAATGGTCTATATGGTAGTGGATTAGAGCTGAAAATATCACTAGGACACATGTTTAACTTCATGTAGATACATGATTCACTCAGTCGTGTCTGACTCTTTGTGACCCCATGGACTGTAACCTGCCAGGCTCCACTGTCCATGGAATTCTCCAGGCAAGAATACTGCAGTAGGTTGCTATGCCCTTTTCCTGACTCAGGGATCTATACCTTTATATATAATATGTCAAATTTTTTAAAGACAAAAAATATGAAATCAGATCAGATCAGTCACTCAGTCATGTCCGACTCTTTGTGACCCCATCAATCACAGCACGCCAGGCCTCCCTGTCCATCACCAACTCCCAGAGTTCACTCAGACTCACGTCCATTGAGTCAGTGATGCCATCCAGCCATCTATCCTCTGGCGTCCCCTTCTCCTCCTGCCCCCAATCCCTCCCAGCATCAGTCTTTTCCAGTGAGTCAACTCTTCGCATGAGGTGGCCAAAGTACTGGAGTTTCAGCTTTAGCATCAGTCCTTCCAAAGAAATCCCAGGGCTGGTCTCCTTCAGAATGGACTGGTTGGATCTCCTTGCAGTCCAAAGGACTCTCAAGAGTCTTCTCCAACACCACAGTTCAAAAGCATCAATTCTTCGGCGCTCAGCCTTCTTCACAGTCCAACTCTCACATGCATACATGACCACAGGAAAAACCATAGCCTTGACTAGACGAACCTTTGTTGGCAAAGTAATGTCTTTGCTTTTGAATATGCTATCTAGGTTGGTTATAACTTTCCTTCCAAGGAGTAAGCGTCTTTTAATTTCATGGCTGCAGTCACCATCTGTAGTGATTTTGGAGCCCAGAAAAATAAAGTCTGACACTGTTTCCACTGTTTTCCCATCTATTTCCCATGAAGTGGTGGGACCGGATGCCATGATCTTCGTTTTCTGAATGTTGAGCTTTAAGCCAACTTTTTCACTCTCCACTTTCACTTTCAGGGGTAAATCGAACAAAAAATGTAGAAGAATTATCACTGAAAATGGACCCCTGGTGGGTCAACTGGTAAAGAATCTGCCTGCAATGCGGGAGACCTGGGCTCAGTCCCTGGGCTGGGAAGATCCCCTGGAGAAGTGAACCACTACCCACTCCAGTATTTTGGCCTGGAGAATTCCATGGACTGTGTACAGTCTATCGGGTCACAAAGAGTCAGACATGACTGAGCGACTTTCACACTTCACACATACACATCACTGAAAACTTTAAAATATTATTAAGAGAAGAACCTACATAAATTAACAGATATACTGTATTTCATAGTGAAAATACAATATTCTTGATATTAATTTTCACCAAATTGATCTACATATTCAACACAAATTCTTATCAAAATCTTAGCAGACTTTTTGGTAAAAACTGAAAATCTGATTCTAAAATTACTATGGAAATGTAAAATACCTAGAATAGCCAAAACAATTTTGAAAAACAGAGCACTAACTACTTGATTTTAAGATTTCTTATAAATTTAATGAAATCAAAACAATATGGCAGTCATGTAAAGGGAGACAAATGGATCAATGAAACAGAATAGAGAGTTCAGAAATAGACCTACAAATAACATGAACAACTAATTTTTTCTAATGTGCAAAGGCAAATCAGTGAAGAAAATCATTTTGTCAGCAAATGTTGTTGAAACAATTGATAATTTTATAAACAAAAAAGAACTTTAACCCATACTTCATACCATATAAAAATTAACTCAAAATGGATCATAAATCTAAATTTAAACCTAAAACTATAAAACTCTTAAAAGAAACAGCTTTATGACCTTGGATTAGGCAATGGTTTTTTAGATGTGACACCGAAAGCACAAAAAGCAAAGAAAAAGTAGATTAGTTGGATTTCATCAAAATTTTTTAAAAAAGATGTGCAAGAAGGTGAAAAGGCAGTAATAGGGTGGAAGAAAATATTTGTGAATCATATATCTGGTAAAGAATTTATATCTAGAATGCATAAAGAAAACTTAAACCTTGATGATAAAAACAATTAAGCCAATTTAAAATTGAGAAAGTATTTGAATAGACATTTCTCCGATAAAGTTATACAAATAACCAATAAGTACATGAAAAGATGTACAATATCTTTAGTCATTAAAGTGAAAGTGAAGTCGCTCAGTCGTGTCCGACTCTTTGTGACCCCATGGGCTGTAGCCTACCAGGCTTCTCTGTCCATGGGATTTTCCAGGCAATAGTCCTGGAGTGGATTGCCATTTCCTTCTCCAGGGGATCCTCCCAACCCAGGGATTGAACCCACGTCTCCCGCATTGTAGACAGTCGCTTTACTGTCTGAGCCACCAAGGAAGTCATCTTTAGTCATTAGGGAAATGCAAATAAAAAACACAGTGAGATAACACTGTATGTGTAGTAGAGTAACTGAAACCAACAAGGCTGACAATACTAAGTGCTGGCTAGGATGTTGAGACCTGAGCATTCATACTCCTGGTGGAAATGTAAAATGGGACAGTCTATTAGGAAAACTGTTTGGCTATTTTTTAAAAAGTTTAATAGACACATACCATATGATTCAGCAATTCAAATCCTTGGTAATTACCCAAGAGAAATGAAAACATTAGCCTATCAAAGATTTTTACACAAAGACTTATAGCAGTTTTATTTATAATAACTCCAAACTGGAAATAACCTAAATCTCCATCAATAGGCAATTGCCTATATAAAAATTAACTCAAAATTAACTTATATTGCCACCAATAGGCAACATCTATACAGTGTTATATAGACATACTGCTCATCCATAAAGATAAATAAAGATACCACATCATGGGGATGAAATAATTATACCAATAAAATAATTATAGCAATAACCCAGACAGAAAAGGAACATATAATATATGATTCCATTTATATAAAGTTTA
The DNA here is from genome assembly GCF_029407905.1 of Bubalus kerabau. Classification (NCBI taxonomy): domain Eukaryota; kingdom Metazoa; phylum Chordata; class Mammalia; order Artiodactyla; family Bovidae; genus Bubalus; species Bubalus kerabau. Next base: position 67,583,010 of record NC_073634.1, read on the forward strand.
AGAAACTGCAAACTAATATATGGCAGCAGAAAGTAGATCATTTGTTCCCTGGGACCAGGGAAGGATTTACAAAAAGATAAGAAAAAACTCCTAAGGGTGATGGCTGTATCTACTCTCTTGACTGTGACCATGGTTTTATGGATTTACACATATTTTTAAAATTATCAAATTGTGCATTTCAAATATATGTTGTTCTACTGTATGTTCATTATTTCTCAGTAAAGCTGTCTTTTTACAAGATGGACTATGAAGGAAAAACAGGTGTATGTAGATGAATCAGACATTTGAGAAAGCCATCTTTCTCTCACCTTTCTTCTTCCCCAAACTATATTAAAAATTAGCCTCAGGAAAGGCTTTTCTATCATATGCTCCTGTTTTCAAGGTCTTTTGTTCCCACTGGGTACTCAAAACCAACAATCAGTGAAATATCTCATGGGATAATGGTCATCTTAACCTCTATTTTTAGAAATTGCTGTATACTTGGTAACACATTCACATATATTATCTAATTTTTGCCCTTTTGTGATGTACATAGAGTGGGCATTCTTTGATATGGCTATTTGTCAGATGAAGGCAAATGAAGAGGAACAAGGAAGTCCAAGATCAGAGCTGTGTGGCTGTGTAAGTCAACCCACCTCCTTACTCACCAGTTTGCAATGATAGTAAATGAAGTAGAATCAGAGAAGGAAGGCTCAGCAAAGGCTCTCACTGCTTCTGCTACAGGGAGCCCAGTAGCACCTTTTAGATGGCATTTCACACCTTCATCTTGCTCTTTTACACAACTACGATAGATTACATGAATCAATTATTTTTGTTTGTTGTGGGCTCCTGGAATCAAAGTAAACTAATGATAATTGTATGTGTTAGTCACTCAGTTCTGTCTAATTCTTTGTGACCCCATGGACTGTAGCCCACTGCCAAGCTTCTCTGTCCATGGAATTCTCCAGACAAGAATACTGGAATGGGTTGCCATTCCCTTCTCCAGGGGAACTTTCCGACCCAAACCTGGGTATCCTACACTGAATGATAATTAATGACTTAAAATTTATCAGGTTATTTATGGAGTTATATTTACTGCATTATTATGTCCTTACAAGCCTATATGGTGGCTCCAACCATGAGCCTTTCCATCTGATGGATGGGGAAACAGGCACAGAGTTTCAGTAGCTCAAGCAAAGTCAACAAGTTGATGAGGGAAGAACAACTCAGAGAGTAGGACTTCACAGCTTCGTCCTATCCCAAGTAAGACAATTTGTGCAATATTAATATATGGCTTTATTTTTTCTGGGCTCCAAAATCACTGCTGATGGTGATTGCAGCCATGAAATTAAAAGAAGCTTACTCCTTGGAAGGAAAGCTATGACCAACCTAGACAGCATATTCAAAAGCAGAGACATTACTTTGCCAACAAAGGACCATCTAGTCAAGGCTATGGTTTTTCCTGTGGTCATGTATGGATGTGAGAGTTGGACTGTGAAGAGAGCTGAGCGCCAACGAATTGATGCTTTTGAACTGTGGTGTTGGAGAAGACTCTTGAGAGTCCCTTAGACTGCAAGGAGATCCAACCAGTCCATTCTAAAGGAGATCAGTCCTGGGTGTTCTTTGGAAGGACTGATGCTAAAGCTGAAACTCCAGTACTTTGCCCACCTCATGTGAAGAGTTGACTCATTTGAAAAGACTCTGATGCTGGGAGGGATTGGGGGCAGGAGGAGAAGGGGACAACAGAGTATGAGATGGCTGGATGGCATCACCGACTTGATGGACGTGAGTCTGAGTGAACTCCAGGAGTTGGTGACAGACAGGGAGGCCTGGCATGCTGCGATTCATGGGGTCTCAAAGAGTCGGACACAACTGAGCGACTGAACTGAACTGAACTGAAGACATCTCCAGATTGTATTTTTAATAGATCAGGAATCCATAAATTGGATTGGAAACTGCCTGCTCATACAATTTTAGATCTGCCCCTGGCAGAAGCACCCTCCCTTCCAATGTTGGAGTGAGGCAAAGGGAAAGCTGACAGCTGCAAAATAGTATACCCCAAATCCAGAGAATGAGAGAAAAGATGGCAGGAACCCACTTTCCCAATCATCCTTACCCCTCTCCTAGGCTTTTGTTTTGCTTTTATCAGTGCCTTGGCCTTCAAAGATGCATAATTTAAACCAAAAGAGACAAAACACCTGAGTCCCTTCCGAATTCTGTTTCTTCATTCTCCATAATTGTTTAGCAAAGAACTCCACTTCTTTCAACTTACAGTTTCTAGTTTATCTCAAAGAGGAGAGCTGACTTTTTGGAAAAAAAAAAAAAAATCAGTATTTCTGGTTCAGCTACTATTGAAATTCATGGTCCCTTGGACAAGTCAGTTGAGAGGGGAGGGATTCAGTTTCCTTATCCATAAGTAAGAAGATAACCTGCACCAGATACCCTCAAAGAGGCTGTTCTAGCTTTCAAATTCAGTGACCTCATATCTCCCTGTTTCTTTCCTATCTGGTTTGAGTACCCAGAATTTGACATTTTCAAGGTGCTTTCTTTGCTCCTCCTAGTGGGAAGGAGCCTTCTGTCTTGCTTCCTGTGCCTTTCTTTGCTATTCTAAATCCTGCTTCTGAACAAAAGATTTCAATTGTTTCTGGCTGCCCTGGGTCAGAGGGAACCCAGGTTAAATTACAGCTCACAGATATGCAAAGTAGTGCTTTCTATAAGGGCGCTGTGAGTGATGTGGAGAGCAAACCAAATTGCTTACTTCCAGAAAACCCTCAATCAGTAGAAAGAACTTGGTATATGCTGGACTGTCACTGCGGAATTTTTCCAGCCCATAGATATTTAAAGTTCTCTGAAATCATTCTTGTTTGAATAAAACTTTCAGTTCAAAGAAATACAGATACTGAATAAGTAAAAAAAAAAATCCAAAATATAGCTTTTAGATGGCTAATAATGCTGGGATTTTTTTTTTTAGAAACTTTTAGAACTTTAGTAATAGAAATTGTGTTCTTAGGTTTCCGGTTATATAAAGAGGTTGTTGATTAAAAAAATAAATGTAGTAAAAATAAAAATTAGAAATGGAATTAACCTGTAATTTGCATGGCCTTAATCTCCCTTTTTTTTTTTTTTCTATTTTTCCCTTGCTGAACAAAGAATACCTAGCACAGTGGGGAAATGTAATTCCTCAGAAGAATATAAGAAACTTCACAGAAAAGTATATGATGTACACATTACTAGGAGATAAAGATTTGAAAAGGTGGATGGGCTTAAACATGATATCTGATATCCTTTTTCCTGTTTAAAGTGATTTTAATTCCTTTTTTTTAAGTGTAAGAAATTTACATTTGGTTTTACTGACTTACCATGTTGAAAACTTCAAATTTAAAATGGCATCACACAGACTTTAAATGTTTGTTCAGTGATTTCATAAACTTTATTATTTATGTGGAAGTTAAAATATCTTAAAATCAGACTGAAGCTACTCAGCTCTTTTAATCACCTTTGTTACTGACTTAGGGAGTGATTAATCCTCCAGTTTTTTTCTGTATAAAAAAGAGACTGATGCTTTTTGGAAAATGATTCTTAGAATATCAAAATGTTGTAGCTAACAAAGTAGCTCTATATATTCTATATAAATAAGGAATATACAATATAAACCAGAAGATACCAACTAAAAAATAAGTTGACATGAATTAAGCACAGTGCAAGTTATAGTCCAAAAATTAAATTAGAGTAAATGCTAACCACCCTTACCAAAAATTAAATAAGAAAAGATTAATAGTATTTATAATTTTAGAGACATAATATTTTATATATGTGGATGTTAAGCCATTTTAAATACTTTCTTATAAAAGTAATAATTTTTTAAATTTGTTTTAAGAGAGACACCCAGAAGTACAGAACTACATAGAAGAAGCTTTCTAGACATTTTCTATAAATACCCATGTGTAAATTTGCTTAAATGATATGATACTGATGCAACCTGCTTTTTTCATTTGAGAATATGTAGTGATTCTCTTTCATCTTACCACATCTAGATCTGGTTCATTCATTCCATGGTTGATAACATTGCATCTTATGGATACACTATAATTTATTTAAAGAATCATCTCAATATACTTTTCTACTTTTTACAGTTTTTCTCCACTACAAGTAAGGCTAAAATGAAAATTCATTCACATATATCTTTGCTCGCTTACAAAACATACTCACACAAGTATATGTGCAGTGATTTTGAAATGCTGAGTTCAAGAATGTGAACATGTACATTTTGATAGATAATGCTACATTGGCCTAGAAATGGTCTCCCAATGCATTCTCTTCCTCAGAATACATGAAAATTCCTGTTTCCTCTGCCTCTCACCAACAATTGGGTCTTAGTAATTTTTTTTCATCCTTGTCCAACTAATATGTGAGACAACTTATTGTTTTAATTTGTGTTTCTTTAATTGTGGGTGAAATTGAATACTTCTTTTATGATGTTTATTATTTGAAATTTTTCTCCTAAACCACTTTATTCCTCCCTCTGTCCACTTTTCTGCTAAATTACAGGTATTCTCTCTAATTTGCAAGATAAATTGCTTAATAACATTAGCTTTTTTCTGTTCTGTAAAACATCACTTCCCATTTTGTTGTGTTTTCATTTTGGTTATGATGCTTCATAGAGTGCAGGTATTTGACTTTTATCTAAATGGGACTGTTAAGTATCTAAATATTTAACAAATGTTTAGTGCATATTTACTATGTGCTAAGGACACAAAGGTGACCAAAACAGACATTGAGCCTGCATCGACCTTGATAATACATTGGAGAAGCAAACATTGATCAACTAATAAAAAAGCATGTAATTTCAAATAAAGGGAAGGTACCAAAAGCAATCTTTTCCTTTCTAGCTTCCAGATTGTTTGTGCTGTATTTATACATCATAATTATGGTCTAGAAATTTGTGTTTTGTTTTGCAAGTATATTTTTTAAAATGTGGAATTTATTTCAGGAGTGAGAGTAATGCAGAAATTCTACTTTTCTTCCTTCTCTTTTTTTAAAACATGGTTAGGCCATGTGCCATTCATTAACTGGACTAGATATTCCCCAGTGATTAGAGATGACACATTAATCATATCCCAGTTATTACTTGAGTGTATTATATTTTTGTAAATCCATTGCCCATTTTAATTTTATTTTATAACATGAGTATTCACACTTACTTATTCCTCTAAATTTAAATGGTATTCTAATGAATATTTCATCTAATTTATAGAATAATTTAATGACGATAAACATCTTAAGCTTTCCTATCCATGAAACAGATAATGCCTTCCCATTTAAGTCTTCTTTTTTATTTCTTTCCAGTAGAATTTCAAGGTTGGTTTTAGATTGGCTACCATTTATTTTATTTACTCTGCAATTTTCTTTTCTAACTCATAATACTATTTACACACTTTGATGGCTTGTTTTAAAAAGTTACTGTTCCCTTTACTTTGTTTGACTGTTCATAGCAGCACTTGCAAACAAAAGCAGAATTTTATTTCTTGGAGTGTGTCTTTCTCCAGACTTGACTTTAGTATCATTTTGCCATCATATCTCTTCCCTTCTTCCTTTCTTTCTTGCATTATTTTTAACCAATGCTAACTTCCCCCCTTCCCAGATTACTATCATCTGATGCGTACAGCTCTATACAGACTTTCTTTTGGTCAGGATATGGCATATATGGATTCACAGTGACTCTCTGCCTCCTCAATTGGACTCTGTATGTAGATTCTTTGGTTTGAAGTCTGTGTATTAAGGGTTTCTGTCTAGACTCTATTTCTATCATCTAAGGGAGGTAGACCAGAGGCTGAACTATGGCTAGCAGGTAGGTTCTGTTTTCTTTTTTGTAATGATGTTTTAAATCTCCTCACTGCAATGTACTTTCCTATTTAGAAGTTTATCTTCTTCCTTTGGGGAATTTTAGATTCCCACAACCACCACCACCACCACCACACGCCGCCTCCTCGCACCAGTTCAAGGAACAGAAGACATCTACTTCTTCAAAAAGAAATACTAAAATTTCTTTTCCAGCCTCAACCCTCCCCACCAAAAGAGGAGCCTCCATTTCTTTCCCATCCCTGGAGTCTAGTGAAAGTTGCTCAGTCGTGTCCGAATCTTTGGGACCCCATGGACTATACAGTCCATGGAATTCTCCAGGCCAGAATACTGGAGTGGGTAGCCTTTCACTTCTCCAGGGGATCTTCCCAAACCCAGGGATCAAACTCAGGTCTCCCACATTGCAGGCAGATTCTTTACCAGCTGAGCCACAAGGGAAGCCCAAGAATACTGGAGTGGGTAGCCTATCCCTTCTCCAGGGGATCTTTCCCAACCCAGGAATCGAACTGGTGTCTCCTGCATTGCAGGTGGATTCTTTACCAACTGAGCTATGAGGGACTAGAGCGTGAAGGGATACTGGAGGAAGGATGTTGAAATGAGCAAAATCTTAGGGCACTGGCAATGGCAATATTATTCCACAATAGATCTCCATTGGAGATCTTAAGAAACCTAAAAGGGCTTTGATGCTGCTCCTCTCTAGGCCATTAATGCCCTGAGAGGCTTTCATCTTATTTCTTATTTACTACCTCTCAGTGATCCCACTTCAGACTACTTTCCCATTGTCCTATCAACAGAGAAAAGTACAGCGGCCAGTCCTGGTGGTTCTTTCCACTTTGGTTATGCTCTAGAAGGGCCTCCTTGGTTTTCCCTCCCCTTGAGGAAACCACACACCAACCCAGTCACCTTCCCTGCAAATGGAGGGTGTAAAAGTGAGTTACTGAGGAAAGTGCCCTTTCACGTGTTCCCTAGAGTACTGGGTCCAGAAGAATGAGATACAGGACTCCCAATACCTCTATCTTCACACACTTTATCAAGCTTATTTAAGGAATGCCACAGAGATTTATTTGCTATTGTTTGTTTTCAAGTTCTGGAAGTAGAACAGAACTATCATCTTGCTAGTCCCCTGCCCATTTCTGGATGTCTTAAGGATACCAGTTTACACTTGCCCCCAAGAGGGCTTCCGTGGTGGCTCAGACAGTAAAGAAACTGCCTGCAATGCAGTAGAGCTGAATTCGATGCCTGGGTTGGGAAGATGCCCTGGTGAAGGAAATGGCAACCCATTCCAGCATTCTTGCCTAGAGAATCCTGTGGATGGCGAAGCCTGGTGGGTTACGGTCCATAGGGTTGCAAAGAGTTGGACATGACCGAAGTTATTTAGCACAAGAGGGCTACCATTCACACCTCGAATTCACACAATCTTTATTTTTCAATCATTCTTTCACTGCATTTATTTGTGAGGAGGGAATGATTATTCCTATTCATTTCCATAGGAAGGGGAATTTCCATGCTCATTAAATCAAAGTACAGAAGAAAGTTTTCCAAAGTCTTCCTCGATGTCCCATTTCATGTTTCTCAGAAAGATCAGTGTTCCTAATCAGTGAATCTGGAGAGAAAAAACAAGAACCAAGCTTAAATGCTCAGCTTCTACTGAGTGCTGAGTTTTCTTTCAATTTCAGGCAGCCTATGCTCAAGTCTCACATACTTATGCAGCTGTGGTTTGGGAAGACTTTGTTGGGTAAACCTGTTTAATGAAATAGACAAGATGTGTATTAGTCAGCCTAGATCTAAGCCTTGTTTTCCAATTGTAATTTCCCCCCAAAGCTGACATTTCTCCATCATGCTACTTTGTGAATCTTTCCATTGATTCCTAACTGAGGGGTTTGGAGATGAACAAGAATGTTAATTCTCCTAAACCCCAACACACCCTGCTTTACTCAGGTTTGTAGGGTTTGTAAACCCTAAGAACAGAAAGTGCCCTTTCCCTTTGCCCAATCCAAGAACCCTAATTTTAAAAATATACTCTCATGGAGAACTAGCTACTAAAATGTTGAAGATCAAGAGCTTACACTATTGAGAAATAATGAATTTATTATTTCCATGAAAGTATTTGCCCCGTTTCTTGTCCACCCTGGAAATTTGGAAAATTTCCAAATTATATGCCCCTGGAACACTCTTGGAAATCAATCTTTACTAAGACTTTTTCTAGTTCAGCCTCCAAGTGGTTGTTTTAATTTCTCTAGGACATTTACCTGCAATCAGAGTATGATAAGGCTTGTACCAGCTGAGAGTAGAGAGGTCAGGAGATCAGGCTTTGAGTGAAATTCTACTAACAAGAGAGATTTGAAAGCTTGTCTACTTGTTATTCTTTTGCAAACAATAGATTTCATTATTAAAATTGACCAAATACAGAAATGTGTTCACTTGTACAAAAAAGAATATTTTAAATTAAAGGCAAACTTTCAAAAAGCAGACATTTAGTTATAAATTGTGTACTTGTTTCACCCATGAGAATTTGTCACTGTGAAAATTCAGGCAGAAGATGACACAAAAACCTTATATGCAAAATCTCAGAACAGCCTGGGAAGTCACACCAGCAGCTCTGAGAAGTGTTTATTCCCCATAGTTGGGCCACAGGAAAATCCAATCTGAATATCCTTTACACACTCAGAGAAACTGATCTGGTCTTCTCGTCTCAATCATTTTTTAAGAAATTTCTGGTTCCACAAAGGAAAGGATCTTCCAGAAACTAATTTTTCACTTGCCCATAGCTTCCAAATTTGCATATATCCATCAGTTTCAATGGAACTCAAGTCTTAAAAACGTCCAAGTTAAAAAAAAAAAATGAGTCAAGAGAAAAGAAAGAGATATCTACAAATCACTGCTTTTTTTGATTAAAAAAAAATAGTGCACATTCACTATAGAAACCCTGAAAATTAGAAAAATAAAGTAAATATCATTCACCATCTTATAACCATATTAATATATTTATGAATTTCTGCTGATTTTTCCCTTAGGTACAAACATACGTAATCATGACTCAGTTTTGTTTTTTTATTTTTATGACCATTTTAAATTTCATGAATATTTATTCAGAAACATCATACATGTTAGTTTCATACATTCCTTCACATAAGAAAGAGGATTCTAACGTTTTAAAGCTACAATATCCCAAACAGAGAAATTCACTGAAAAAGTGAATAGACAATTCAAAAAGGAAAGACAAGAGCTGCAGGCAATAAGAAATGCAATTTTAAATCTAGGGATTCATTTTTACCTAGAAATTTTGGTAAAAGGAATATTTAAACCATTGTATCCAATTATGACGTGTAATTCAGCAAAAAAAAAAAAAATCTTTAAAGCCATAAAATTTTTAATATATTCTAAAGACCTAGAATTCTAACTTCCAGATACCTATCTAAAAAAATGTAGAGAAGTCTACATGCACACACATGCAGGCATACACACATACAAACACAATGCCCTGTAGCATGATTTATAATAGTGGAGAAAAAAAACTAAAAAAAAAAGTAAATATCCAAAAATAGGTAGCACTTAATGATAGTATGGTACACTTAGACTTTGTAATATTAAGTAGACATTAAAAATGGACACGAAGTTTATGTCATAATTTGAAAGAGATACTACAATGGAAAGCAAAAGCATATAATTTCTATAAAAATATACATCTGAAGAAAAAAAATTACTTTTAGTTACGTTTGGATGGTGGGTTTATGGGCACTTTTTCCTTCTTCTTTAGTATCAATATTTCTTTTTCAGTACCATTTTGATAATAATTTAATTTTTAATATCCTAGAGTGTTTATGCAATCTTTAAGAGTCACTGCAACTGTGACATAATTAGAAGGGACTGGAAAAAAGAAGACAAGGAGGTAATTATTACCCAAATACCTAAGCAGTTGCATACACTAAAATGCAAACCTTTTTTGTCTCATTTTTTATGTTAATTATCGTAAATGCTTATTTTATCCTTGATAAAATTTCACGGAATGTCCCATGAATTGACCTCGGCTATGGGTTTAGGTGGGGGTGGGGAGGAGTCATTTTCATTCTATATGACAATACAGCTCCATAGAACAACTTCCAAAGTAAAACCAGCAGCTAAAACAGTACATGAACTGCCCATGAAGGTAACTAGTACTGATCACTACTTCCTCAGGATCCCCTGTTTGTCTTCCTTAATCCAGATCCTGGAACAGAAGTTATCAATAAATAATTTATCAGATAAATACATTAATTAATGAATGAAGCAGAGTATATAGACTGGTCCATTTAAAACACGGCAATAACTTCTAGTGCCTGCTAGGAAACACTGAGTATCACTTTCATGTTTGGCAACTGTTTTTGAAGGACTGGCTGCATTTAAAAAGACAAATAGCACCAACTGAGAAAAAGACTCCAGTCTCTAGAAACTGGGGCAAATCTCATAGACCAACTGGACTCCTAGTTTCAAACTCAAAGTCTGCTATGATCCCATTATGACACTATGTCCACTTATTAATTATACAGCTGCTGTAAGAATGGCAAACGGCATTGCATAAGCCGCATCCTCAGAGAGATTTAGATCCTTCTGACCTGCCCTTAGCACAGCACTAGTCCAGCTTGTTCGTCACTGTAATGTCCCATCAAAGTCAATGTTGCAAATATTGAATATTCTAAGATTCTAATGGGACTTTTGCTCATGATTAGGGAATATGAGAAAGCCTAAGAACAGAGTAATTTGCAAAGTAATAACAATGTTTCCTACACAGGTGATAGCTCAGAGGAGATGTAATTGGATAGAATTACCCCATTCCAAGAATAATACTTTGTACTTTATGTCATATTATCATGGGAAGATCTTAAAGAGATTTATGAACATTGATTAAACATCAGAACACCATTTTGAAGGAGACAGAATTAATATTATTTTACAGAGCCCAGAGAGGGATGGTTTCCTTTGCCAAAGCACACAGCAGATAGTCAAGGAATAATCCCAGTCTGCAGTGGCTTGATTCTAGGACTACTGTTCCAGCCTTTGGGAAGATTTCACTTCCATAACATGTTATAACTTAAATGGTAAAAGGAAGAAACAAAAGACGGGGCTTTTATTTTCAATGTATCTTATAATTTCCATGAAGGAATGTATTTCTGATTGTCAGAGTCGGAAAATACTTAAATCATTTCTCTTGAGCCCCTGAATTTTGACTAGCCAAGTTCTGTTTATAATTATTTTGCCCTCCCCCTTTCAGCTGTAAACATGTGGCATCAGCAGAATCAAACGCAAAATTCACAAATCACTGGGGCTGGGAGGAATATCAAAAATAGAGTCAAGGCATCCTGATTTCCAGATGAGGAGCCTTAGGCCCAAGGGGGTGGGAAGGATGGAAAAAAGGTCTCTGTTGAAACAATGAAGAGAGCTTCTTCCATTGCAGAAATGTCTCTCATTGCAAGGAATGCCAACACATGGCTCCCAAGGCCCTTACTGCTTCCTGAGCTGGCTCGGCGATTGAGCATCTCAAGTTGAATGTATGAAAATGATTTTGTGGACAAGCATAAAAGTGAAACTGATAGCAAAAGATGCAAGTTTTCAGCTCAGTGTAACTCAACATAAAAGGTGTATCAGACTCCCAAGTTCTGATTTGGCTGCTATAACAACTGGTTGTCAGTAGCCTTGGATGTTACCAGAATGAAAGACTGTGTGCAGAAACACCTATCCCAGTGCCTGGCATAGAGGAAGCCTTCAGTAAATGCTATGCCTTGTACTCTGAACAGCCCTCCACCTCCTTCAACCCTACCTGGAGCCTGAGCTCTAAAACTGCTTGATCCACATATCTGTATGTGCTTTAATATACTGCACAGCAGATTTTTGTTTGTATTTGCAAGAAGCTGCAATACTCCATCAGATGTTTCTTTAAAAGCTTATAAATTATTCTTTAGGCTTTCTTTAAAAAAATAAACATTGAAATGAATATGTGTGCATTAAAGTTCATAATCAATAAAGGATGATCAGGGGTGGGGTTAGAGAAAGTGTATACCCACAAATGAGTCAGACTAACAGCTGTCACAGGAGTCTGTGTTAGGGCAGAAGGCTGTAGATCTCTAGAGATGGAGATTCTCAATTTATAAGTTCCCCACCCCACTCCCCAGCCCCCGTGAAATTCCTGTTGTAGGGGAGATGAGTGAGACTCTCCTTATGCAGAAAGTGAATCCCTGTTTCTATAGGCTCAACAAGCCCCAGAGGAATCTGAACACAGGAACTGAAATCACATTTGTTGTTATTGTTGCTTTTGTTTTGAGCATACCTCTGCAATTCAGACCACCAATTAATCCCATGAAAATAAGTTCTGATGACCCAGTGATATTTCCTTTATTACACTATGTTTTAAATATCTTTCCATCAATTACAACATTTGAAATTCTGAAAAGTAATACAAAATATGACAACAATGATGGTGATGATGAGTGGGTAATGTGACTGTATCTGCTTCAGTCAGTTCAGTCGCTCAGTCGTATCCGACTCTTTGCGACCCCATGAATCGCAGCACGCCAGGCCTCCCTGTCCATCACCAACTCCCGGAGTTCACCCAGACTCACGTCCATCGAGTCAGTGATGCCATCCAGCCATCTCATCCTCTGTCAACCCCTTTTCCTCCTGCCCCCAATCCCTCCCAGCATCAGAGTCTTTTCCAATGAGTCAATTCTTTGCATGAGGTGGGCAAAGTACTTGAGTTTCAGCTTAACCATATTTAAAAAATAGAAACCATGACAAGCTGATCAGCTTTGCTATTCTCTTTTGGAAGGCACAAAATGTCTAATATTTAAACCTTGGTCCCTCCCTCCCCACAGCATGACAGATTATTCTTCCCATAATCAAAAGATTTCACTATAGTCTAGGAGAAAATATTTTGGAAGTAAAACTATGTCTTTAATATTTCCAAGTAAAAGAATTCATATCTGATAAAAGCAATACTTTTAGATATGTCATATGCAAAAAGGGTACCATGTAATTAGAAGTGAATTTAGACAGAAAGACAGAAAGATGAGATGTAAAAGCAGATAATTAGTGCACTGTTATAATTAGCAAATACTTCTCAATCCCATGGTAACTGTGCTCTGAAAAGGACTCCTGCCGATTAACTACTATTTCCTGAAAGCAGTTTTCTTCTCTCTTTTTAAATGGGAAGTTTGAATTGCTATCTCCTTGAAAACTATGCCATAATATGTCATAAATGGATTTATGTCTATGGTATACTTTTTAAATGTGAAAAGGCATACCAAATATAAGAACAAAACTAATATTATATTTATAGAATGAAAGGTTATGATAAATCTACATAATAATCTTTCGTTCTATATAGAATTTTAAGGGTGATCTTTCAAAACTATATATTCCTGTGCAACAAAAAAATAACTTTGAAAGTAATTATGCTCCAAAAAAATAAGTAAATAAAAATAAAACCTTTGAAATCGGAGGAGCAAACATTGTACACTGAGTGTATTTCATTAATTCAAAATGTCTGGATACTAGATATAGTGAAACTTTCTGGAGATGGGTTCCAAAAGTTTAAATATTTCTAATTTATAGTAGATAATAGGAGAGAAAGGGAAAAGAACTAAAAAATTCAACAAGAAGGAAAGTTTTCTAATTTTTTTTCTCATGCTCTCCCTACCAAATATTTAGCTTAATAAAAGGATGCAGCTACAGAGATTTTTTTCCACTGATACCATAACTCAGTACACAGCCTTTGCTCCTAAACAGTTGTATGACTTTAAACTTTATCTGTGAAACAGACATGATAATAACAGGTCCTCTCAGGGTTTGGGGGAATAAAGAAAGGTTTTAGGCATAGAGACAGGGTATGCTTTGCAAATCGTCAAATGTTTTTTTAAATTAGGGACAAAAATTAAACTCTTAATTTTATTCCTGAACATCAAAGACCTGATTAGGGCAGATAATTAACGTCACCCAAATCACATTGTTGTAAACAGAACAGTATAAAACCAAAAAAGTCAGCAAAGCTTCGCCAATTACAGGCAACAGGACCAAAAAGTTATTCAAACACTTCTCAGTCAACCTCATTGACTGGGACAAGCAGTGACATATGGTGACATTAGTGAGAAGGGCAACCTGACAGCAGAGCAGAGAGAAAAGACCGATTTATGAAATTGGCAACAGACTTGCCTTTTTATCACTATCCTCAAAAATGTCAGTGACACCGAGAAAAGCAGATAAACACGGAACCTGTTTTTGGACCTCAAGTCTTCTTGCAAGTTTCCGAAAGAACAAGGGTAGGACAGTGAGGGTGGCCTTGGTATCTGAGTTAACTGAATATATAAAGTAACTCAGTTAACTGAGTGTATAAAACAGACCTGAGCAGCTTAGAATATCCACGACAATTACTCAGATTTTTCAAGAAAGTATCCTCAAGAGAGGAATCTGTTGCCCAATTGAAAGGTCCCCTAAACACACGGATGAGAACAGCCCTGATTAGTGCTAACATTTGTTCCGGCTCAAACAACGTGTGACAGAATCTCCATGACCACTTACTGTTCTTCGGAATCATTCTCAAGTAGCAGGTACATTAGAGACTATGCAGTGAGAACTAGCCCATCCTAAAAAGACTAGGGTTTGTAGCTTTTAAATTGTGCCCATTTAGAATTATTGGGGTGGAAAGATTTTGATAAAAAAAAAAAAGCGATAGGCAAAAGAAAAAAAAATATGCTGATTAATAACAGCAATAGAAGTAGACATTTTTAGAAAGTGTTTTTAATCAGCTCCTCAGTATGGGGTTAACCGACTGTGTCAGCAGAACTGAATTACAGACTCATAGGGAAGTAAAAAGCAAAGAAAAAGAAGAGAATTTTGAAACAAGTTCAAACTATTCCCTCCTGGGATAAAAGGCTACAAGCATTGAGAAAGCCTCTTTGGTTGACTATCTCAAACAAATAAGCCCTAAACATTGAATTTAAGAGTATATGAAAATAAGTAATACTTTTCAGTCTAAATTAGCTTAGGATAAAACGGGGGTGCTGGCTTCAACCTTAGAAAGGCAAAAATACCTCCTGAAACTATCACAGCATTGTTAAAATAGGCTATACTCCAATATAAAATAAAAGATTTAAAAAAAAAAAAAGAAATGCAAAAACACAAAACTAAAGAGAGTTAAATGCTCAAAGAGAAAGAAAAATTGGTAGCTGCCAGGTAAAGAAGGAACAAGTTAGGAACTAACTGGCTGTGAGCATTTGGTTCTTATCCGGTCAGGGCGTGGTTGGTCCCATGTCGCCAAATATTGTTGGCAGCGCAGCATCACTGGAGACTTAAATATGGCTGTTTGACCTTCAAAGCAGGGTTTTCCAGAGCATCTGAAGCTCAACCACACTCCTCATTGTGCTGGGCTACTGATTTAGAATCACGGTAAAATGACAGTTTTTAAAAGAGCCATAACTATCCATTACTAACCAACTTTGTGGTTTTTAAGTTCTTAAGCATTCAGTTGTGCTAAGCAAAAGCTTTTTGGTTTTGATTTTCCTTGGTTGTTAAGATGGTCAGGTGTTTATGTTGTTTCAATAAATTATTATTTCAACTTAATTCCATGTTTAGAAAAAAACAAAGCAGAATAAAGGCTTCCAGCGAATGGCACTTGATTTGCTAAGATATGTGACCACTATTAGGCATAAAGAAATGAGATCTATGAACAAATTACCACTTGCCCTACAAATTTGCCTGGAGTAGGAAGTGGCAACCCACTCCAGTATTCTAGCTTGGAAAATTCCATGGAAGGAGGAGCCTGGCAGGCTAGAGTCCTTGGAATTACAAAGAGTCAGACATGATTGAACACACACTGCCCCCATCCAACACACAGATTCACTTTACAGGGCTGCACAGAAAAGCAAAATCGGGGAACTAGAGAAAGTGTCTCCAGAAGTTGCCTGGACAATGGAGAAAGAATGAAGTGTTTTAACCTCTAAACCACATTAAAGAATATCCAGACAAAATCAGATGGCAACAAGAAATAACCCAATGCTTTTGACATCTTTCTGTTTACCTTAGTTCTTTCAGGTATAGCTTTCAACAAAGACCTAACTTGTCATTTTCAAACTTTGAGAGTAATATCTGGAGGTTACAATGCCTGAAAGTATTAAGGAATTCTTCTGACACTTGATTTGCCTGTAGGGAGGATCTCAAAAGAGGGGGGAGTAGAGAATGAATAAATTGAAAAACAGTAAGTCCAAAGTAGAGGTATTTATGTTTTCCTTCCCTGGAATATAAAGCACAGGATTTCAGATTTCAGTGTTTTGAAGATTTTTATAAGAATTTATTGTCATTTTTCTAGAAGCTAGTATATTTTTCAAAAATTGCACATTATTATCTAAAATTTGGGCCTTACAAACATCTAAAATTGAAGTGATTATATTTAAAATGCTTTCATATAAAGTGGAGGCTTCACATAGTTCACCAATATCAGCAAGTTTGCAATTACAGGCTTATAAAATATAATCCCACTTGAAATACCAGAGCTGAATTATAAAACATTAGTGATTTCTTCCTGAAATGTGTTTATTTTTTTTCCAAATCATTAGTGTTCACTTCTTTCTCTGCCAACTGCCTCTTCTTTGTGTTCAGTATTGTATGTGACAGTTATTAAACAGTACTTGGTCATGCTGATATACTAAGAAAACCCTGTTTAGAACATTGCACATTGAACATATTTAAGATGACCTTTGGTCATTGCTTCCCAAAGTGCAGTAAAGATGATTTAGAAACATGTACCCAGGCAAATTGTTTTAAATTTATTATTGGATTTACTGTACAAAAAAAAAAATTAGGAAAAATACAAAAGAATCCTATGATACAAAAGTTTCATTTTAAAATATATTTATGTGTTTTATTTTAGGTGAGACAATTTTTTTTTTTAAGAACAAGCAAACACTAATTCAGAATGCATTGATACAGGTCACAACCCCTATGGTTGTACGTAAATGGCTGAAGTCAAGGCATGGAATCATTGCTTTAGGATAACTTCCTGCAATTCAATGTCACGATATCAACTTTAAAAAATTTACTGTGAAATAGGCAATATTGTGATGTCTTAATGCTAAACTTTTTGATCACTATGAAGTTACACATTTTCTCTGTGTCTAATTTTATAACACAGAATCATTAAATATAAGAATCAAAAGTAGACTTAGAGAACAAAATAATACAATGCTCAGAATTTCAGATTTCAGTGTTTTGATTTTTATGAGAAATTATTGTAGTTTTTATAGAATCATTTTGCAGATGATCAACTTCTTCAAATGCAACCAGTCCATTGGTGACTGAGTTACAGTTTGTTTTTGCTTTTTTAAAAGATGTTTTGATGTAGATCATTCTTAAAGTCTTTATTGAAGTTGTTACAATATTGCTTGTGTTTATGTCTTTTTTTTTTTTTTGGCCACAAGGCATATGCGGTCTTAGCTCCTTGACTCAGGATGGAACCCCCTGCAATGGAAAGCAAGGTACCCTGAGTTACAGTTTGAACCCAAGTGTCATAAGTTTCCATGTGGCGCAGTGGTAAAGAATCCACCTGCCAATGCAGGAGACACAGGAGATGTGGGTTCAGTCCCTGGGTCAGGAAGATCACCTGGAGAAGGAAATGGCAACCCACTCCAGTATTCTTGCCTGGAAAATTCCATGGACAGAGGAGCCTGGTGGGCTACAGTTCATGGGGTTGCAAAGAATTGGATGCAACTGAGCACACATGTGCATCGTAAGTCTCAGCTCTGTCACTCAACCCCACAGTCACTGCCCAGAATCCTGGCTGGGAATATGTGTAAGTGCAAAGAGATCTTTCTAATAAAACCAATTTCCAAAGTCATTCTTTGTTTCAGCCTACAATCACTAATTAGTTGAGAATAAAATAGCTTATAGTGCAGTATATCACAAAGGTCTGGATTCCTTAAAAGATTTTTAACTAAAAGATATGTGAATCAACAAGCACCTAAGAAAACACTTATCACGAAAGTTAGGCCAGGACAGAACTAAGGTCTAACTTCAGAGAGTGTTAGGCTATTTTTTTCTTAAGTCAGTAAATTAAAAACAACAACAACATAGCAAAGTTCATGGCGTTTTCACAAAATAAATGCAGATGGCTGCAGATAACAAGCCTACAAGCAGGATTTTTGTACCAAACACCCAAATCAAGGCAAAATTCAAGGTTTCAAAAATTTTTTAATGAAAGGCTAAATATAATCAAAGAATGGGGAGAAGAGCGTGATAAATAATTGATTAGTTTTAGGAGTCAAATTTGAAGCTAAAAATAAAAATATTCAAGAATTAAAAGTGACTACTCAATAATATATTTTGCCCATAAATGATACAGGATGTCTTTGTAAAGGGTTTGGTTGCTTGGGTCTTGGTTGTAGTGGGGTTCAGGAAAGCAGGGCTAAAGTGCTGTTTTTGTAAACTTATAACCTAAACATCTCCATGAGTTAGGATGTCTGTTTAGACTTCAAGAATCTCCTTCTCACATCCTTTAAAGGCAAGTTTCTGAGGACAGACAGAGTGAGTTAGATGGGATGTTGCTTTTAATCCTGGGGTAAATAAGGCCTTGAATGCCCCCGCTCCTGCCCTGGGTGACCTGCCTCAATTTTCTGATTAGGGTCACTCAGTCACAGGAAGTCAAAGCAAAGGGCAGGAGTTGTTTGGTTGTTTGTTTGCTTGGGGGTTGGGGACTGGCTGGAGAAAAGCTGAGCCTATGAGACCCAGTATCATCACCACCATATACAAGCTCTCCTTGTTTTTTTCTCTCAGTTCCCTGGAGGGAACCTCCACAGGGTAGCAAGATCCCAGGCTGCTGCTCTCTGAAAGTGGCTGGTGATGGACTCAGGGTTGGGGCAGGGGAGGAGGAAAGAGCCAGCCCCCTGCTCCGAAGCTCACTCACATTTCACCATCAACTTCACAGGAGATACAGGAAGCCTCCAGTGATCCTAGGAAAGAAAAGACAAAAAGTCTTCTTCTATAGCTGTGATTTTAAGTGTTGGGAAATATATACACATATATAAAGAGAATACTGAAACACGCAGAAAAGAGAGAGAAGAAATCAGATAGGTAACCAAACCTCTCCTGATCTTAGCTTGCTCATCTGTGAAATGGGCAAATGAAACTAAATGTCTTGACTTAGTCCGAACAGTCTCTGATTCTTTTTGGTGAGGAAGGGACAGTGAAAAAATAGGCCCAATGCAGACCGATGATCCCTTTCACCCTATTTGGGATGGTGGTTCGCACTTCCCATGACAGAATGGTCACTTCTGAGATGGCCTAGGGGATATTTTGTAAGAGGGTCCTACCGTTTGCCTCTCACCTTAATGCTTACTCCGAGACCACACAGACACACACACACACACACACACATTTTCTTTTCCCCAAGGGAATTGTTTGCGATTGAACAAGTGGAAGCATAAATAGCTTTGCGGAACTATTTAGGTAAGTCAATATGCAATTATGTAAAAGTCTATGATAAGGCTCCCTTGGAAGCAGAAAGCACTGGGGAATAAGAGCGCATTTCTCTATCCTCGGCGAGGCCAGTGTGGGAGGCTGTTTTACTGTGTCTTGGGGGCCGACAGGACTGGATTCGCTTCCATCTCAGACGCTTTCCTAGATTTTGTTTCTCTGTTTCTGCCGCAGTCTCTCTTTCCCTCTTTGTGTTTCTGTCCCCGTCACTGTTTCTCCCCACTTTCCTTCCACCTCCCTCTTCCTCGCAGCATCCTCCTCCCCTCGCTCCCCGGGCCGGGGTCAGCCGCCTCCCTCCGAGGTGTGAGCGTCGCGCGAGGAGCGGGCGGTGCGGCAGAGAGAGGCAGGCGCGCCCGTGGTGACTCCCCCTTCCACCTGGCAGTAGCGGCTGTAACCGGGAGAAGGAACCGCATCCATCCCCACGCGGTTCTCCAGCGGCCGCTAATCCCATTAGCGCACCTGAAATAATAACCTTGCCCACAAACGCGCGTTTGTTCCAGCCCGCCTCCGAGAGGGCCGCCAGGGGTGCAGGGGGCCCCGGAGGTGGGGAGGGGCGGGTCCCCGAAGGCTCCGGGGTCCCGGAGGGCTCCCCCACCCCAAACTGCTTCGGCCTCAGAGGAAGAAGCGGGAGACCGGTGGCACCCCAGGGCTCACGGCGCCTCTGGGAGGAACCGTCCAGGAACCAAGGCAAGAAGCTTCCAGAATTAGGCTAATTGGCGAGGGGCGGCGGGTGAGCCCGAGTCCCCGAATCCAGGTGGGGAGAGAGGCGCCCTCGGGTGATCAGTCCCAAGAACCTGCAGGCAGAGCCCGGTCCCCGGAGTCGCCGCGCCCGGGTCCGCAGATCCTTGCGCTCTGGTTCCAGGGCCGCTACTCAGGCGGCGCACGCCTGACCCCACCCCCCACCACCACCACCCGCCCCGCACAGGCTGGGACGAACCCCAACGAGACCCGATCGCAGTCTAGAATGGGGGAAGAGGGTGCACTGGCAGGAGAGGGGATCTTTTCACCTGTAGCTCTTTCCAGATGGTTCGGGGTCCCCGGGGAACAAGGCCCCAGCACCGCCGCCCCGTACCCAGACCAGTGTGAGCACACTGGGGGCCCCCAGCGCGGGCAGTGTATCCTGCCGGGCTCCCCACACGCCCTGAGGAGTCTGCGCTCCCGGGGATGCAGGCAGGCCCAGGGTTCCGGGTGGCTCGGCTCGCGGGGACCCGGCTACGCTGCGGGCGCCGAGGGATCTGGCTCCCCGCCACGCACAGGCGACCCGACAGCCCCGCAGAAGGCTCAGCGGTGGAAGGACCCACTCGGTAAAGAGTCCCGGAAGTGGCCGCCGATCTGCCAGTAAATGAAGTTATCCTGGATAAGCTCTCAGAAGCGGGGGAACCTCTCAGGGCTGTGGGCTCGGCTGTGAACCGGTTTCTTTGCGGCTTATACGTCGACTTTTCTCATAAGTTATGTTTTCAGATTGGCCCTTTCTTGCATACATCGCCTGGAAAAGGAATAATGATTTTTTAGCAAGCATAGCCAGAGTCTGAAGTTATTTTATTTTTTAAAGACAAGGAAAGATGATATTTATTTTTGCCATTTTTAAAATAAGGGCACGGAAATGTACGTTTTCGAAAATTAACAAGTGAATAACTACTCAGCGGGCGTCCTTCAGTTTCTTCTAGTTCTTTGCTTCTCTGTGTTTTTTACACTACCAGAATTCTTTCTGAACTGCAGGAAGCCTTCGATAGTTTTCTTACTCATTGTATAACTCAATGAAATGTTAAAATATTTATTTTTGAATAATCAGTACGATTTTTGCCTGAAGGTTTTCACAAAATACGTGCCTTTATGCACTCCAGCATGGAATCTAGCCATGACCAGTCTGGCTCCTCCTGTTGCTTCAAAGGTAAATGTTCGCGTTTAGCGACTGGAGTCGGTCCCCAGCACTCAGTACTTCCACTCCTAGTTTAGAATTTATCAAACGCATGAATACCTGTGATTGGTTCCTGTAAGAACTGTCTACGTTTTCCAGCTATTGTTAGTAGGGTCCTTGTTGTTGCTTTAATCTGAACTATTGGAACCAAATGGAATCTTATAAAATAAACTTTCACAATTCAATTGATTATACTAAAGATGAACGACACCCACCACAGCCATCACCACCGACATCTCCCATCCTCACCCCCAATCACCACCATCTCTGTAGACCAACTGAAACCATCCTGTTCTTTTACTCTGGAATGCAAGCAGTCTCACTGCTTTAAATAGTCAATGTCAACCCAAGTTCTCTGGCATATCTATATTTAACATAATATTTTCAAGTCATTCTGACACAGTGCCACATCAAAATGTATATTTGAAGTAGATCATTGAAACATATTTATGCATCAATAAAATGTCCTAAATCTGCCTCCTTTTCACTATTGGATTTTTATTAAAGGGCACCCTAATAACCAATAACCAGTCATGTATTACTAAGCTTTTTCTTTCTTAATGCAATAAAGAAGTTTAACTTCAGAAAAGCAGATGAACAGTTTCAAGAGCCTGGTACCCAAGTCTATGCTTCTTCCACCAAAATCAGCTTGACCTCTCCATATTTTATTGGTGCTGGACTTTATCAGTTCTCTATAACTGTCATTACTCAGAAGCTGTGTCAATATCAAACAGAGGTTAAAGTTAGCTTCATGAGGGTGTTTTGTTTTTTTTGTTTTTTCTGTACAAAGCTTCCATAATACTAGAACTCCACAAATAGTTTTAGAATCACAACCAAAATGTATACAATATTTTTTAATGTTTAAGAGAACATCAGTCTCTGTTACACAAAGCATCTGACTGTGAATTTTACCCACACTTTTTCCCACATGTGGTCTCCAAGTGAAAACACTGAAGTTTCACATTTTTATACAATAATGCCAACAAGGAACTGTGCTACAATTTTTCTAATTACCTATTTCATTCCTCCCCTCCTAAAAGTACTTTTCTTGATTACTGAACAATGTCATGTTCTGGATTTCAAAAATTAATTTGTACACCCTGGATTACCTAGGCAATAGATACATTTAACTTTGACTGTCAAGCAAATTCACACTTAGAGCCAAGCAACTATATACATATACTTTTCAGAGATGCCTGGCTTGTCCCATCATCTTTCTTTTTCTTCCCAAGCTGACTCTGTGCACCCACATACATACACAGCTGTATTAAATGTAGGTTTTAGTTTTGTGCCTTAGTCAACAATGTCCTAAACTTGGATTTGAACACATGATTAGACCATCAAACCTGTCCTGTGAGTCTCAGTTGGGTCCTATGGTCGTCTCCTATTACTCACCAGAATCAAATTATCCCCTCCCCCAAGTACTGGACAAGAAAAAAATTTTTCTTAAATCATAGAGACTGTAGTTTTTCCATTGTCCAGTAGACGGCACAAAAGATCAAGCCTTCAAATGCTGAACAATCCACCAAAGCTGTTTGGTTTGGTTTGGAGAATGTTTGAGTGTCCTGTTCATTTCAACTTGTCAGTCTGCCAGCCAGCCAGCCAGTGCTGTATCCGTGAAGCAGAGAAAAATCCTCAAACTTCAGATAACTTTGCAAAGTTCTGAAATGTAGCAACATGAAAAAAAGATTTGTATATCTCCTCACCAAAATGCTGCTTTAGATAATGTACCAACCGTTATAAATGAGGAGTTTGGAGGGAAATGTTACTGAGAAGTTTATTGTTTAAAAGTTACCTTTAAAGAAATGAAACTGAGATAAAATACAAGGCATTTCACTTATAATTATCTTTTAATGGATGAAAATATTTACAACTTGAACCTTCAAAATTCTATATTGGAATTTTGCAGGGTGCATCTATACTTTTTGTTATACTTAACACACAACTTAGACCAGAAAATCAAGTATTGTATTTCACCTGGGCTAATGTATACATGCATATATAATCTGTAGTAGAAAAGGGGAAGAAATTTTCTAGAAATTTTTTGAATAGCTTTTGGAGACTATTGGATGATGAAGCCATTAGAAATAGCTTAGTTAAAACTTTCCTCCTCCTAGAGCAATGTGTGACTGTAGTGAATATTTATATTTTACTAAAAGGCTTCTATTTCTCTTTTCATTCTGCGGACGCTCCTTATGTAGAAGTGGGGGGAGAGGGTAAAGTGTGGGCTAATAACTCATTTCCCAGTTAATTTTATTAAGAATTTATAGCACTGTTTAGAAAGTTTTAAGACAACCATAAATTTTATTAGGAATATTTTATTAAGCCCTCCATTTAATTAATAAAAGACCTCTATAACTTCTGAAAATGTCAGAGCTAGTAATTATGTTAACCAGTGTAATTTTTCCCCCCTCTAGAGACCAAAGCGTTTTAATGATTTGAAATAGAAAAGTGGTAGGGAAAACACCCCCCCTCCACCTCCAAAATTTTTTTCTTCACTTTTGCATTATCCAGTCAGAATATAGTGAGTTAGGTATTCTCCCTGTGATGGCCCCAGAGCCTCAGCTGACCTTTCATTGACTTCTGAACTGGACCCAGACATTCTTTGTTTTCTGAAGCAAAATGCAGTAAACAAACCTCCGGGTTCTTATAGCCAGGATTGCTTTGGGGCACTTGATTAACGTCTTCCCTAATCCTGTCGGTTAACCCCCTTTCATATCACCTAACCAGGTTTCTCCCTTTTATAGACCTCTAAATAGTTTATTTCACTTTTCTCACAGCCATTCATTAGCTTTGACTTCTTGGTACCTTTCTCATCCAGGCTCTTATCTCCAACATTCCTCTATTATCTCTACTAGATTCTAAATCTATTTCCTTTAAACTGTCTTTCTCTCCTCTTATTTCTGTTTTTTGAAATGCAAATACTAATGTGAGGTGAGATTTAGAGGATAAATGTTCTTGAAGAGCAAATCCTAAGCCTCCAGTCCACAGGACAACCTAAAGAGTAATCACAACATTTTAACAGGCAACTTAAAGTTAGGTGGCAGATGATAAACCCTTATCATTCTGTGAACACAGCTGCCAAACTCGATTGATTAACAGGCTTTTGTTTATTCTGGGCTGGCAAATACACACACATTTTACCTTAAGAGGTGCCTTTTTAATTTCTGAGGGTTTTGGAGCTGACTCGTCAGTGTGAACTTCAGGGACAAAAGCCTAACTCAGGATATAGATCTTTCCATCGGCAGAATTCCTTATAGGATAATAGAAAACTAGAGGGAAGTTCTCAGGGAGGACTGTACCAACAGTCTCCTTGCCAGAGGGTCTAAGCAATAGAGACCTAGGCCCCAGACTGCCCCTTTGGAGTCCTCATTCTCTATCTTTGGGAAGATGCTCTGGGATGAGAAGGGTAAGATGGGCATGGAAGGCCCAGGTAGAGGGGCAAATGCCAGAACTCTTCGCCAGGCCAAGTTTTTGCAAAATAAAAGTACTTTTGCCTTAAAAAGTAAGTATCTGCCATAAGCTACAGATAGGTACTGTCAGAGAACAGGTATAAATATCAGCCTTGGTTTTCTAAGATACCTAGAACTATCCTTTTACCTTTTCCTTTTAATAGATGATTAATTGCTGCTCTGATAAA
This sequence comes from Bubalus kerabau, assembly GCF_029407905.1. Lineage (NCBI taxonomy): Eukaryota > Metazoa > Chordata > Mammalia > Artiodactyla > Bovidae > Bubalus > Bubalus kerabau. The sequence goes on from NC_073634.1 coordinate 67,607,897, forward strand.
GTTTTTTTTTTTTTATGGCTATACTATATTGCAACCCCAGACATAGTCTGTGCAGTTTCTCTCAGCAAGCCCCAACTGTAATAACTGTTTGCTAATTGTAAAATCCTTATCCAGAATGAGGTTTGGGCAAACAATTTGTACTACTATAATTACATTGTAAAAGTGTTTTAGCCTCTTGATTGTTCAGAATTAATCTTATAAAGGCCTAGGACCATCAGCTTCACAGTTATACTTGGAAAGGAAGGGAGGGAAGAAAGAAGACACTTTTCAAAGCTAATGAGTTTAGCTTAAGCCCACCAACTCAAAGTATGTCTTTTTTAAGGAAAATCTGTTTGTAGGTAATTTAAAGTTGAAGATCATGCTTGAAGAGCACGATAGTCTTTCTACTGCTTTAAGTTTGGGGTTGTGCTGGAAAAGGAGAGACTTACCTGAATCTTCTTTTTCCATCCCAGCTAGAAAACAAAAGAGGAAACTTACCAGAAAGCATCAATACAAAATACATTCTATTGTCAAAGAACTGTATATCAAAACTGGCCTCTTCACATTTGAAAACGTGGCCGCAGACGTAAGGTAACTCCAAGCCTTAGTCTTTGCCCGAAAACCCCTAGGGCTGTTAAAGACTATGGTCATCAAAATGCATTTCGCAGTAAATTTCTCTCGGTTAGATTATACTTACACAATTCCCTTCGCAATTCGTTTTAGGATCATAAATGTAGCTGTGCCCATGTCAGTGTTTGGCTTGACGCCCCCGCTCCCTACTTAGTTCCCCACTGCCGCCACTCGCGCTTATGCCCAGCGGGCCTGCTGGAGAAAAAGAGTTTAGAGCCCAGCCAGCAGCCGTCGGAAGGCGCCCAGGTGTTGGCCGAGACCGGCTGGGGTTCCAGGAAGACGACCGGCCCAGTTTGGTCCTCTCTGTAATCGGAAAAGGATTGCCTTTCCTGGCCCAGTCAGCGCAGCCTCCCGAGAATTAAACACAGTAATAGCCTTCCTCGAGACCGGGAGTTTCTATTTTAGCCTGAAATTCTGTTTCCAAGTTCATGTTGGGGAAGGGCTGGGGAGTGGGGGAGTGAGGAGGTGCGGGGTGGGGTGGTGGTGTCAGGCAGTGGCATAAAGGCGCTGGTAATTCACCTGGATCCTCTCCGCTCTGACACGCGGCCCTGCCTTAACCTCATGCGTGATGTATCGAGGAGTTTGCACCAGAAAACTCTACAGTTGTTTGCGATGGAGAAAAGTAAAAGATCTTAAAAGTTGGGGAGTGAGGTGGTAAGGAAGAAAAAGGAAGACAGATATGCAAAGGATGAGGGATTCTAGGATGAGTAGTTAAAAGAGACCGCTTTCAAGGCAAAACGCATCCGCAGGCTTTGGGTGAACGTGTCTGTCCTTCGGGCACACTTGGGGCGAGTTCGGAGTTGGGGAGGGGATGATGTGCGCGAGGCTGGGAAAGCTGAGATGCTCGACTTTATGAAAACTCTACTCTTGAGGGGAACCGGGCGTTGACTCGTGAGAAGTAGTAAAAGAAGCAATACTCGTCGCTTAGGGAGGTACGTGCGCTCAGTGCAACCTGATTCCAGATCTATGTTCTGATGTTCGCCCTGGGTCCCCTGCTCCTTCAAAGCCCACTTAAACAGAAACTTGAGTTTTGTCTCTTGGACTGATGCGAATTCTCTTTTAGTTTGCGCATTAAGAGTTGGCTTCGATACATGTTAGAACTCCTGATCTTTTCCAATCTCTGAGGATGCGAGCCCCTAATCTTTCTCAAAACTCTTCTCCCTACCTACACCTCCCCCGCTTCGGGGTAAGGGTTGGTCCGCAGCTGGCCGTGTGGGAAGAAGGTAGGGGCGAATCAAGCAAGGGGCCGGCTGCTTTGGGAGAGTCAGCCTTTTGGCCACCATCAGGGCGGGAATCGGGACTGGCAGTTTGCATTCCCGGCAGATCGAAGCTCCCTGCTGATCGATTATTTGATAATTGATTTTCCCCGCAGCCAATGCGCGGCAGCCTTGGCAGGGGCGCCTTCTGATTGGTCGAGCCCTCCTCCCGGCTGCCTACCGAGATTTGGGTGAGCTCATTTTCCAGTCGACCGCAGGGGGAGTTTTCTGCGAGGTTTCTGTCGAGGGAGGAAAAAAAAAAATCCTGCTCCGAGCCGAGCGAGCTGCGAGCCCTGCTCCGGGATGTGAGGTTTCCAGCCCGCTGGTCGAGCGGCTACGACTGAGCCATCTCGGCAGATCAGAGCCGGGCGGGCAGAAAAATAAAAACGAAAATGGCACCACTAAATATTATAATAAAAGACAGGCTTAGAGTGGGAGAATAAAGAAAAGGAATTTTCTTGAGTAAACTGGAGAATAGGTATTTAAAAAGAGAAAGTTCACACTAGTGGCTGGCTGGGGCCTCCGAGTTGTGGGTAGGGGCAGCTTTTTGTCTGAAATTTCAACCCCAGAAGTGAATTTCTTTTTCTTTGGCACTGGGAGTTTTTTCCCTGCGCAGGACTGGGGATTGAAAAGCGGAGTAAGGGTAAGAAGGTCCGGGGAGAAGAGCGCGGGGCGTCGCCGCGGAAAGAGCACGGCGGAGGCCGGAGCCCCTCGGCGCCTCGAAGACAAAGGCGGCGCGGCCGTAGCCCTAGCCGAGCGCGCCGACCTAGCCGCGCCGCGCCGCGCCCTGGGCGCACGGCCGTCTCTTCGAGAGCCGGTCGGAGAAAGAGCTTCACTCCCCGCGGCTCCTGGTCCGGGCTCCACCCGCGAGGTCTGGGCTGCTCCGAGCCCGAGTCGGGTTTCGCTTTCCGGCGATCATAAATAGCTTCGTGTTTGTAAACAGGCGCTGGGGGCACATTCCCGGCTCTCGGCTCATTGTTCCCTCCCTTCCTCTCTCACTTCGCGCAGGACGCTAGGGCTGGGGCTGGGGGCCTCCGAGACTAGGAGATGGGGAGGTTCAGACCCCCAGAATGAGAAAAGACAAGCATTTGCTTTCTCGGGGCGAGTGTCCACCTCTGACAGCAAAAAAACTCTTAAGCTAGATCTGCAGAAAGCCCCAGCCATCCCCACCCCGCGTTCTCAGGACTCCTTAGCAGACCCTTTCGCAGCCTTGCTCCTGCTCCTCTTCCTCTTCGCTCTCGGTTTGACTTTTCTACCTGGAGTATTGGTTCTAAGAATCCACTACTTTCTGCATCAGCCCCCCTCAGACCCGAAAAACACAGGCAGACCCCAATAATTTCGAGGAAAGTCAGGAAGTCTATCCGCGGAGCCCTGTGCAAAAGAACTCCCGCTGCGGTTTGTCCCGCGTTTATTCCCGATTTATTTCAAGAGAGTCAGCTTTGGGGAGAGAGTCTGGAGGGGGAGGGAGAGAAAAGAATACGGAAAATAAAACCGGCGGCCGGGGGCTTCTGCCCGCGCTTGTGCGCGTGTGCCCTGGGTGTGTGGGTGTTTGTGCCTGGGCGTGCGATTTAATGGAGCGCCTCTCTGCCTCTCCAGTGCGGCCAGAGCTCGCTTCGCGCACCCACCCCTGCCGAGGAGTCTACTTGCTGCAGCCCAATGCATTGTGTAAGACGCGACCTGTTATGGCCACCACTACTTCCGGGTTCTAGCATTCTGGTCGGAATCCACCTCTCCGCCTGTGCAACACACACTTTACACACGCACGGGGACTGCAAGCGGGCAGCATCGATCGTGGCTCCTTTAAGACAAACTCAGACAGACATTTTTTTTAAACCTCCTCCTCTAATCTCCCTCCAGTGCAGCAGTTGCAAAGACGGAGAGAGAGAGAGAGAGAAAGAGAAAGAGAGAGCGAGCGAGAGAAGAGAGAAACTGATTAGGAATTAGGACTGATTCAAGGGAAGCGAACGCTAGGGCTTTGTGCATTTGAATATTAACATTTGAGGTGTTCTGACCAGAAGAAGACAGAGCGGATGATCATTCATTCACCACGTTGACAACCTCGCCTGTGATTGACAGCCGGAGTGGCAGAAAGCCATGAGATTTGGTAGTTGGGTCTGAGGGGCGCTCTTTTTTTTTTTTAAACTGATTTTTTGGGGAGAGAAGATCTGCCTTTTTTTTTTTTTTTTTTTTTTCCCCTTGCCCCTGCTGCTGTCTTGGAAACGGAGCGCTTTTATGCTCAGTGACTCGGGCGCTTTGCTTCAGGTCCCGTAGACCGAAGATCTGGGACCAGTAGCTCACGTTGCTGGAGACGTTAAGGGATTTTTCGTCGTGCTTTTTTTTTTTTTTCCGGGGGAGTTTACGTATTTGTTTCTTTTCACACTGGCCTTAAAGAGGATATATTAGAAGTTGAAGTAGGAAGGGAGCCAGGGAGGCCGATGGCGCAAAGGGTACGTATTAAAAAACAATTGTGGAACTCAAATGTGAGATTAAATTGAAACGTGGCTGAAAGACACTGCTAAAAAGTTTCCTTTTTTCTCTGTCTTTTTTGGAATGAGGCTCCTAAAGCCGTGGCCTAAAGCAAGAGGATTTATTCAATGCATTTGTAGACTTATGCATGTTACATGTAATTGTTAATTCAAGTAATCAAGTTTCCTATAGGTTCCTAACCAGCAGCTATATAAATAAAAATACAAGCTTGGACAATCATCTGTTTAAAAAACAAAAAGCGCTGGATACTTGATGTTATATAGCCTGAACATTCAAGGAGCAGAAGTTTAAAGCTATTTTTAAACTAAAATAAGCAGTGAGAAACTTCTGATATGTTATTGATTATGCTCATCTTTAATATCACTGGAAGGGTTTAGCATTTTTAAGCAAATAACTGTCATAGTACAACAGTTTTGGGGGGGGTCGGAAAGCATTCATCTTTTAAAAGTAATTTTTATGTATATGACTTTTTATACAAGGTAATATTTTGTAAGTTTTTCTTAGCAAAGCCCTACACTAATTGGATACTAAGCACACAACTATTCACTTTAAAAATGCAATACTAATTTCCCCAATATTCCTATTTGAATGGAAATGTAGTGAGAGTAAAGTGAGACAATGACAACCCAACAGACGTAGTTTCTTTAAAGAAAGGGGATCTACAAAAAGCCTTCCTTGCATTAATTGTGCCCTGGCCCTCAAAGCGCTGTTTGCAAAAGAAAGTTACTAGGCTGACACATTTTTTCTTTACTCCTTTGGTTCAGGCAAATGTCAGCGTTCTTCCAAACTCTTTTCACACCTCTGTCTTTAAGGAGATGAAAGTGGCAATTCCTCTTTGAAAATCATTTCACTCTCGGTGCCTCCAAATCTTGGGAAAAGAACTTGCCTGAAATGAAGCAATGAGAAAAACCTCAATAGCTAAATTTTGCACACAAAAATAATGACAATATGAAAGTAGTTTTTCTGGAGAAGGAAGGGGGTGGTGGTGGTATGAATGTGCATTTACTTTTAAATTTGCTTTAAACCTGATGACTAACATCTACCTCATTGCCTTCTAGTTTAGGGGGAAAGTTCATAGCAGTAGAAAAAATATAGAATAACTGCTCCAACTATAGATTTTCTTTTAACTTGGGGGGAATATTGGCTAATTCTAAATTCAGCCCTAATGTCCAAGAGAAGTTACCCTTCTCTGAGTTTCACTTATAAAGGGGGCAGTTAGTTTTGTATGATTTTGCAGAGTTTGTCTTGGAGAGCAAAGGAAATGCAGTGTCTTGCAGGACTGCCTAACCCCACGCTGGCAGGGAAATAAAATGAGAAGCCTGTCTGAATTCACGTGCTTGGCTTAGCTGTTCTCATCGTAACTTTTTTTTTTTTTTTTAATTCCCCCTGATGGGAAGGGGCTGTGAAACTAGGCAGGTTTGTTGCACTGTCCTGGCACGTTTTATTATTGTGATTTTGAATTTCCTCCTCTAGAGACATGCACGATTTACCTTCCGCCCTCCGGGAGAATGCCTCCCTTTCTTCCTTCTTTCTTCCTTCCTTCCTTGCCAAAGGATCCTGAATTTCTGACTAGTTGATAGGGACACAAGTTAGGGCAAAACCATTCCATCTAGCCGAGTCTCACCGAGAATCCTAGAGTTTTTACTTTAAAAAACATTTTTTTAATGAGAAATCTCAACTACAGAGAGGCAAGGCCCCCGAATTCGGGGTTGAAGGATCCAGCTGGACTGACGTTTTATAAGCTCCGTGCCCTGCTGTCTCTCCTATGTGCCTGCCTGGCCTTCTGAACCTTGTTTCTCTCCTGTTTGTCATGCAGTACGACGATCTGCCCCATTACGGGGGCATGGATGGAGTAGGCATTCCCTCCACGATGTATGGGGACCCGCATGCGGCCAGGTCCATGCAACCCGTCCACCACCTGAACCACGGGCCTCCTCTGCACTCGCATCAGTATCCGCACACAGCCCACACCAACGCCATGGCTCCCAGCATGGGTTCCTCGGTCAATGACGCTTTAAAGAGAGATAAAGATGCCATTTATGGGTAGGTACGACGGACAGCAGGTTCAGCAGTTTCGAGGCGAGGCTTTCTTTCCCCATTTCCCTTTGCCCTCGATAGGAGGAAAGTCAGAGTTCTCTGGATTTGGAGGTACATTATTCGGTGACTTTTCATTCTCTTTGCATGGAGATTTTGGGGGAGGCGGCCAGCCCAGACGCCCCCCCGCCCCCGTCTCCGCTCAGGCTCCGCGCGGGTCCAGCGTCCAGCTCCTCCGAGGCCATGCCCGCGGAGGGGTCGCCGTGCGGAAGTTGCCAAAGGTCCCTCGGCCTCCCACCACCCCCCGCAGACTCCGGCTCCGTAGTTCAGCGGGTTGGAGTCCTCACTTGCTCGACTTCTCGGGGAAAGTGTTGGGGATTTCTAAACGTAGGCGCCTTTGTGTTGAAACGAAACTTTTAGTTTAAAGGAAAATCTTTTAAGCCACTGATTGTTCTGACTTGCTAAGTTTACTCAACCACCGTATGCTGGCCTTGCCACCGCACAATAAAATCAAGGGAGGACAGTTGCAGGTCAGGCAAGGGGGAACAGGCTTTGCATTTATGGAGTTTGACCACTGTAGTCGAGGAGAGGAGCTCACTCTGAATTGTTACAGACCTTAAGAAACTTCTGGCCGTTTTAGGACTTTGTGTTTAAGGGCGAAACTTGCAGGATTTAGAAGTAGATGCGGGGTGCTCTCGGCCGGTGTAGTGTTCTGCTGCGGTTCACACCGTGTTCTCCTGGGCCCTGGGGTTAGACCAAAACCCTCTGAAAGTCACTTGTGCCTACTGTGTGCTGATGTATTGGGGGACCGCTTTTTACTTTGCAGCCACTTCTATTTTTATTTATTTCTTCTTTTGAAAAACAAAAAATCAGGTAACACTGACCCTCCCCGACTAAAAACCCTTTCTGCTTTATCTTCTGGTCCCTTGTGCAATGGGCTTGTTTAAATCCCAGCGTCTTCTCCGCAGCGTTAACTGCAAATGGTTTAGGCTCCCGGACAGAACATTTGGGGAAGCTTTGAAAAGGACCCCAAACTGTTAAATTCCCAGCCGGGCTGTGAGAGCTAATAAAAGACTCGAGACACCTCTTTGGGCATTAGAAGAGGCTTTTTTTGTTTTGTTTTGTTTTTCATGGGCTGAGATAAGCAACATCTAGGCCCCTCGCAATACTAGCTGCTTTGCCATTATGCAGGGACAAAATGAAAGGCCTGACCGCAGGCACATTTGAAGGAACTTTCTTGGGGGGTGGGGGGGGGCGGGGGGGACCGTCGGCGAAGGGAGGGAAGTGTGCAGGGAGCCAAGGAGGAGCCCTCCGGCCCTCTGAGGGCCGTGGGGTCAGGATCCGTGGTCCAGCCCTCTGACAGTCGGTTGGTCCCACAGCCAGAGAGGTCCTTGCCCCAAGTTAGCTGAGCGCCTGCCTCCAAGATCCCCAGAGTTTGAGCTTCCTGGGGCGGCCTCGGAGGAACCCACTTGAACCAGATTTCCCACCTCCTGCGCCCGGCGCCCTTCTCCTCTTCCAGGTCCTGGGTGTGCATCGGAGGGCCGAGGGCTGGTCGGGGTGGGAAACTTAATTCAAAATGGCTGCTGGAACCGCTTGGGTTTTATTCTTAGCAAATGTTACTAATTTCTCAGGCCAGATAGGCTGAACCGGTCCTCAGATAAGGTCCATGGCTGAGGGCCTCCGACTTTGGGGGGCCCAAGGAGGAAGGGGAGGTGAGCGGTCACCTGGGGGGTAGGGATGGGGGAAGGGGAACAAGTAGATGTCAAAATCAGGGAGAGGGAGGTCTCCGTCTTGAGCTCCTCCGGCTGTTTTTCTTGGGCTCCTTGTTTCACTGCCGTGGGACTAACCATTGTGTTGTTTGTGACTGTTGTATTTTCTTGCAGACACCCCCTCTTCCCTCTCTTAGCACTGATTTTTGAGAAATGTGAATTAGCTACTTGTACCCCCCGCGAGCCGGGGGTGGCGGGCGGTGACGTCTGCTCGTCAGAGTCATTCAATGAAGATATAGCCGTGTTCGCCAAACAGGTCAGCAAAATTGATGTTTCAAAAGTAAAAAGGAAAAAAAAAAAAAAAAAGAAAGAAAGAAAGAACCTCCCTCCACCCCCACCCCAGCACATTTGCAAAAGTAACCAGCTGAACAGTCTGCCCTAAGCCAGGCCTGTTATATCTTCCTGAGCTTTTCCTCCTAAATCAGTGTCTGTTTGCGGATGCCTGAAAATCACCCCACTTCTGACCCACTCCCGCTCCCTAACCCGACGCAGAAAGCTCTCTCTGTAAAATGCGACCCCAAACCCCCCCGCGCAGGACCTTCCTTGGAGTTGGCTAGCTGGGCAGGGATCTCTTAGCAGCATACTGCTGGGAGAAGTAACCCTGTGCTCTGGGCTTGTTTTCGGATTATTTGACTCACATTGAAGGGTTTCTGCACGGGACGAACTCGGTGTCACCGAGTCTGTCCCGGAGGTTACATCCTGCCCCCGACAGTGTAATGAGGCAAGAAACTAGGAAGGCTACCAGATTTCAAATGTTTCTTTCTTTCCCCCCACCCCTTTCCCCTCCCTCTCCCCTCTCCTTCTCACTTGTATTTAGATTCGCGCAGAAAAACCTCTCTTTTCTTCTAATCCAGAACTGGATAACTTGGTAAGAGCGGACCCCTTACTCCCCTCCCCACATCTTCCCTCCCCCACCCCCGCCTTCTCCCCAAGCTTTGCTTTGAGAGCCCTGAGGTTTCTAGACCCGTCCTCCCGTAGCTTGCAAGTGGGCTGCAAGGGTTTCCATCCACCGGCAAGTGGGCCGGGACGGGGTGCCGGGGAAATAAATTCACCTCGAGAGGGGCCGGGCGAACGGGCGCGGGGAAACGCGAGCTTTTGTTTTTTATGACAGCCGGGCAGCGCGGCTCTAATCAGCCCGGGGATTTATCTCCGGGCCTGTCAGCGTGTGTGCTTAAACTTTGCGGACTTGCCAGCCCTCAAAGTCGCGTCATGAGGGCAAGCAACCAGGCCAGACCTCCCAAACCACCAGTTTATCGGAAAGGTGTGCAGAAGGTGGCAGAAAGTTTGCAGTGTGAAAAGCCACAGTTTGGAGACTATTGGGAATATTTTCTGTGCACGCCTTCCAAGGAAATACCTAGTGGAGGGGTGCGGCCCTTTGGGGGTGGTGGAGGGGCAGTGGGGCTGAGAAAGAGGGGAGCCATGGGCAAGAAGAGTGTTTATGACCCCCACTTAGATGCTTGGTTGTTGTTTTAGCTGTTTTTTTCTCCTTAAGAAATATAAACCTCTAGATGGTACCCAGCCGCTGCTGTTAAGTTTTAGTGTTATGGCCATAAATCAAAATAACTCTATTTACTGGGGGGAGGGGAGGGCTGGGGATGTTAGAGTTGTGACAGCCAATTTTCTGCAAACTACGAATGGGGCGCTCATTCTTTTTGTATCTTTGCAGATGATTCAAGCCATACAAGTATTAAGGTTTCATCTGTTGGAATTAGAGAAGGTAATTTCTCTAGCTTTTTTTCTCCTTTTGCTTCCCCCTCACACCCAAACACACAGAAAGGGAGGGTTCAGAATGGCTGAAGTTCAGGCTTTGAAGATATTTGCATAAACGTCTTTCTTTCTGGTAATTAGTGTCAAGGCCAATCTTTGCGTCCATTTCTCTTTGCAGTTTAATTACAATTTCAGACACTAAAACTGGGATCACAAACGCCCTAGCCTTGTATTCATTCTTAATACCTTGCTGGCTTTGTGTAAGTAGTTGCAGGGCTCTGCATCCCCTTGGATGCTTAGAAAGCTATCCTGAATTTGCTTCACAGGTTGTACCTTCTCTTCTTCCTCCCTAGTCTTCTTTGCTACCTCTGAGTGGGGGGAAAGTTTTGTTTAGTTTCAGTGAGTTTCTGGAAGACAGTCTGAGAGCAGCGGCAGGTCAGATACAGGGGGAGAGGCGGAGTGGGAGGAGGAGTGGGCAAGGAGTGTGGAGGAGGCGGTGGGGGAGGCACTTTAAAGGTTCTGCGGAGACAAAGCAGAGTTGATAGTTGTGTCAGTTTCTTGAATCTGGGAATCCTGCACACATCCCACCTTCACACTCAAGAAAGCGTGTGGGATAACATGATTTTGCTAGCTGTTCTATAAATCTCAGCAGTAAAAACTTAATGCATTGTAATTCAAAGTAACATTAAATTGTAAGCACACTGGGGTTTCTTGTGAATTTTTGCATGTCAGTGGTGCCTGTGTCCTGTAAGACACCGCTCCACCTATCCCTAAATATTTTGAAGCATTCTTTTCCCTTAAAAAATTAATCAGTTTGATACCTTTTTGTGGCTGTAAGGGTTCCCCCCCACACACCATATCATGAGTCTTTTTTTTTTTAAGGAAGCATCCTAATATATGCTTCTTATAGATAGAAACCCTAATTACCAATGTTAAAGGGACTTGGGTTGTCAGGCATATATCATATACCAACACAGTACTGGTCCTTTATATACATACATATATATGTATATTTAAGTTTTTGCTTAGACATGTTGGAAAAGGATTTATGATAAAAATAACTGGACAAAATTAAATAGTTTACCTTAAATGTCACCCACATAGGTCACCTCTTTAATGGCCACGGCCCCAGGAGCAGATGAATTTAACACGGGTGTTGAATATGTTGTAGCCTGTGAAGCATCTTGTCACTGTCAATTTTCTGGGATATCTCTATTTTGCAAGAAAAGAAAGTTATTCCTAATTCTGGATGCGTCTGGGGGTCTCTGGAGGACAATTGCCCTGTGTTTCCCCTATTTAGAAGTTTGGATCTCACAAGGGGGGTGGATTGCACTTGTCAATGTCATTTATGAACTCCTGATTATATTTCCATTTTTTTATTTCTGTCATAATGTAGGTACACGAATTATGTGACAATTTCTGCCACCGGTATATTAGCTGTTTGAAAGGGAAAATGCCTATCGATTTGGTGATAGACGATAGAGAAGGAGGATCAAAATCAGACAGTGAAGATATAACAAGATCAGCAAATCTAACTGACCAGGTATGCGCTTTTCAATTTCAACATCCCTGGGAAAAAAATCTGTATGCATATTGCTTGCTGGATCACTACCACCTCCTTTTATTATTTGCATATGATTAAGTCCCTTTTAGATACATTTCCATCGAAATGAAAATTTTTGAATAATGTGGCTATTATTGCTTCATTAAGGCTGGCTCTGGGATTCGACCTGGAGAGATGAGCTTGTAAAAGCTTTGCCTGCAAACTTGACCTGTTTCTTGTCGCTTTTAATTTTTGTCTTTATTTTATTTACCCTCTACAATAATGGGAGTGTTAACTGCCAGTGACCGCCTCTGGTGGTAGGGCTTTGTTCTGGAGCATTTTTTCCCCCTTCTCTCTCAAAGAAAAGAAAAGTGTAAGGACTGCTTATTTCTTATTTTATTAGGAATAAACCCAAGATAGGTGGTCTGAGAGAGACAGGGAGGGTTTGAAATCTAGCAAATGCATGCTATTTTCTCCCTGTCTATACGGTTCATTAGCCTGTCTTGTCAGTTTTCCTCGGCCGAACGCTTCTAGACCTCACTGAACATTGCTTTGTGCAGTGCTCGCTGCAAGCTCGCCCATTTTATTGTACTTAATAGAAAAAATAAGACCAGGCCGAGGTTAGAAAAACAGATAAATATGGACGTTTCTCCTCCTCCTTTCTCCTCATCCTCCAGCCGGTACGTGCTCTGGGCCCTCTGGGTTGGCAGCTTTTGGAAGCGTCTGCGTCAGGGGCTCCTGGCGACTCCCTCGGTGTGGCGGTGTGGCGGGTGGGGGACTTCGCGCCGCCCTGCTCTCGCTGCCGGCCTCCGCTGGCTTCGCCCCCTCCTCTTTCTCGTCCTCCCTCCAGGCCCTTCTTCCGCTGCGTTGCTAAGTGGGGACGACTTTTATTTGGAGTTGCTGGGGGTGGGGGCAGATTTCTCTCACCCCAACACCAATGTTTGTTCCTAGTCCCTCTCTCCCTCACTCCTGTCTCTGTGTCGGCCCAAAGGAGTTGAGAAAATGCACTGAAAGTGAAAACGTGAGGACTGGATGAGATGAAACAGGGTTCAGGACAGCTTTCGGTTGCAAATTATGGCAGGGTGTCTAGAGATCTGGGTGGCGGGCCTCCTGCGCCTGTCCAGCTATAAGTGAAGGCCCTGAGTTGTTTCTCTTTCTGACTTGGCACGTGAGTCCTGTCTTGTGAGAGAGAGCAGCCTGCCTTTGTTAAGCCAAAGGACAGCCAGTCATACAGAGTTTTCTTTGCAAGCTCTGCCATGATCACGGTTGGCCAGCGACTATCTTGCAGAGTCCTTGCCGAAGTGCCCGACTCCTCGTCTTGGTGTCATATTCAAGTTTCCTTCTCTCCATATCACTCCCTTCAATCCCCAACCTGGATTTCTCTGGGTGACCCCCTCGGCAGAGGCGGAATTCCTCCTTTTTCCCAAAAGAAGTGGAGGGTAGGCAAAGCTGAGCTTTAAAAGCGTCAACGCGCCGGGTCTTTTCTAATTGGCGAGTTACAAACTTTCGGCAGTGTAGACGAGTGCCGGGAACAGGGAGCCTGCGCGATCCTGGCGCGGCCCCGCCGAGGTGGGAAACCAGCAAGCGGCCCCCGGTTCCCACCCCGCCGGCCGCTCGGCCTCCCGCCTGGATCAGGCTGCCAGCCCTCTCCCCGGAGCTGTTAAATGCAGATTCCGCTAAGGAACCCTCGGGTAGCTGCTGTTGAATAAAAATTGTAATCCAACAAGCCTAACTAGAAAATGGGATTCTAAAAGCTCCGGAGTGCTGGGTACATAAAGCTATTTGAGCAAATTACAAGAATCGCTTAGGGGCATGAATGAAATCAACACTTTAATTGCCTCCAAAATGAAGATTTATACCCCATTTTCCTCAACGAATCATTATTTTATTAAAATCAAAGATAAAGGACCAGAGTTAGGGGTGTTTTAGGGGGTACAAAATTGGTAAAACAAAATTGAGTTCTCCCTCTACTCCTTAGGTAAACTTTTGTTACTCAGTTACCTTTATTTGAGACATGCGGATTGGCGGTGGGCAGTGGTCAGGGGTAAAAGCTGGTACTTCATTCTCCTCCCCCAACTATAAAATGAGCAGCGTGCCTCCCTCCCGGCCGCTTAAGAGTGGGGGCTTCGCAGCTCTGGCTAAGCTCGTGGCTCGGTGGGCCTGTGCGCGTGGGCGCGCTCGCGGGACCCTCTCGGGCTCACCGAGGTCTCAGTTGGGCCCAGGGCAGCAAACCCCAAGTTTGTGCTTTGAAATTGTCCGTTTCCCAGAAGCCAGGAGCAAGTGTGCCTGGGCTCCCTTTGGAGACGGGCGCGCAGAGCGCGGGGCGCACGCGGGACTGTGTCTCAGTCGCGGGGTGGAGTCCCCTGTCCTGGGAGGTGGGGACAGAGGGAAGAGGTACTAGGGCAGCCTCGTGGGCGCCAGTACTCCTAATTGGAGCCGGCTCGCCGGTCCCCAGGGGCCGGGCCCGGAAAGGACTGCCTCGACACCTGTCTGCGAATGCGGCCCAGCCAGTTTGAGCCCCAGTGGCGGGTGTGCTGCGGGCCTGGATGCTTCAGGTGTGGTGCGAGCGCGGGGAGTCGTTTGCTCATTAGCCCCTCTGTCTCTAGGGCCTGTGAGCAGTAGGGTTTATTTTATTTTACTTTTCTCCTCGGAGGGCGCGAAGGCTGCCACCCGCGCGGGGACTTGAAATCCACGACTTGGATACCAGCCGGTTTCTCGGAGGGCTCAATCGGAGGAAATCTACTTGGCCTTGAGGCGTCCTTAGTTTGGTGCTTTGTTTTGTTTTTCTCATCAGATTAAGATGCCCCCAGAAGCCGTAATCCCGCTCTCACCCCACCCTCAACGCCCTCCCCCGACTCCCACTCCCAGACCCCGACGTCCCAGGTCCGAGAGCCATCTACCTCGGGCGCAGGCCTCCAGGGCGCCCTCTCCTGACGGCCTCACTCCCCGCTCGGCACAGTCGCTCCCGACGGCCGGGGCCTGGGGGCAGCGAGGGGCACCCGGCCTTTCCGGCCTCGGCAGGGGGCGAGGACCGGGCTGAGACCCCGGGAGCGGGCTCAGAGAGGGGGCCACCGTGCGAGGCGTCGAGGCCAGGGTTGAGCCTGGTTGGCGATGGAGAAGGACGGAGGGCGCGGGGAGGCGGAGCGCGAGTTTGGGGGTCCCAGGGTGGAATTGGGGTCGCCAAGAGGGGTTAGGCGGGGAAGAATCTGGCTGCCAGACGCTGGACTTTAGGCCGCCCTCCAGGAACGAGCTGTCGAATAAAGCCTTCCTTCCTAGGGTTGTTTGTTTCTCGCCACTCCTTGAATCTAAGCATTTTCCACTCCAAGGACGGTAGCGAGAGGGAGAGGAGAGAGAAGCAAGAGTCCCTGGGGCCCCCGAAGGCCACCAACCGAGGTGGCCAGGCCCCCTCGCAGCGAGCCGGACTAGCTGAGTCTGTGCTCAGGCGCCAACCCGGGTACTCCCACAAGCAGGGGAGGCAAAGAAAAGGTCCCTTTGGATTACAATTTTTATTCAACAGCAGTTCTCCGGGGGGTCCTCGGCTGAATCTGCATTTAACAGCTCCTGTTCGAGGGCTGGCGGGCTGCGCAGGGCGCCCTGTTGCATGTTAATCTAGATTTGCCTCTGACATCTGGGGAGAAGTAATGTGGCTCCCGGAGATGGAACCAGAAAGCCAAGCTCGCCAGGCAGGTTAAATGCCAAGCGCTGCTGAGCTCCCCGGGGACGCGGGGCGGGGCGGGGGGGGAGGTGCGGGCGGTGACCGCCGCCGGGGCTGCAGGGCCCAGGCCCGAGAGCGGCAGGCTTCCGGGCCTCTGGGATCAGGGGCAGCCCTGGGCCAGTGCGTTTTGGTTTCCCAGTGGGGCCGGGGAACCCAGGTGGCAGTGTTTTATTTGAAGAGTCCAGAACGTTGTTTCTAAAGCATCGTTTGAGATGACCGTCTTAAAACTGAACTTGAACTTGACGGAAAACACCCCTTCCCTGCAAAGTGGGATGGGGACACCTCCAAGGGAGATTTAAGCTTTCTCTTTTGAGGAGGTGTTGCTAAGGGATGGGGAGGCCTAATGTTCTTCATGTATTGGATCCACTGCTTTAGAAAAAAAAAAAAAAAAATAGATGAGGCCAAGGGATATTTACTAATACTGGGAATGCAAGCAATTTTGTTTTCATCCATTAAGAAAAACTGGACACAAACATGGAGGGATAGGAAAATGTCAATTAGTTTGTTTGTAAATGCTTAACACATGGACACAACTTATTTAAATTGTAGGTACTTTTAGGGTCTCACTTAATGTCTTAATCCTGGAACCTCTGAGTCCACAAGCCTTGAAGGCCATGGAGTCTTAGAATAATCTGACTTTACTTTTGATTGTTGTTGTGAGTCATGTGGGATACTCTTAATTCCTCTTGAAATATGTCAGAGGGAAATTATGGCAAGATTCTCTTTAATGATTAAATAATAAGGTGTTGACTGCTTGTCACTACAGTGGCTAATTGGGATGTTCATTCTAGGCCTTTTATTGCTTAGTATCCTTTGATTTCAAAGATAGTTGTTTACCAGGTGTGTTTTTATTGTTTTCTGATTGGCTCCTTGGGTGTATTTATGTGTGACTGTCAGAGTAGGGATGTATTGATTCTTATTAGGGGCACGCCAAAAACATTTGAAAGGAAAAAAAAAGAGTGGTACAGAGTCAGTGCAGATAGGTTGAGATCGATTACATTTTTAAATGTCTCAAAGTCTAAATGTTAATGCTGTAAAAGTTCTTCCCCTTTCCTAGTTTCTCTCTTTCTCAGAAGTCCCCAGTGCAAGCTCTATGGTTAGTAGAAAGCAATGATACTAATGCTACTTTGTACAAAGTAAAGCCCCATAACAGTAACTATTGTTCAGTGATTTAACTAGCTCTGTGGCAATAGGTCACTCAAATAGCAGTTTTTCTCCCACCAGAGTGACTCCATGGTTCATGATTTGGAAATATATAGAATAGTTGTGGGGACTCTTGCTGTCAGCCCTAACTTAGAGATTTTTAGTAGAAAACATGGGGAAGTTTAGTAGAAGAAAGAAGAAGGAGGGAGAAAAGGCCTTAAAATAAGGGCCTTGCTTTTGAAAAAGTAACTGAAATATCATGCTATAATGGCCCAACTTTGAAAATAAACAAATTTTAAATCATTATGTTTTCAAACACTCGTATGTTTAAATGTTAAAATGTTTGTCATAGTCCGAAAGATTTAAAACACAGCTGTTGCCGGGTGACGGACGGAAAATTATGCAGTAAAACTCCGTACTCTTAAAAACAAAGACTATTTGTGGTCCCATAGTAGAAATATAGGGTTTTTTTTAAGGCCAAGCAGATAGACTACAGTATTACCAAGGGGCCTATGTTATAAAACTAGCTTACCTTCCCTCGCAGGTGGAGTTGGAGAAACTGAAGAATGCATAACAAGTTGTATTAAAACACATATAAATGAAAATGCTGTCAAATGAATTCAAGTGAAGTATTTTCACATTGGTAATGCTGTGCTTGCCATTGCAATAGCAATATTTTCTCATGAAACGTAAATATGTCAAACCAACATGAAATGCTTAAGTTTTAATAAATGATCATTTAATCATCAAACACAACCTAAGTATGTATACAGAAACTTTTAAAGAAAAGTCGGCGTACAGCCAAATTCCTATATGGACTAGCAGGGGAATGATCAAAAAACCAACACGAAATAAGACTTCCTGTAAGAAGGTCTATAATTCAACATTATTTGACTCCACTGTCATGGAAATAGTTGAAGGATAGTAAATTGATACCATTCTCAGTCAATTTTGTTACACAGTCTTAAATGTTTGCAACTGTAGCATTTTCCATGGCCTTTTTTGGATTATGATATCTGTCCTATTTGTATCAAAGTAGCACTTGAGTTTATGTTATAATCGAAACAGACATTTTTTGCCATTTCTCCTGAGCGCAAAAAATTAATATTTTTAAGTGACATCGAAACTATTGGAAAGTCTTCTTTTACAAATAAAGAAATAAAAATAGAATACATTTGACATAGTGTTTCTGACACTTGTGCAGATGTTAGGCCAAAAGTTTTCAGAATCCTTAGTAAAACAATACTGCTTTAGTCACGTAGGGCTTGGTGTCCTTACTAGGCAGGAAACCTCAGGATATGGTACCTGTTAAAAGGTTAGGGTCTAAAACATAAAATACATAATAATAATTATTCCAATTTGAATTTAAATAATTATTCCAGAATTTGACTTTGGGGATCCAGGAAAGTTTTGGATATTTTACTATCTTTCCCATTTGTGAATAAACCTAACATGTATGAGATCAGTTTTGAATAATTCAAGCAGATGAGTGAGTATGTGTGTGTGTGTGTGTGTGTGTGTGTAGTGGAAAAGATAAAAAGTCTCCTTCATTGTATCCTTAATTTAATATGCCGTGGTTTCAGGATTATGGGAATTTGGGAAAGCTTATTGAAGTCTCAAACAGCTTCTCCAGAAAGTAGAGCTATACCTTTATCGGGAAACTGCTAGATTTCCCACACTTCTCAATCTGACATTTTAATAAATGGTATAAAAGATACTATGTGAAATAAGTGAGAATACATTCATTTAAATATTTGTCACTAGAATCCAATTTCAATCAATTTAATGCATTCATGTGTGCAGAATTAAAGCAATTGGCAACACTTTGCTACACTGTCTCTGAACACTCTTTTTCCAAATAGCATTTCTTAATCTAGGAAATATGTTCTTGTTAAAGGGAAATATAAGAGTGCAAATATTTTTAAATGATTTTATACTTCTGGGCTTCTTGGTTCAGAAGTTCTAAAACTGAATAAAACATATCATAAAGAGTTTATTCTTTACTGAAAAAAATGCTTATTTCTACATTTATTGAATTATACACCTGTTGTTTATTGGTGTCATCAGTATATACAGTTAAATACAAATTATAACCAGAACTAAGTCATTCACTCTCTTTAAGATGTGCAGTAACCATGTTCTGACTTTTCGATGCACCACTGTATACAGTATAAACTAATGCAGGATACATAGTTGTGAAAATAAATTTTATATTATTTATAATCCTCAAAAATATATTTTTACCCTTGATAGTCTTTATGACTCCATTTATAATTAAAAGGATTTATAAAGATGAGGTAAAGAACTTTGAATGAAGTGTTATGTTTCTTTAAGAAAAACTTAAATGGTATTTTTCCATAGAAAGGAAATGCTGTTTCTAAGTTTACTAAGTAATACTTATAAAATGAGTGCAACTTTTTATGAGTTTAACAAGTTTAAGCAACATTTTATAGTCTTCTTTTTTTCTTCATTTTGACACAATATCAAGTCTTAAATTTTACAATGGATTTAAACATACATGATTCCAACTCATTTAGAAAATAGTAGTAAGTAAATAATTAGCATTTTGAGTGATATTAGAAGTTATTCCCTGACAACATATGCTGGCTTAGAATTAATTGTTATGATAAATTCCAATTTCTCTAGATTTTTCCTTACACTTTACAACACAACATGATCACATGTTCATTATTCATTAGTTGTAAGTGTCTGGGTTGTTGATTGTTATTTAGCAAGACGGAACTATAGCTCTTTCTTTTTCTTATCATTTTCTCCCCGCTGATTGGCAAGCCTCCTATGCCTGAGATTTGAACTTGAACTAGTTTGCTAGGTCTCGTTTCCCTATTTGAGTACTTTGCGGGTTCTTACCCACACGTGGGTTTGTTTTCCTGAGAAGAGGAAAAATGTTACTCTCTTTAAAACAGGAATGAATAGAAACCAAAGTCATCAAACATTCCCAAACCCCTGTGCTTTATAATTAGGTGAAAAACTGAAAACTGTTATTCTTGTTTGCTTTCCCCAGGGCTGTGAATACTTGATATAAAGATTCATATCAGCCTCTTTGTGTTCTTCCTCTTAAGGCCTTAATGTTTGTTTTCAGTAACTGGATTCTTAACTGATAGTCCATATTTGGTCCCAGACCTCCATGATTTGCATTTTATTCTGCATTTGCATTCACATTATGTCCCATAGAAACTCTTTAAAGTCAAGTGTGTTTATGACTATTATGAAACTCTGGAAAATGAAGTTTGTAATGAAACCGACATAGTCGTCAAAAGGACAATGAAGAGAGCAATTTGATGTAAACCCAGAGTTTCCTTATCCCATCCCAACTTGTAAAAAGGCTTATCTCTCTTCTTTTGAAAATATTAGAAGTTGAATGAATAAGAATTTCTTTGACAATAACACTCCTCTTAATGGCTCCATAACTATTTGGATGTGTTCTCAAATGTTAACTTAATTTGATAGACAATATATAATTAACTGTGACCAATAGTGTTTTCTGTAATTCAGAGACTATTCCTTAGTGATCTGAAAACTTAATTTCATACTAAATGGTGTACAATGTCTGAAGATCTAAAAGCCTACTTCCACTATTTACAAGAAGTCGAAATAGTTTATGTGTCTCCAGGGCTTCAAAAGGGAGATACTTGAGAGACGGAGACTAACAATTTTACTATGTAAAGCCCTAGCAGACTAACTACTGCACGTGGGTTCTTTTTAAATTTTTGTTCCGTAGTAACCTTCCTTTCTATGGACTGTAGTTAAAATTATTCATACAATGAAAAGATTCTATGTGTTTCATGGGATAAAAACTCATACTCAACATTTTAAATCTAGTTATTTCATTGATCAAAAAAAAAAAAAACAAAAAAAAAAAACCAGTAGTGTACAGAGAGAATTAAGAATTGCAGAAAATAGGCAAAATGCTCTTAGCTACGATGCAACAATCACAATAGAAATTTAAGCAATAAAATTAAACTGGGCATTTTGCATTTAGTTGGAACCTTTATTTGAAAGTTCCCACCTGATCTGGGGTTATTTTAATACCCCCTCCCTGCTCTCCACTTAAGAATATTTTAGTGTAAGAACTTTGTGATAACTCACCATTGGACATTACTTTTATTTGAAATTGTTCATTCATAAGAGAGTCCGTCTCATGAGTAACCACCCTGCCCTTCACTCTTGAACAGTTCGGATAAATGTATTATTTATTTACAGTCTGTTGTATACATTATTTATGGGAAATATGCTATAACTCTACAGAGCATATGGAATTTATCTTTTTAAGATATGGCTGGCATCTCTGCCAAGATTGGCATAGCCCTGAGTAGATAAGATTAACCCTCATTGTACAGATAAATATCATATCTTTTAGAGTCATTATGTGTTAGCATTGCATAATTCCAGGTGCAAATAAATGCATTTTTCCACTTTCATTTTAATTGTCATCATTTCCTTGGCTCCAGCTTCCACCAAAGAGAATCTGGAATTTTACAATTTGAATTGATCTGTGTTCTAAATTAATATGTTTGGGGAGGAAAATAAGATACTGAGTAGCAGAATCATTTAACCATTTCATTTCTATTAGCTTGCTTCCTGTTCCTTACTTAACGGGTTTAGAATTTTCTGAAGAATCATGTCCATGACATTTTTAACACTGGTTGTACATTTGGTGGCTTGGCCTATTGTTTCACCATATTCAGGCACTTTATAAACTGTGTTCAAAACAAAACCACCAAGGAAAATGTCAGGCTCATTGTGCCCTGCACTTCCTTGGACAAAATAATAAGAGACATGTAGACTGTGTTTGTTCTGTGCATATCAAGTATACTGTTAGTGTTCAAGTATTTTTTATTCTAATAATTATTCAAAGCCAGTAACAATCTGCGTTTGAGAGAGTATAAACATTTTTATTCTGGAATTTGGGATTTGCAGCAACTCAATTTTATTTTCCAAATTACCCTGCCATTTCAATTAGGTGCATTGTTCCTCACTCTACTGTTTCGACATTCTAGAGGTTTGCTTGCCACCTAAGAGAGAGAGTTGTTTGAGTGTTTAATATTTATTGAGTGCATGTAAAGAACATGCCAGTAGAAAAAAAGAGAAGAATAAAACATTAACAAATCAATTATGGGGCTTTTCTTCAGTTGTAGTATACTTCTAATACTCCAAATACTCTATAACTATTAAAATAATATGAATAGCCTCAAGAATAATAGCCCTGGGTATCGGGGAAGAACGGTATTCTGATTAATTGGATTTCCTTAAAAAGTCAACCGATGATACAGCTCAGTCTCCTGCTTCTGGAATTCAGTTGCTTTCGTTGATCTCTCTGTTAAATGCCTTGAACTACAGAGAACTTGGCCAAACTAGGAACCAGAAATGCAAATTAAATTTCAAGATGCTTTGAGAAAGGCTGCTCTAATGATTTTACTGAGATAAATAATGAAGAAAAGGGAATAATCTACTCCCTACCTCCAAATTTCACACTGTGAGAGGGCTTGAAAATTCAAATATCCCTAAGGAATGATGATACTTGGAAAATAAGATTTGATTGAAAATATTAAAACTGGCAGGGCTTCTTAAAAAACAAACAGGAAAATTAGAAAATACCTTGTTGCTAATTGTTAGTGGAAATCAGTGGCAAATGTCAATTTACATGATTCTTTTATCCAAAGCATAATGCTATAAGGTAGTAGAATAACACAAGACTGCATATTGGCTGAATTCTTATTTCCTTCTCGCATCAAAACTGTGATGTGAGAAAAAAAGTTTTCTGGTTTGAGAGATTAGAAGTAGAAGAGAAAATATTTCAGAAACACTTGAGAGTGATGACGGGTCTATGCATGCTCAGTCGCTCAGTTGAGTCCGACTCTGCAACTGCATGAAACTGTAGCCCACCAGGCTCCTCTATTTATGGGGTTTCCCAGGCAGGAATACTGGAGTGGGTTGCCATTCCCTTCTCCAGGGAGTCTTCCTGACCCAGGCATCAAACCCCTGTCTCCTGCATTGGCAGGTAGAATCTTTACCACTGAACCACCTGGGAAGCCACCCCAGTGATGAAAAGTGTTGATGGTAATTTTGAGTTACACAATCTTTCCGGTTGGCAGTGTCTCAATAGAGTATATACACAGTGCAGGCTGTCTGTGAAGGGGCAAGTCATTTCACCTCCAGGAGCCTCAGTTTTATCATCTGTAACATGGCGATAAAGAACCCACTATATTGAGCTTCTGTAAGAACTAAATAGCATTGCATGTAAAACATTTAAAACAGTAAACCCTAAGCAGTGCCTTCCATAATATTTTATCTTCTTACTCGTATTTGGCCCAACCTTCAACAACATGAATCTGATTTGAGAAGAGAAGATTGGGTAGCTGTTTATTTTGTAGGCCATCATATAATTATAGAGTTTAAGCGAAATACTGTCTTAATTCCTATTAGGAGGGGTGGCTATTATTCTGATTTCATCATAATGGGAAAGAGGACTGGCCACTCAGATATGTGGCTGAGATAAGACAATGAATCACTACAGTTTTGTTTTCAAGTTCAACTTCAAATAACAGTTATGTGCATATCTTGTACTTTTCCTCCACATTTCTGAATGCACATGCTTCCTGGCTGGGGTCCAGTTGCTTACAAGATCTCAGTATCTACTTGTACTCGGGATACAATGTTTTTGGCTTTATCTCGATGTTCTTTTTGCTAGCGTTGCCTAGAAAATTTGTGGTTTGAAGTTGTTATATATAAGACACTTTTGAGTTTATTTTATCTTAATGTGTTTGTAGAATGAGGTGGACTGACTACTGAGTTACAAATGTAAAATAAAACATTGGAAAGCAAGCAATATTATGAAAGGGACTTTATAACACCAGGTATGCGGGCATATAATTTACGGATTCTTCTGCCACTCCTAAATAGCAATGATAGAAACTCATCTAACTTTCAGCAGAAAAATCTGAGCAGATAGATAAAGAGTAAGATTTGAATTATTTAGTTACAAATATTTGGAAATATTGGAAATTTGGAAATAGTGGTGGCAGCTGGATTGGAGGGTTTTTAAAAAAAAAACACAACTCTGAATTATAGTTCACAGGTACAATTTCAGGTGTAGATGCTTATAAAGTCAAGCATTAAATTAGGAGTTTATTTTTATTAGTAGTATGTCCGCCATAATACATAGCATAGGAAAAACGAAAAGTTACAAAACATAGATTATATACTTTGACTAAGATTCTTCTTTTACTACATACTTTTACTAAGGGCTTCCCTAGTGGCTCAGATGGTAAGGAATTTGCCTGCCATATGGCAGACCAGGTTCAATCCCTGGGTCGGGAAGATCCCACCCACTCCAGTATTCTTGCCTGGGGAATTTCAAGGACAGAAGAGCCTGGCGGGCTACAGCCCATGGAGTTGTAAAGTTATCATCTACAGATGATAACATGTTACAGTAGACATGACAGAGCTACTACACGCACACACACACACACACACACACACACACACTAAGATTCTTAGTATAATGAGGCTCTATATTCTCCTTTGTTCTCCACAACAAACTGCTTAATAGAATTTGAACATTAAGTGTGCTTGAATCATTTCTAGGTTACTCATCTGCTTTCCACTTTTGAGATTTGGGTAAAACTGTTTTTACCTCTTGCTAGCTGTTTCCCTTTGGTTGTAATTACTCTGTTTCCTTGTAAATGGTCCAAATGTCCCTACCCCAGGTAGAAATCTATACTCTCTTCTCAGACCACAGTGGGGTCACTGGGGGATGGTGCTGGCATTGATTCTCAATGTTGAAAAATTGTGCAAAATGTATCAGTGCCATGTGGATATCAGCAGGAAAGCATTTGGGATATTTTGGGTGGTGTTTTATATTTGTAGTCATTTTCCTTTGCATTGTCAATTCATGTATCATTTCCTGGATGAATTAGTTTAACTCTACAGATTAGTAATGACCCGAGCGTAGAAGAGTTGTGACCTGAAAGATATCAGACTGTGGGAAAGTAAGATTTTGAGGAGTATTCGGGAGTGACCCGTTGTGCTGAGCCTGTTTTCTAGGCTCATTTCTGCCTTGACTATTGGGAGAAGAAGGCATGGGGATTTGTAGGAGAGCAGGCAAAATATTGAAGGACTAGGAGACTTAAAAGATGTACTTGACTGCCTAGCTGCTTTAGATTCTATGACAATGTAATTAAAAATACTAAAATTAGTTCTTTCCACATTCTATTGCCTTATTCCTTGTGCATGTGATGAGTGTATGGGGCTGTGTCTACAAGAACGTGCACTTGTGTGTCTCCTCACATCTGAACCTGAGGCTTCAGTGATTCCTAGAGCTCAGACAATCACCTGATACAAAACTTTTCATTTAAAGATGAAATTACTCCTTGGAGAATTTTCACCAAAGGCAAAAAAGCACAAAAATTCTTCTCCTCCTCTCTACATGCCTCATTACACAGAGATAGAGGATTCAATGTTTGAAAAATTATCATTTTTGTAGGTTTTATTTGTGGGACGTGAGAACTGGGAAATATAGAGCTCAATTTAACAGATGCCATCTCTGCCTTTACAAACGCCCCACTCCTGCTATCACACAGTCAGATGTGTGTGTGTGTGTATAAATGCATATGCATATATATGTATATGTATTTAAAGCAATACATCAGAAATACTATGTTGTAAAGATTTTAGAACTCTATTCGATGCTCAGTTAGACACACTTATTCTGTGAGTCAGGATACCGGCCAGCACCAGTGTCATGAAGACCATAACTAAGGGATAATTGGCTGGTTGTCAAGATGCGTTTTTAGATGAAAAGTCCACAATGGCAAATACGGTGGGGCTGCCCTGTGAGAAGAGGAAGTGTGGTGTCTTGGGGTGAGCCACAGACCCTGAGAGGAGCTGCTGAATCCCATTGTCTCACCACTAATTTACCATCTGCCCTGAGTCACCAAAATTACCCTCAGGCCTCTATTAAGTGGGAGTAATAAGCACATTTTATCGCAGCATTAAAGGAGGCCCCAACGAGAACCCTGGCGGCCTGCAGACTTGGCCACTGGCAGGCTGTGGGTGTGGGGACAGGGAAGGAAATGAGAAAAAGGAGGAGAAGTGTGTGAGGAAGATAACCTTTAAAAGAAAGTCCACCTCCCCCGGGGAGGTGCATGGGGGCCACGACCAGGGACTGCCCCAAACTCCACCCAGCATGACAGTCACCCCCCAAACTTGATCACCCTTCCGCAGAACAGAAGGTGGACTTAGAAAAGGTTCTGCCTCCAGACCATTCCCTGAGCTCATCTTAATGTGGCCCTGGTCCACAGCATGTGTTCAGGCTGCGGTCTTAATCTGTGAGCTTCTGGTGTTTAAAAACATCTGAAAGCTTGAAAGGGAAGGGGGCAGTTTTACTGTCTTAAAACAAAACATCCTGCTCCAACCTGTTATGCTTAAATGAATTTTGCTTAATGATTTCCAGGGATTTTTTTGGAAATCCATATAAATAATTTTACATTTTCTTGGAATTAACTGAATTTGCTGCTGTGTGGTAGGTTTTGAGAGGCACAGGCTTTCCCTCGGGTTCTAATAAACTGAAGGTGTGATCTGGTGGCCGAGTGTGTTAGAGACCTTATCTGGTTTGTTTAGGTTACTGAGCACATTTGCCAGTGGGATCCACCAAGATCTTCAAAGAGGGGACTCAGTATAGCAGACTTTAGATACTCATAAATTAAAAGTCTGAGATCCCCAGCTTCTCAGCTGCACGTCCATGCAGGTAACACATATCCTTTTCACGGGGTACCTTCACAGTTTGTCCTTATCACTCTGCATATGGGTCTTTCTGGTGCCTCTTCCTCAGATGGCACCATTGACTGAGAGACGCATGAAGAATCATATCTGCTGAAGTTATGTGCCTTTAAAGATACTAAGAGACACTGTTTAGACAGAGGTGAGAAGTGTAGTGGTGTGTGTGCTTAGTCACTCAGCTGGGTCCAACTCTTTGCAATCCCATGGACTGTAGCCCACCAGACTCTTCTTTCCATGGGGATTCTCCAGGCAAGAATACTGGAGTGGGTTTCCATTTCCTTCTCCAGGGGAATCTTCCCAACCCAGGGATCAAACCCAGGTCTCCCACATTGCGGGCAGATTCTTTACTGTCTGAGCTACCAGGCAAATCTAGTGAAGGGGGACACATCAGATATGGTTAGGCCAGCAGTGTGGGATGGTGGTATTCGGTGAGCCCGTTGGCTCTGCCTCATGGACTGGTGCAGGTATGTGTGTACACATATGTACAGATGAGGGAGAGCGAGCGTGTGTATACACACACTGGCGCATCCCCCATGTGGACTGGGACTCCCCTGGTCTGGAGGGACTGAGTTGTTCAGTTTGGGAAGCAAGCCAGCTCTTTCAGGTCACTAGAGATCACTTACTAAAGAGACCCTGGTGGTTTGAAAAAGTAAATGTACTTCCCCAAAGAGAAAGCAGCCTGTTGATAGGTGTGGACTGAACTTCAAATTTTGAATACTGTGATCATTTCATCAATTTCTACCTAGCTGCTAGCTGACCTCTTCAGAGACAAGACCACGAGGCTCTCATTTATCCACTTTTTTTCCCCCCAGTGGGACTGATAGTGTAGAGGTTTTTAAGGAAAAAAACCTCCCTGTTTTGGTCTGGGGAAAAAAAAAATGATTCTGGCATCATACTGATGTGATGAAAAACCAAGTGCAAAAAAAGTCAAAGTGCTTTGTAGACTGTAAAGTGATTTATAAATATTGGGTATCAAATGAAACTTGATGGGGTGGGGAGGAGCAAACCACCTGTAAAATCATGTTATTTGAAGGTGAAAATAAGATCAGTTTGCATTCCCTGAGCACACACCAGCTGGGAGATAGCCCAAGGCATACTGAGCTGTACATGAAGCCAGCTCAGGTTAACCGTTCTTTCCAGAAGGTCTATAAACTGAGTACACCTGTATGTAGATACTTTAGGATTGACTAGGTCAACCTACATTGCTTCATTAGTGTTGTTACTTTATTATTGTCACATTAAAAGCTATTGTAGGTGCCACCTATTGGGTACTTGCTGCATGCCTGGAAATTGATGCTTGCTGTGTCTGCAGAGAAGTATTTTTTTAATCCTCATTTACGGATTAGGACATTAAGAGTTAGGGAGGTTGTGACTTGTCTTCAGACAGTGTAAGTGGTCTAGGATACGTCTGGCTGCAAGTTTACTTTCTTTTGCCTGTGTTATCTTGCAACTGAGTGTTATATTTTTATAGTGGTTTGTGTGAATAGAAGGGAGGTGTTTTTAAATTGTGCAAGTCTTTTTTCAATGCTTTATAATGTCTAATGTTGGAGATCACAGTATTAGGTGACAACAGAGATCCTCTATACATAGCTTAAGTGATTTGTTTATTCATTGAAAAACATATTTGTGTCTAATGTGGTACAGACATTCTCCTGGGATAGAGGGCATTAGAATAAAGATATAATCCAGGACTTCAGAACATTTATGGTGTAGAATTGTAGACAGACTCAACAGATCATCATGGAACTATACAAGAGTGAAATAATAGACATGTGCGTGAGGGGTTCTAAGTGCTCAGTGAGGGGAGCCTCATTCATCCTGGGGGAAGTGTGTGTGTGTGTGTATCAGGGAAGGCTTTCTGGGGAAGGTAGTATCTCAGTTGTGACTTAGTAAGTAGGAGGTAATCAGGGGCCAGGTACAGCAAAGTAGGGCATTCCAGGCATCAGAGAAGGATGAGGATGGGCCCAGAAGGACAAGATGAATATATCTGTCAGAAATCATTTGCTGAAGGGGACTTCCCTGGTAGTCCAGTGGCTAAGACTCCACGCTCCCAATGCAGGGGCCTGCATTCAATCCCTGATCAGGGAACTAGATCCCACATGCTGCAACTGGAAAAAAAAAAAAAAAAAAGATCCCCCATGGTGCAGCTAAGACCTGTTGCAGCCAAATAAATAAATAAAATAAATATTGAAAGAAAAAAAAAAGAAATCACAGGCTGGAGCACAAGGATCAAGGAGAAGAATGATCCCCAGGGGGTAGACTATGAAGGATTTTGTATATGAGGCTAAGGACCCCAAAATGTATTCTATAGGCAGTAGGGGACTGGTTATTCATTCAATAAACATTTCCTGAGTGCCAGCCAGTATCAGGCACTGTGCTTGGTATGAAGGATGCAATAGGGAGCAAAATGGGCACTGGTTCCTATCATAAAATTGAACTCTTTTAAATCTAGGGAGTAATTTGACTTGAATTCTTTAATGCTGGGAAGGCCTTAACAAGAACAGTAATCACTAAGGTGAAAGATGAGAGAAATGGATAAGGCTTGATAACTGATGTGAAGAAGTTATGCAGATATGCAGATGACACCACCCTTATGGCAGAAAGTGAAGAGGAACTCAAAAGCCTCTTGATGAAAGTGAAAGTGGAGAGTGAAAAAGTTGGCTTAAAGCTCAACATTCAGAAAACGAAGATCATGGCATTCGGTCCTATCACTTCATGGGAAATAGATGGGGAAACAGTGGAAACAGTGTCAGACTTTATTTTTCTGGGCTCCAAAATCCCTGCAGATGGTGACTGCAGTCATGAAATTAAAAGACACTTACTCCTTGGAAGGAAAGTTATGACCAACCTAGATAGCATATTCAAAAGCAGAGACATTACTTTGCCAACAAAGGTTCATCTAGTCAAGGCTATGGTTTTTCCAGTGGTCATGTATGGATGTGAGAGTTGGACTGTGAAGAAGGCTGAGCGCTGAAGAATTGATGCTTTTGAACTGTGGTGTTGGAGAAGACTCTTGAGAGTCCCTTGGACTGCAAGGAGATCCAACCAGTCCATTCTGAAGGAGATCAGCCCTGGGATTTCTTTGGAAGGAATGATGCTGAAGCTGAAACTCCAGTACTTTGGCCACCTCATGCGAAGAGTTGACTCATTGGAAAAGACTCTGATGCTGGGAGGGATTGGGGGCAGGAGGAGAAGGGGACGCCAGAGGATGAGATGGCTGGATGGCATCACTGACTCGATGGACGTGAGTCTGAGTGAACTGTGGGAGTTGGTGATGGACAGGGAGGCCTGGCGTGCTGCGATTCATGGGGTCGCAAAGAGTTGGACACGACTGAGTGACTGATCTGATCTGATCTGATCTGTGAAGAAGTTGGTGAGCGAGAACTAGAGAGAGAAGGGTGTCATGCGTGGTTCTCATGGATGGTTTTATAGCACAAATGGATGGGGTTATATAAACATCCACTAGGGTCAAGAATCGGAGAAGGCGATGGCACCCCACTCCGGTACTCTTGCCTGGAAACTCCCATGGACGGAGGAGCCTGG